>NW_025814867.1:108480672-108899407 GCF_022079265.1 Lynx rufus | reverse complement strand
AATAGATAAATTACACAAAAATATTTTTAAATGATTGCAAGAGAAAAAGTAAATGCCAGTGTAAAGTTATAGTTGATGGAAGCTGAGAAATGGAAAGGAATGAGGGAAGATATTAGATTCGACAGAGAGGGACATCAAGAGAGACCTTCTACAGTTGATGGAGCAAGAGGCAGAATTTAAAGATTTTTTTTTGAGGTTTCAGAGGTCACTATACTAAGGTGGAGGAAGGGAGATGGGAGAAGAGAGAGTTCAAACCTCCTCCCCAACAACAAAAAGTAGACAAGGTCCAAAGGTAATGAGCTGAAAATTAACATATTAAAGTGCAGTTATCAAGGAAGGGGGAGAAACAAAGCCAGAAGTGACTATATATGACTCTTTCTTTCTTTCTTTCTTTCTTTCTTTCTTTCTTTCTTCTTTCTTTCTTTCTTTCTTTCTTTCTCTTCCTTTTTTTTTTTCAAGTGTGAACAGGGGAGAAGCAGAGGGAGAGGGAGATTCTTTTTTATTTTATTTTATTTTTTAAAATTTACATCCAAATTAGTTAACATATAGTACAATAATGATTTCAGGAGTAGATTCCTTAATGCCCCTTACCCATTTAGCCCACCCCCCCTCTCACAATCCCTCCAGTAACCCTCTGTTTGTTCTCCATATTTAAGAGTGGGAGAGGGAGATTCTTAAGCAGGCTCCCTGCCCAGCATGGAGCCCAACTCTGACTCTGGTTCAATCTCACAACCATGAGATCATGACCTTAGCTGAAACCAAGAGTCAGATGCTTAACCGAGTAAGCCATCCAGGTGCCCTTAAACATGATTGTTTCTGAAACATGGGAATGTGTAGGGATGAATATGAAAGTTTCTTTTCACCACACACACTTAGATACTATTTAGTTACTTTTTTGTTTAAAAATAAAGGCAATGCAAATCAAACCACAATGAGATATCACTTCACACCTGTCAGAATGGCTAGAATCATCCTCACATTGGTGAGGATGTGAAGAAAAAAAAAAGCCCTCTTGCACTACTGGTGGGAATGCAAACTGGTGAAGCCACTGTGGAAAAAAGTATGGAGGTTCCTCAAAAAATTAAAAGTAGGACTACCATATAATCCAGTATTCACACTACTGGGTATTTATACAAAGAATATGAAAACACTCATTCCAAAGGATATATGCACCACTATGTTTATTGCAGCATCATTTACAATATCCCAAATCTGGAAGCAGCCTAAATGCCCATCAATAGACGAATGGATAAAGAAGACGAATACTATTCAGCCACAAAAGGAACGAAATCTTGCGATTTGCAGCAATATGGATGGATCTAAGGAATATAATGCTAAGCGAAATAAGCCAGCCAGAGAAAGACAAATACCGTATGATTTTACTCCTGTGGAATTTAAGAAACAAAACAACTGAAGAAAAGAAAAAGACAAACCAAAAACCAGATTCTGAACTATAGAGAAAAAACTGATGGTTACCAGAGGGAGAGTGGTGGGTGAAGTAGGTGGTAGGGATTAAAGAGTGCACGTGACGAGCACTGAATAATATGTGGAATCCTTGAGTCACTATATGGTATACCTGAAACTAATTTAACAGTATGTTAACTAGGCTGGAATTAAAATAACAAAAAAAAAACAAAAGAAAAATAAGGTATTTTGTTTTACGTAGGAGAATATGTTCCCTCATTAAGAAATACAGTGCTTGAATTTCAATTCCTCATTCAGTTGACAAACCAATCACTGAGCATACACTTTATGTTTTATGTAATGGTGGATTCTACTAAGAAAGGTTTTTTGAGGGTGATAATTTGTACTGAGTATATCTGAAATTAATGTCTGGTCCAAAAATTAAGATTTAGATGTTTGTGATGATATAATCTAGGTATGAGAATGTGGAAAATGACATGTGTAGAATGATCAGTGTATCCATCTAAGGTTTGGTAGTCATGAAGCTATTTATTTTAGTATTTTGCAAATATCCAAACTGTATCATGATTTCTAAAAGCCAAAATCAAGAATAATGACTGCTAGTCAACATCTAGCACTTCCCAACCTTGTCACCTTGACTAAGTGTTAAAAAAATCTGACCCCTGAGACCCTGAGTCTGTTCCTCTGTTAAGGAAACATTTCCTTCCAGTGTATTGTGTGCATGGCCCTAATTAAGAGATGATAATTTGTGGGCATTTTACTTGCTGCAAAAAAAAAATATCTAAAGCATTCTGGTAAGGTAGCAATGTAATGTTTGTACTGAAAAAGTTTCCCAACTTAAAACTTACTCAAATCTTGGGAAATCTTTGAAAATAATGGTTGATCTGAGGTAATTTTTTTTTAAAAGAAGATTAGACTTTCAATATAAAACACATTATTTCTGCATTTGTTACTGACATTATTATTTGTTTAAAAGCATATAAACAGTAAGGAGTCTTGCTAAATAAAGCAGGTACCTGAAAGGCAACATTTAAGAGGTAACAATGGCGATAATTTCATTATAAATAACAGCTGCTCCCCATAGGAAGCCTTGCCACCACAGTCTGCTTTCCTGTGACACTGAAGGGGAAGAGCATGGATTTAGCAGTTAATTGGCAAACGTGGAACAGACACCTGGGGTCATAAGTCAGATTGTCTCAGTTTCAGTCTATTCATCTGCAAAATGAAGAAAGACTACAGATCTTCCTTGATTTTCGATGAGATTATGTCTCAGTAAACCCATCATAAATTGGAAATATAAGTGGAAAATGCATTTAAGACAACTAACCTACCCAACATCATGGCTTCACCTAGCCTACTTTATTTAGGCTTCGTACACTTACTTTAGCCTACAGTTGGGCAGAATCATCTCACACAAAGCCTATTTTATAATAAGGTGTTGAATATCTCAAAAAACTTATTGAGCATTAAAGTGAAAGCAGAATGACTGTCTGAGTAAAGTATGGCCGTCACTGTATCAGTTGTTTACCCTCATGGTCTCAGGGCTGAGTGGGAGCGGCAGCCGCCCAGCATCGCGAGTGTTGTCCAAGCATATCATGGCCAGGGAAAAGATCAAAGTTCAAAATGCAGTCTGGTGTCTACTGAATGTGTATTGCTTTTACATCATCTAAAGTTGAAAAATCAACCGTTGACTCCCAAGTCAGAAACTGTGGGTATTGTCATTACTGAATCACTAACCACATTGTCAAAGACTCACTAATAATAGCTAACAGGTACTGGGCACTTACTGTTTGACAGTTTCTATACTGAATGCTTCTACAGGAATCTGATTTAATCCTCCCAACTATTAGAATCCACAGTTTAAATACAAAGATATTAAGGGTCCCAGAGGACCTAATTCTTAGTAAGGGTAAGTAACGGAAAAGAAACTGAAACCTATGTCTCTCTGATTGCAAAGCCCTCATACTTAAAATGCTACCCTAAATTGCTCACTTTATATGTAAGCATTCTCACAGTTCAAATCCTCTGTTAGTAGCTCTAATTCCTGTACCCTGGACTCTGAGGGTGAGTGGGCAGGGGAATGGAGGGGGGTTCAGCTACTGTAAGACAGTCACAGTCCACGTGTGTCCAAAGTGGAATGTGTAGACTAATTTCATACACATGCATTATGATATTTCAAGAGTAAATCAATGCCATGTGATTAATAAAAAAATGGAATTAATTTATTATAGGCATGTTTTTTTTCTCAACAGTTTCTGAAAGTACAATTTTTATCCTTTTGGGAAGTGAAAGAGGTTTCTTTTTTTTTTAATTTTTTTTAGTGTTTATTTATTTTTGAGACAGAGAGAGACAGAACATGAATAGGGGAGGGTCAGAGAGAGGGAGACACAGAATCTGAAACAGGCTCCAGGCTCTGAGCTGTCAACACAGCCTGACGCGGGGCTCGAACTCACGAACCTCAAGATCATGACCTGAGTCGAAGTCGGACGCTTAACCGACTGAGCCACCCCATGGAAGTGAAAGAGGTTTCGATGTTAAATGAACCTCATCAGACTCTAGGTCATTGTACAACTCCAGGGACTTCCATGTGAATAAGGCCCCATGAAGAGGTATAATACACAAGCCATACCACTGTATGTGCCCATATTCAAAGTTTGATTTTATTGAAACGAGTGCTGAAAAATGAGACATCCTTCATTGTACTGCACGTGTTTGTGCTACCAAAAATGTGCCTTTGGAGATGCATAGTTAAGATGATTTGATTATGAGTAACAGCAAAGTTAATAAGACAAGTTTATCTCTAGGACTGTTATGTCATTTCATGGCATCAAGGACCATGCTTCTTTCCTATTTCTCTGCCATTCTCAGCAAGCTGCATTCTACCATATGACTGCTGAATCTCCAAGGACCATGTCCACATTCCAGACTGTAGGAAAGAGGAAAGGGTTAAAAGTGTGCACCTCTCTTTAACGACACATCTTGGAGGACCTTTTGCGTACCTTGCTGGTCAAAACCTAACCACATGATACAAGGGACCACATGATACAAGGGAGACTATATGCATTCTGGTTAAAACTTACTTGAGTTAGTACTTGGGAGAGGAAATAGGGGAGAATGGATATTGGAAAAAAGGTGGCAGTCTCGGCTAAGCATAGTTTTCTGGGGTGGTTTCTCATTGTATCTCTTTTATTTCTAAAACTAAGGCTAGGAATCATCTCCCAGGACTTTGTATACTACTCATGTTTTAAAGATTTGTTCATCTTTACTAGTGGTTAGCCTTAAGCATCAAGTAATAAAATTGTTATCGTTTCTTTTAGCATTAAACCCAAAAACAAGCGTGGGTACACATTTGTATATGTTAAAACTTAGTTTCAGGGCACGTGGGTGGCTCAGTCAGTTACGCATCCAACTTAGGCTCAGGTCATGATCTCACAGTTTGTGATTTCAAGCCTTGTGTCAGGCTCTGTGCTGACAGCTCAGAGCCTGGAGTCTGCTTTGGATTCTGTGTCTCCCTCTCTCTCTGCCCCTCCTTCATTCATGCTCTGTTTCTGTCTTTGTCTCTCTCTCTCAAAAATAAACTTTAAAAAATTAAGAAAAAAAAAACAACAAAACTTGATTTCAAGGGAGCAGTATTCTATAGATGCAAGAAAAAGCAGGTAATATGTGAATGTCCAGTTGGGGGAATGATATTTCCCTTCCTCATCTCTGGATTGTTCAGAAAAGGACCATGAATCTTTATGTTGCCTGTATTTGTTTGCTAAGTCTGCCGTAACAAAGCACCCTGGGCTAGGTAGTTTAAGCAACAGAAATTTATTTTCTCACAATTCTGAAGGCTAAAAGGCCAAGATGAAAGTGTTGGCAGGCTGGTTTCTGCTGAGGCCTCTCTCCTTATCTCATAGGTGGTTGCCTTCTCCCTTCCTTCTCACATGGTCTCCTGTCTATGTGTATCTGTGTCCTGACCTTTTCCTATAAGGACACCAGTCCTATTAGATTAGGGCCTACCCTAATGACCTCATTTTCAATTAATTTCCTTTCTGAAGAAAGACCCTCCCTCCAAATAATACCCTGAGGTGCAGGGGGTTAGTACTTTAAGAAATGATTTGGTGGGGGGGGGGCGCGCAGACACAATTCTTCCCCTAACAATTTCCCCACAAAGATTTCCCCCACAGAGAATTGCATGTGTACACTCCCGCTTTTCAAAACTTTGTAGTCTCCTATTTTGCATGCTATTTCCCTGGCTTTTCCTTCACAGGCATTTGCTAGTGTTACTTCTTTTTGTCCTCTGCTTTTTTCTATCTACTCTTCCTGTTTATGGACAATTTCATCCAACCTCCCCCAGAGCTTCAGACTCCAGGGATTCTAATGGACAGTGTAAACTCCACATGCCAGAACAGGATTCTCGATCTCTCTCTCTCTGTCATTCCTTCTCTGTCTCAACAACAGCACCACCAATCACCACCATGGTTCAGAACAACTCTGGCATCATCCTGTATACTTCTTTTTGTTTCTTTGTTTTCTCAATACAGAAGAAAAAAGGAGCCCATTGGCTCTACCTTGGAATGCCAAATGCAATTTCCAGCTTCCCACTTCTCACCACTTCAAAGAGTAAGTAACATCCTAGTTCAAGTGTGCATGATCTCTTTTACATAAGCTGTAGTCATTTCTTCCTAACTAGTCTCCATGTTCTTTTCTTTTGCTTTAATTTCCCCGTAACCGCCTACAGTGATTTTTTAAAAGCATAATTCTGACTGGTGGTTACATGGTGTATATTTTTGCAAAAGTCATTGATATGTACTTTTAAGATGTTCTCATTTCTCTCTATGTAAATTTTTAATTGAATTTCAATTTTAATTCCATTTCAAAGAATTCAGAAAAAAAAAAAAAAAAACAAGCATGGTTCAGTTCATCCCTCATCCCTGCTCAGAGCTCTTCAGTGGCTAAAGAGCCACTTCATTTGTTGCTGTCACTTACTCCACCCTGTTCACACTGGCCTTCTTGATATTTTTTAACATGCTAAGTTAATTTTTGTCTTAAGGTCTTTTCCTTCTGTCTCAAACACTCATTTTAAATCACTGTGTCTTATTAGCCCTCCTGGGTGGCTCAGTTTGTTGAGCATCCAACTTCAACTCAGGTCATGATCTCATGGTTCGTGGGTTCAAGCCCCACATTGGGCTCTGTGCTGACAGGTCAGAGCCTGGAGCCTGCTTCGGATTCTGTATCTCCCTCTCTCTGCCCCTCCCCTGCTCATCCTCTCTCTCTCAAAACTAAATAAATGTTAAAAAAATTAAAAAATAAATCACTGTGTCCTCTCAAATATCACTTTCTTCAAGAAGGGCCTCTCTGACCATGCTATATCAAATAGCACCTGCTGCCCCACCCCTCTTCTCCATTATTCTTTACCTTCTTTCACTGCTTTCTTTCTCTTCATGGAAATGACCATTTCTGTTATTTTATCGTATTTTTATTCTTTTGGTTTTTGCTTAGTGCACTGTTAGCATTCAGTAAGTCTTTGTCTAATGACTTAAACTATTTATGTAAAAATAAAACTTAAAAATTACCTTAACCACAATTTTGAGATAAATTTCAATAAAATTTCAGGTAAAATTCAGGGTTTAACATGTTCTCTCTTTTGATTCAGTTCTCCATTTTGTCTTGAATGCAGAACTCCAGGTCAAATGGGATCTACTTTAATTTTTTTTTTTTCAATTTAGACCAACTTTACTAAATTTGATAAAAAATTAACTCTTGTTGAGGTGCCTGGGTGGCTCAGTCATTAGGCGTCCAACTTCGGATCAGGTCACCATCTCACAATTAATGGGTTTGAGCCCCATGTTGGGCTCTGTGCTGACAGCTCAGAGCCTGGAGCCTGCTTCGGATTCTGTGTCTCCCTCTCTCTCTTCCCCTCTTCCACTCGCTCTCTGTCTCTCAAAAATAAATAAAAATGTTAAAAACAATCAGGCCGATGAAGTTTATATGGTGCATCCATACTTTTCCCTTAAATATTTGTAGTTAGAGTTTGATTACGTAAAGATATTTTCTAATAGAATTACGTATATATAAATGTCCTTACTTTCTGTAAACATGTATCTCAAAACATGGCCTACAATAAGTTTTGGGAAGTTTTAGTATATTAGGAGAAGTTTCCCTACATTATTTTCTGGAGGCCTTTATAAATCAAAGGAAAGTTTTGTGATGTGAATAGTTGGTCTATAAGCTTCAGAACTTTGACAATCTTGGAAAAATCTTGATTTTTTTTTTGACCCTTCTTTTTAAACGTAAAAAAAAAAAAAAGATGGCTCTAAGAGTAATGGTAATCACAATGAGTTGATTACAGAGTAATTATATCACTGGGTAATTATAAGGTGAAGAAAATAGTTATGAGAGCTCACATTGTAAAGTGCAATACTTTATAAATGCTAGAAATTTTACTTCAGATCAAAATATGAAATATTCGAAGGTCTATGATTTGAAGCACAGTGACCAAAGAAAAAAATATTATTTTAGCTCTAAAATGAGAAAACCCTGTTAAAACTGAGAATCACAAAAAATTTTTCAACTAGAAGTTGAATGTCCTGATAAATATAATTAGTAAATCTTGTCAATAAAAGTCGCATTTATAGTTCCTTTTATTTATTTTTTTAACTTTGGTTCAGCTGATTTTCTAGGATCTTATCTTTGGCATCATGTTCTCAAGTTTTCCTTCTCCACTGAGAAACTAAAAATGAGTTGCCTATTTTTCTGATTCTCAAAAAACTATCTTTCAAAGTGTTGAGGATGTAGAAAAACTAACCATCTAGATCTCAATCAGAATTCCCTTAATTATCTATATATACCACCTGTCCTTGTTCTCTACAGCCTATGACTACAAAACAAGTTGTACTTCTTTATTCAAATCACAATAGCACAAGGACCCATGTACCACCTTGCCAGAAATTCCTCCCCAAGAGATTTCGTGGATCTCTGGGATTTTTCTTAAGGTACCGACACCAAAACAAGATCTTCGGATTCATGGACTCAGGGCCTGTTTCTTGCCAGCAGCCTGCTATGCCTGTTGCTGAAGATGCTTGTGAATTCAGAGTTCTGGGCAAAGCTGCCTGTGCTACTGATGCCACTTCTGCCCCTTTTCCCATCTCAGATGGGGCGCTACTCACTAACCTGTCCAAAGGTCGATTTTGACTGCTCCTACTTGCTTCCCCAGATGTTGGCTGCTCTGGAAGCTAGGCCCTGTACTGTCCTGTTGTGACATCCAAGGGCAACATCACTGCTGTCCTGCAGCTGGCAAAGAGTAGAAGCTGTGCCTCCACTCATTTCCACACCACCTCCATATGGCCAGGGGAATGTCACCACTGCAGGAATTACTCCAGGCCTTTCCACTCTTTGGAGTCTGGGATGGTTACTTTTATGTGTCAATTCAACTCAGAGATACCCAGATAGCTGGTAAAACTATTTCTGCGTGTGTTTCTGGAAGAGATTAGTGTTTGAATCCGTAGACTGAGTGAAGAAGATCCACCCTTTCCAATGTGGGTGGCCATCATCCAATCTGTTGAGAACAACAATGATTAAGGGATTTCTGATTGAGATCTAGTTGGTTAGTTTTTCTACATCCTCAACACTTTGAAATAGATCAAAAAGGTGGAGGGAGAGCAATTTGTCCTCTTCTTGAGTTGGGGCACCCATCATCTCTTTCCCTTGGACATTGGAGCTCCCGGTTCTTCGACCTTACGACCCTGGGACTTACATCAGCTGCACCCCACCCCCACATCCCAGCTCCTTCTCAGGGCTTTGGCCTCCAACTGGGAGTTAGACAATTGACTTTCCTAGTTCCCAGGCCTTTGGAGTCAGACTAAATTATAACACCAGCTTTCCTGTTCTCCAGCTAGAAGAGGGTAATTCATGGGACTTCTCAATCTCCTATAATAAATATTCTTGTGTTTGTGTAGTTTCCTATTGGTTTTACTTCTCTGGGGGACCCTGATTAGTAAAGAGTCCTTTGACTCCAAGCCCCAGGAAAAAGTCTTTTCTTTGCCATCAGTTCAAATTCTTGCCTAAGAATCTACCCCAGGATTAACCCTACCTGGGATGATTGATTGTGAGTATATCCAGACCTTTCGGAGGTAATTCTGTCTTCAAACACCAGGTCATAGACTTGACCCACAGCTCTGATAAGGGCATTAAAAATTAACCCAAGACTGGAAAATTTCCTGAAATCCAACTATTCAGTCATTTTTTATAATCACTTTGTTACTTATATTAAAGCTAGACTGGTACTAAAAATTTTGGAAGTTTTTAAAGTTTGAGCTGAATGACTGTCCAGGCTGAATGGAGTTAATAAATCTTAGCAATGGAGTTCATTTTGTTAAGGGCTATCAGTAACTAAGTACATAACATTTTATAGTGTACCTACCATTCTTTATAATTTAACTATAGGCAATAACTTCTATATCTGCTAATTTCCATATTTTTGCTGATTCTCAGAACATACTGTTTATAACTTAGTGATCACATCAAACACATCTTCAGTGGCAATGAACTTTAATTTGCAGATCTCTTAAGTGAAAGGTGAACTATAAGCATACATATTCAGAAATATTGGGGTTTATTTGATATATGAGAGTGTATATAATATATGATCATTTTGTTTACAGGTTACCATCTTTTACAGGAGATAATGGTCTCAAATCTTGCATTCAAGTGCTCTTTATTCTTATCACTCTGCTATTAAATAATTGCCTAAGACTGGGAACTATCTAAATGAGAATGTTATGTAATAAGAATTGCTGGACTTAATTCTGTTCTCAGATGTTCAAAATCATATTGCCTTTAACTCTCTGACTCAGAAAATCTAGTGTATGTGATTATTCATGTACAAATGTGGCTAAGTAATTATTCAGGGTATTAGTATATTTGTATACAGTGATGTGAGGTGAATTCCAGATAACCCTCTGAGCTTTTGCAAGAAAATGGAAAGAAACTGATATCCATTCAGATACCATAATGGATGCTCTTTTATCTAAGAGCCATTTCTTCAAGCTAACTTTAGGATCTTAATGTTCAGGTACAAATAAAAACAGAGAAAGTTAGAAATCCCCATACTTCACAATGTCCTTTTGTATCTAAGAGTCTGTCAGTTCAGAGTGGAAACTCAGTTAGAAGTTATATTTGGAGTTAGGCAACACATCCTATTATGTAGTTCTAGTTTTATGCATTTATTTGTGAAAGACTTTGAACCTCTTAGTAAGTAACTTGTCCACACTTAAGGACTGGAAATATGTTTGAGTATCTGTTGACCTTGGTGGGGGGTCAACATGTTTATATCAACAATGATATAAACTACAGAGAATGCTGAAAGATCCCTGAGAGAACTTGCTAAGGGACAAAGAGTCTCATGACACCAACCAAATCTATGTTTCTGGTGAAACATAGGGGAGTCAGTGACCCATATATTTCCTATGTAGAGGTCAGAAGAAGTTCATTTTACAGTACTTCTGCACAAAACGTCTGAATATTGAAAACCAGGACTCTCAACAGTGTGAAATTATAATTTGTTATTCCAAATAGGACAATTTGAGAGTCCAAGGAGGTGGTATTTATAGTTACTTATAAATGCATATTCTTGATTATTCCAGTCAAATTTGGAAATGCTGTTACCAAACGTAAATAATACCACTATGGGTTCTTGCTAAAAGAATAAAATTCAGGAAAAAGAAGACTTTTCCTTCTGTTACAAGAGCAAAAACACCAAAGATTAAGAAATGGACTCTGATGGGTAAAGGTCTCCAAGAGCTGTAGACAAAAGGGACTCATGGGCAGAGACCAAAGGTAGGTCATGAAGGCAAAGTTTTCCGAGCCACTTTCCAGAGTCTGCCTGTGCAGCAGAAGTAGCTTGCAGTCCGCAGAGCAGTCAGTGTGAAAAGTGCAGGCTGTAGTATTGGTATGGAGCAGCTAATAAAAACTGTAGGGCCCGTGGGAGGTCAAAGCAGAGCAGTGCTACAGCATGGCTGGCAGTGTAAGAAACATAAATAGGGTGACCAAAAGTCCTGGTTTGCTTGAAATGGTCCTGGCATAATTATTAACGATGCTCCTATAGTGGGTCCTGTTAGTGACTCACCGAGATTCTTTTACAGGTTGGTGCACCCATTTCTTAACTGCTGTGTGGATAGCTGATGGCTTATAGCTGACACCAGCTCAGGCCTCCCTGCCCAACACACACACACACACACACACACACACACACACACACATACACACACACACACACACACACACACACACGTGCTCTCAACTAAAGGGGTGGAATGATTCACAGGAGTGAGTGATTCACAGCCAATGACCGACAGAAATAGATTCAAAATGTCCTTCCCTTAGCTCAAGAAGGAGACAATTTTGTAGAGCAATTCATGCCCCAGAGTTTCCTGTGGCTCCTTCCAGGACCAGACTGAGACCACTTGCCTGGTTTTTCCCTGTTTTCCTATTCTGCTTGCCTCACTCCCTTAAAGTTTTACCCTTTCCCTCAGTAAGTCACAAGTACATAAATCCTTGTCTCAGGTGGATTCTTCTTTCAGGGGATTTGATTTAGGCAGCATCCTTGGACTCTCAAGAGTGTCCCCATTTACATGATAAGTTCACCCTAGACCTCAAAGTCTAATGCAGGTGACATCAGCAGAGACTGGCAGAATAAAGTTTGGAAGGGACAATGAGATTGAGGAGGAGCAGTAGGAAGGCAGAGAGAGATGGGAGGCGAGTACCTGGCAGACAATATATGATGGCCTCACTCAAGGGATTTTCACAGCTATACTATGCAGAGGAGAGATAATGTCCCGGTCAGAGGGTGAGAGTTACTGATTTCATGGGCTTTAGGTCTAACTGTCAGAGTTTATTTTGTGTGATCCTAGGGGATATTCTGTTTATATACATATTAATGTAACCTAGGTGTTAGTTGAAGTCACTCTATCCTTTTTGGTAAAATAAAATTAGCACAGTTTTATTATCTTGCATCTTAGATAGTCTAATGTGCCGCCTCAGGGCTTGTACAAGTTTTGGGTATTTGTAGTCTACATCGGACTCTGGATTCTGCTTTTGCTGGCCTGGGTCTCATTCACTTGACTATTTGAAGGCCACTGGTAACATTAACTGAGAGTTGACTCAGTGGAGTCATGTGGGGAGTGGGGCTTCTTGGGAAGAGTGGTGGGTGAGGAAGTGAAGATGTACTGAAGAGCTCACTAAACAGAAGATGGGTGCAATGGGCTGTGGCCCCGTGTCTAAAGAGGATTTTTGCAACTATGGAAAACATTGAAGTATATTTTTGTGTGAATAATAAAAATAGCTCATACTTAACATAACTTACCACATGCCCAAAACTAAATGCTCCACAAATATCAGCTTATTTAATTCTCAATTTTCATAAGACCCTACCACCTTACAGATGGAGTGAACTCACAAAAGGGGTCAATAGTGAGTTCAGCGTTATGCAGCTACTCCAGGGTGGTTCCAGGATTCCCATCCCAGCACTCTCTAATTCCAGAGACCATGCTTTTTAGAGTAGAGGGCACTGGCTCTCCTAAAAATAGCAATCTTGGGGCACCTGGGTGGCTCAGTCATTTAAGCATCCGACTTGAGCTCAGGTCATGATCTCATGGCTTGTGAGTTCAAGTGCCAAATTGGACTGCCTGCTGTCAGCACGGAGCAGGCTTCAGATCCTCTGTTCCCACCCCCTCCCCCCACCCCGGCCCTTCCCTGCTTGCATGTGCACTCAAGCACTCTCTCTTTCTCTCTCTCAAAAATAAACATTAAAAAAAATAGTGATTTTGTAGGGAGAGAGGTGATGGGGATAGAAGGGGTAATACTACAGGAGCAGAGTCCTGAAGCAATGGAAGAGGGCTGGGATCAGGGTGTGAGTGGAAAGATCCTATCCACAGAAATCAGAACTGTCTACTTGATGGGCTGCAGATGATGGGAGGCTGTTAGCCTTCATTGTGGCTTTTTTCTGATGTTGCTTTTCATTTTTCCTCAGTGTAATGTGAGTTAGGGGTGAAGTAAAGGACAGTATTGAACATTTAAAAGGAGTGGAGACATGTGAGATATATGAAATAGTTACCTCATTTCTTTCATGTCCCCCCACAGATTTGAAAACAATATCAACCAAATAAGGCACCTCTTAAATTTAGAACCTCGGCTACTTCCTACTATAAAGCTTGGTTGACCTCCATCTTGTGCCATGGTTACCTTCTTAGTGGTCCAGGAACTCCCTTCTATGTGAGGCTTGAGCTCTTTTATATGGCTAAATTTCATGAAAATGGAGGAGTGTCTCTTTTCCAAGAATCCTATTAAGGACATATGGGAATTAAAATAAGGTTTTAAGGTGGCCAAGGGCTAAATTGAAGCATTTCATGTGCCTCATTAAAACAAAATACCAAATAACCACAACTGAAAAAGAATGAACCTTTAAAACCAATTGTCTGAGACCTCACCCCAGGAAGTTTTATTTTCCTACAGATTAAGCATGTCTTTTCATTTTCATGGAAAGTATCTGCTTCTAAAAGTGTTTTATGTACAGTTTAAGTGCCATTAGTGTGGTGTCACAGGAAAATGTGCATTGCTTTGTGAATGCTCTCTGTATCTTTCTTCCTTCTTCCTGTCAAGATATGTCTTCAGCTCCTGGTCCATTAATGCCTGAGATGTTCAAATATGTAAACACATGCACTATGAATTTGTTTAAAATCTGGAAAGTAATACACTAATTCCTTCTGCTACTCATATTTTCAGTTGTAGCTAAGCATCCTTGACCTAGGCTCTTCTACATATTAGTCTGGATTCCAGGACATTTTTGATGCCATTTCTAAACCTAAACATACAACTGTTTTGAGAAGGAAAGAAAAGGTACTGAAGGTTTTGCCTCACTTGTCTAAATTACCAACAATATTTAACCCATGACAAGTTTTCTCAGAGGTGTTCTAAAAGCCATTTAACTCTTCTGTTTCTTGTGGGAATTTTCAGTGAAGCTGGTGAATCTGTGTGTGCTTATGAACTTAGCCTTAAAAGTGATCAATCTGCAGCTTATAACTTCCCTTCTTGGATCCACTGTCAAAGTCACCACATCTGCTCATTCCTGTGGAGGAGATATATAGACAGTTAATGCAATGCTGAAGAGGGGCATGCAACCCAAAGTAGAAGGCTTTCTCAAAGAAGCGATATCATGGAAAAGGAAGAATTACTTTGAGAAGAAGGGGTTCCATTTCCATAGGCATGGGTGGGGATTCCAAGCCAGGGTGGTAACAATACTGGTCTCCTCTTCTACCTGCAATCCAACATGCTGTAAATTTGAACCTCTATTCTGCTTGAAACAGCACAGTTCTTCCATTCACTTCTAGCATTCTGTGTGATGGAGACATTAATTACTCCCTGTCTTTTAGGAGCTATGGAGAAATTATAATAATTTTTGATAAAGAATCATGAAAACTCATTTGTAAAATCTCCTTTGGGAAAAGAATGATAATCCTTGAATAAGTAACTTTTTAATCCAAAAAGTAAAAAAGGCAAATCTTAGAAAGAAAGCTAATCTATAAATCCCAGACTCTGGCTTTTATTGGCCACTTATTAGGCTTTTCTTAAAAGGGAAATTATTTTTTATTTCAGATTGAAGCCTTCGAGTGAAAAGGAGATAGAGAAGGCACAGCTAATTTCTGTATGCACCGAGATAACATTTAATGGTTTAATTAATATGCAGATTAACTGGTAGATATAAAACCTTACTATTCTGAGTCTAACCAGGGAGTTAAGAATATTGTGTTTTCATTTCGAGCAAACAAATGCAAACAAAGGAAATCATAATTGATAAGGAGTGGTGTTGCCAGATTGTTAAATTACCTGAAATATATATGATGATCTATCTTCTAACTTCCAAATTTTTTGTAGTTCATATCTAATATACTTTTATTGTCTTTTACAGTTTTAGATACAGTAAAATATGGTAAACTTTAGAGATTTTCCTTTGATTTTAATTAGGTACAAATTATTTTAATCATAGAGATACTAAAATAGCCCCTGACTCTTTAAAAAAAATTATGGTGATGAATTACATAAAATATAAAATTTACCATCTTAACCATTTTTACGTGTGTAGAGCAGTGATACTAAATATATTCATATTGTGCAACCATCACTACTATCCATCTCCAGAACTTTTTATGTCTTGTAAAACTGAGATTCTATGCCCATGAAACAATAACTCCCCAATCCCTTGACTTTTAAATAGAACATATTCTAAATGAGTTTAAAAAATTGAAACATCAATTTATTAAGAAGGGACCAAGTTAGTGATGATTAAATTCCCAAACTAGTCCACAAAAGCCTATTTACAGACTAGCTCACAAGACGGTTTAAATTGACTAAAAATAGACAAATTAATAGAATTAGAAATCATAATAAGCAGTTACCTGAAATTTACAGTCAATAAAAGGTATCTGTACCCAAACATCACTTCACTGGATACAAGATAATCGTGGTAAGGAAAATTTGGAAATGGGCAAAGTTTGTGTTTCGTACCTGCCATGCCTTTTCTAGCATTTATCTTGTATTCTGGTGCTTTTCCCTCCAACTCCTAAGCTCTGATTTCCTGGATACTGTCTTAAGCCTGAATGTAACGCGCCACACAGGTCTGAATCATTCCTTGAGAGTCCCACACATTCAAAGTACTTCCCTCCTGCACATTTTGGTTGGAGATTTTCAAAAAAGTAAAGATGGGGGTGTTTTATATTAAAACAGACTTGAAGGATACCTGCAAACATCTACAAGTGATTTTTCACATTCTTAGAACCCATGATAATTCAAGGGGGGTAGTACGTTGCCATATAAAAGTATAATGAACAGATTCCATCACACTATGCACAATGGTAAATGAAAAGCATTCACAAGCACTAGTGATGAGATTCATTACAGCCCGAGTTCATTATCAGCCATTTTTCAGATACCAACTTTGTGGCTTGCAGAGAGGCTGCTCTGTTATTAAACTTAAAAAAAAATACTAAATTCGATTTGTTGTTTGGATCATAGATATTGAACTTTATAAATTCCCTCTAGTCAGTGTCTCAATTTGCATTCTCTATCCATTTCGCATTCTGTGTTTTATGCTTTTAGGGAAATTTTCAGCTGAGATGGGCCAGGAGTAGGGTGGTATGAAAGTTTAAAACGTAAATTTTGGAGGAAGAAAGATTGCCTACAAATCCCTAAGTGAGAATTATTCTTTTAAGCTTCTGTGCTTGATTTGTATGTAGGGACCTACATCTAATGGTCCTTATTTTACTGGGAAACATTACTGTCAGGTAAAGAAGGCAAATTTCTTTGTAAGTCAGTCGTCACACAAATGATAATTCCTATCTTATGGTATCATATTCATCATTTCCTAGGAGACTTTCAAATTTTTAAAGGCCTTACATGGCTCTGCTTAGACAGTCTCTAACCCATGAAATCTGGTCTGTTAGAAAATGGACAGCCATTTAGTTTTTGCTTTTCGCAACATTTGGATTGTGATAGTTTGCCTTGGGATCTTTGTTGGCATGTAAACTTTATTGGAAGGAATGCAGCAATGGAAAAGATTCCTTTTGATATTTAAATGTTGAAGATTTGTCTAATTCCCCAGTGTTTCCTCACAGTATACCTGATGATAGTGGTCAGATAGACTCATAAGAAAAGAAAAAGCTTTTCCGGTTTAATTATTCCATCCATGGCGTTCTGTCTGGTCCAGTTTGCCTGCATAGAGCTCTTCTGTAGCAGAGGGACCATTGCTTACCTCTGGTACATGAACGTCAGCCCTTACTTGAAGGTCATCCTTCAGCTGAATGATACTGTTTCTTGCAGGCTAGGACATTTCAGCAAATGCCTTTGTTCTAGAAAGAAACCATACAACTGTTCTTACAGCATACTTTGGTAATTAAAATCACCACAAGTTGTCACAATGCTGTTCCACTTATTACAGTATACTGTTTTAATATTTCAATTCTCAAATATTATTCATCCACTTACTAGTATGCTTAGAGAATAATATCCATTAAGAATTAGATGTCTGCAAGGTGTGTTTTTCAGAAACACTAACTCTTCTCTTCTTATTCTTTTATTTTAATCATTACTGCACTTGGTGTAAAACTGTGACATCTTCACATCAGTAATTCTTACAGGTATAATGCCAAGTAAAGTTACCCTTTTCTGCTCAAAACATCGCCATGGGATAAAACTAAATCGGGGTTAAAGAAACAATATAAAAGTAAATCAGAACAGACATTTATAGGAAGGAAATAATATTTTTATTGAATGGCCTACAGCAGCAGTAATGTTCAGAAATGGGAAAATGCCATCTTAAGGAAAATAGACAAATAATAGGAGATTCAGTTTGAAGGACCAAAAACTTGTAACTTATAAATTTTCTCAATGTTATAAAACTTTTTTTTTATCAAAAGGGGAGGCTATTATTTCTTTATACACTAAGCCTGGTCCACATCAACAAAAGGAAATGGAATTACGTAATAAAGCTGACCAGCTTAAGCAGCTGATCTAGATTAATCTTCTGTATCTTTATACTGTCTGTATTTGGATTCTCTTTATATTTGCTTATAGATGATTCTATATAGAATTATCTGTTATTTATATCAGTTAATGGTGAATATGGGCAAAACCTTTGGTCTTCGATTATGACTGTATCTACCTGGGGCTAGTACTAGAAGTTGATTTTTTCTGACCTCTCAGTCACGCTATTGTAATAGTAGTTACTCAGTGATTTACATATAGGGGAAGTAGGTCAATTGAAGGAATAGAAAGCATGAAGTAAAAATATTCTGTTGTTACTATGCCCTATTTCTGTTACTGGAAATATTAGCATCAGAGTTACTTGACACAGTTACAGTGAACCACTCTATGAATGGTCTGGAATATTTAAGCAAAGCTTTAAAAACCCTTGGCCAAAAATTTTTACTTTTACACCTGTGTCTGGCTTTATGTATCGGCTGCACTCACCTAATAATTCACCATTTGTTAATTTTATAAACGTTGGTGTGTGCCCAGCAATGACTGAAATGGTTTGTGGGCTCACCTTATCACCAGAAATAAGCCAGTAGTTATTCATTGAAGAGCTACTCAATCTCCAGGGTTTGGAGCACAAGGCAAGGCATTTATTCGCCAAAGGGCACCTGAGAGTCTCTTATTTTCTACTCCCTTCTCTCCATTTAACTTACCAGCTCTGTCAGCCTCGGCTACTTGTGCCCCAAGCCCACAAGTTCCATTTATTCATTGTGACCAAGCGTCTAAAACTTCTTTTCTCCAGAATTTCACAATCTTATTTATTACAAGACAATCCCCTTTCTCTCTATAATATATATAGTCTTCTAAAGGTTTTTTCATGCCAGTAGGCTCATTCTCCACTTAGGCTTGTGGTGGGGCAAGGCAAAGTTAGTGAAGGGTCCCAAGATCTGTGGCCAACACATCTTCTGTGGTTGGTGTGGAGATGACCTTAGAGAACCAACTGCAGTTTTCAAAGTATTTTACCAATTAAACAAGGTAAAAAAGAGAGGACACTTGTGGCTATGTTCTAAGTAATGATATCAATTTGTTTGTAGTTTTCCCATGTTACCGTTTACTTACAAGGTACATTTTTAAAGATTGCAGTATTAATTATCACTTTCCTCTAACTTTGTTATATGCTTTTACATGTTAGGTCGCACACAAAACTGAATTTACTGTACCCAATATTGACTTTAGCAAGAGTGGTGCCTTACTTTTCCATAGTTTAGAAATGGAAAGACAATCTTCTTTTCACTTCTGATTTTCCAATTTAAATGTGTATGAGTAAGAATATCCTTTTGTAAACATCTCACCAGAAGGATTTTCTACTTGCAAATGGAATTTTTAAATTTTGCTAATGTGATATAGGGGCAGGACACTAGTTCTTGACAAATATGCCTCTTTCCTACCGTTGTGAGACTACATCGGTAACCTTTGCTGATGGGAGTCATAATGTGCACTGAAGGAAATGAGTTTAAATTGTTTAGAGGGCTGCTGAGAGGTTTGAAGCTGAGTTTGGAAGGGCATATAATTAGCTGGGCTGTATGCTTCTGCCACTTTTGAGGTATTGGTGGAAGATTGCATTACCTGAAAAAGCGTTTCACTGACTTTCAAAGAGAAAAAAAGATCTAAGACAGGAGAAGTAAATTGTACGCATCAGAATCTCACCTGATGGAGAATGTGAGATTATAGAAGGGATGTTGTTGCAAAAGGGTAACATAGTAATGCTGATGGGGCAGTTCTAAGATCTTGGTTATTAGCAAATAACTAAAAATTGGTTATTTGAATTGGTTACTGAATGCAAGTCTATATTTACTATTAGAGAGTCACTGGCTTGCTAAAATGCTCTCCAGTCATTTCTTAAACCACAGAGTAAGCATCCCCATTACTACACGGGAGGCATCAAGGATTAGAAAGGGCCCTGGCATTAAAATTTGCCATATGCATTTGGAAAGTCAGCAAGATATCTTGATCCTTTTAAACTTTTAAGGGCTCTCAAGAATTGTAATTCTCTGTGGTGATGAATTATAGGGAAAAATGACACACACACAAAATGCCCTCTGTCTTCAAGAAAGATTCTAGATAAAATGCCCATAACGTATTAGCTGTCTGTGTAGAAGAAGAAAGGAAAAGAAATTTCAGACATATATCAGGTAGGCCTACAAGAGTGCAGACCATGCATGTGTACAATTTTTATTTTTGCACATTTACATTTGTGAGGTAGAACATTTATTTGATCCATAGTTATTGAGCACTATTATATGTCAGATAGTCTGCTAGATCCTGGGGATTTAAGATTCCTGACCTCAATGAGTTTATTCTCTACACAAGGAAATAGAAATAAAGAGGCAAACAAACAAAAAAGTAAAGCTTGAGGTGAGAACTATAAAGAAAACAAATACGTTTGCAATAAGGAATAGCATGTGAAAAGTATTTTGTTTATCTTTTTAAATGTCTGTTTATTGATTTTTGAGAGAGAGACAGAACCCGGGGAGGGGGGGGGGGCCGGGAGGGGCAGAGAGAGAATGAGACACAGAATCCAAAGCAGGCTCCAGGCTCTGAACTGTCAACACAGAGCCTTACGCAGGGCTTGAATTCACAAGCCATGAGGTCATGACCTGAGCAGAAGTCACTCAATCAACTGAGCAACCCAGGCGCCCCAAAAGAAGTATTTTAGACAGTATGATCAATATAGTCCTAAGAGTACATTTAGATGGACCTGAGAGATAAGAAAAACCATTCACATGGAAAAAGAATCCAAAAAACCTGGTGCAGGAGAATCTTGAAATACTAAAAGAATCCAAAGCTTACCACTGGGGTTGAAACAGGGTGGGCAGATAAGTTGATTTTCATAATGATGGATGGGTTAAGGATGCAGGTAAGTATTTCCACTTATACTAGAGGATTTCAGGAGATAAGGCTTAATGTATTTGGTTATCAAAGAGGGTGTAATTGTATATGCTCACTTTCCTGCATGGACAGAGATGATCTCTACAGGCCACGAATCAGAACTTGGAAGGGAAGAAGCTTATAGCTCTTCCTTTGTACTCTGGGAAAAATGAAGTTTATTTATCTCCATTACAGATAACTGTTCATTGATAGTGGGATCCTCCATGTTGCAGCTTATATACCTCTTTAAGACACATTATTTATGTGATCATTTTTACCTGGGACAACTCAGGGGTTCCAGTGGCCAGGAAGTTTAGAATTTAGAAATTCTCTAGAATTTCTGAGAGCTTGGAATCCTATACTATTTTTTTCTAACTTGACAATTTTGTTCTGAATTTGCATCTCTCTTATTCAGTTATACTCTCTCTAGTATACATACTTAAGATATGTGTTTTTGGTTTCAAATCTATGTATTCAGGACCACCTGGGTGGCCCAGTCATTTAGGCATCTGTTCATGGGATAGAGCCCAGCTGAGGTCTCTCAGCTGTCAGCTTGGGATTCTCTCTCTCCCTCTCTGCCCCTCCACCACTTGCACATGCTCAATAAACAAACAAACAAACCTAAAAAAAAAACTACGTAAATACAGAGAACAAACTGAGGGTTTCTGGAAGGGACATAGCTAGGTGTGGGCTAAATGGGTGATGAGCATTAAGGAGGGCACTTGTTGGGATGAGCACTGAATGTTATACATAAGTGATGAATTACTAAATTCTACTCCTGAAACCAATACTACACTATATGTTAACCAACCTGAATTAAAATAAAAAAAAGATCTATGTGTTCAGCTAAATGCCAGAAATACCATGGATTTTTAACTCACCTCCAGGCTTATAACTCATGTCATTTACCTTTAATTTTTTTTAGAAAATATCTCTCACCAGAACATAGCTTTCTTAGTTAATACTTCTAAAAACAGTTCCTAACTTGGGAATTTAAGAGCCTAAGAGATAGAACCACTGGCTAGGGAATATTCACAACTTTTAGCATCTCCCTAGTTTCTTTAGGGGAAGTTATACATGTTTGACACAAACATTGAACATACAAGTGGGGTTTAAGCAAGACTTCTAAACTCAAGTAAATAACTTACTAGTTGTATGGGTTAGGAGAGGGTTATTATGCTTATTTATTTGTCTTTAGTCAAAAGAAGACTGAAATCATCAGTGGTAGCTTTTTTTGAGGGATGGCATTGGTGCTGGGTAGGGGTGGTTTGGGGATACTCTCTGACAGAGCCCAAACACGACATTTGGTTAGGTGGTACAGGGTGCAGGGATATTTTGATGGTGCAGAAGGCCTGGGGAACTACAGCTATTAAGAGCAGGATATTCTGGTCTATTAGTTAAGAGAGGTAACTACTGGTCCTGACTGCGCCATCAACTTGCTGTGCTTTCTGGAACAAGTCACTTAGCCTGTCTTGGCCTCACTTTTCTCATCTGTTAAATATGTAATTTGTATCAGATTCTCTTCAGAGCAAATGTATTACTTCATTTACTAAAACATTTAATGAGCACCTACAATGCACTAAGTACTGTGATGAGTGCTAGGTAGTCAACATAAAACTAAAGACACTGGACAATTTACTTCCCCAAGGTCCAGTTTTTTTTCACGTATAAAACCAGTGTTACAGGTGATTCCTATCTTACAGTGTTTTGAGAATAACCTATGTAGATTACATATCTACATCTATAGATATGTATAGATATCTATATGGCACATAGGTTGTGCTCAAGATATGGTAGTTATTACTATGACTGTTGGGAGTGGGATTGTAATTCTAACCCTCATGGAGCCACTGAGGGGATCAGAAAATTGCAGTACTGTGGTATGTGCTAGGGTAGGGGGCAGGGGCTTTGGTTCTGAAGCAGCTCCTATAATCCCCAACCCAGCAATTGCCTGAAAGCAGCCTGTGATTTTGAACTCTGAGCTGCAAGGTCTCATTTTTCTCTACCTTTTATAGTCATATTCATGAATATGGTCTGTTCCACTTTAGGGTTGGTGAAATTTAGTCTCCAAAGTCAGTGGTGATTTTATACTTTCCAAATTTTCCTGCTCTAAAAACCCTAGATTAATGTCAAAAAATGTTGCAGATCTCATTTGGTATTAGTTTTATCTTAGTATTATTGATCAATTGTGAAAATGCATAATAACAAATGTCACCACATAGGAATATATTTACAATCAATTTAGGTATTTAAACCCCAATAGTATTTACATACATTGAAAAATAGTATTTTATCACTTAGAACTCTCCAGAGAAAATGAAGCAATATTTATGTCAGGTATGGTTTACATGAGTGTGGGGCTGTTATGTCCAAAATTTGTGGGGCAGGCTGGCAGGTTGGTAGTTCTTGAAGAGGAGTTAGTGTTGGGATCTTGAGGTAGAATTTCTTCAGGGAACCTCAGTCTTGCTCTTAAAGCCTTTTATTTGAGTGAATGAAGCCCACTCACATTCTGGGAGCTAATCTCCTTTACTTGAAGCCAACTTATTCTAGATGTTAACCTTAGCTATAAAATAGTTTCACAAAAACACCTAGATTAAGGGTTTGATCAAATAGCTGAGTATGGTAACCTAGCCAAGTAAACAAACACATAAAACTGTCACAAGTACACATTTCCAAAAGATACTAGATTAATTCATCCTGAAAAAAGCATTTTGACATGCATATGGATTGAAGACACTCTCTCTGGTTTTCTAGGGTCAAGGATCACAGATTGTATTCCATAGACTTAGATCAATGTGAAGATGACATGATTTTTTAGGACCCACAATCTTTCTATACTGAGAGAACAACAAGAACATTAGGCAAGTGTTCAATTGTTGTTGGTTTTTTTTCCAGGGAAAAGTCTGATTTTGCTCCTATCAAAGTTGTTAGATCTGCTTGGCTCACACTGTGACACCACTCGGCAGAACAAGCAGGATTCTGAGAGCTCTGCACTTGCGATTTGTGATTCCTGTTTTGCTGTTGAGTACTTTTCCTAAAAACCCAGCTAGCAAGATACGACTGCTCCAACTGGCCAACAAAGGCAACACAGAGAGGATTATGAATTATTACTAAGGCATATTGATTTTTTGAAATGCTGGCTGAGATTTAAAAGGAAACAGAAAAGCCAAATCCTTGACTGGGGAAGGCTGGCCCTTATACAGGTAGAGGAACATCTTTATATAAATTTCTAGGAAGGATATACATGTTTATAAAAATAAGTCTTTCCATTCTAAATGTAATTTCTCATTTCTCATCTCCTTGTCTTTTTGCTTTCTGTCTCCCTCTTTTCAATTCCTCTGGTCAAAGGTTTTACAAAACAATGTGCATTTTAGAGGCTTTGGTCCAAACAGATTGAAAGCAGCTAAGAATTAATGCTGAACAAGCATTTACCTAATCTGAGAAATTCCATGTAACATATTATAGATGTTGAAGTTGACATGGCTTTGTCACTACACGAGGTTTGAGAATAAGGAACGTTTCTTCTAATCCTATCCTAGCCTTAGTACTGACCAACTATATTGCACCTCATGTTAATTATTTAAAAAGGAATCCAAACAAGGGAAGTAAAAACGATGATACAATTTGAAACGTCATTTGAGTAAAAGTTAAACTCTGGTGAGAAGAACCCTAAAGGCAGACTAGATTGCTTATTGTCTTTGAGAATTTGTAGGGCATTTAGTAGGGGGATGTTGACCAGTTACACTCTATGTACACAAGGAAATGGTCAAGAGAAACTAATCTTAAATCACTGGCAAGAGAGAGCTCTGTTGGACATGGGAGGTACTTCCAGATCGTCTGTGTGATAAAACACTGAAATTGCCTGCTGAGGAAAGCAATTCTGTCTTTATCCCTAGACATTTGATATACTTCATAATAGTCATAGTTGAATGAGAAATTTCCCTGAGATAGGAGGCTGGACCACATATACCTTCAAACTCCCATGCAACTCATTATATTGGGCTGGCCCTTTTATGTACACAGCAAGTATTTATTGAATATCTGCTATATTAGTTTTCTGTGTTGCCATACGAAATTACTACAAGCTTAGTGGCTTACAATTACAAACGTATTATCTTATAGTTTTATTGGCCAGAAATCTAGGAGACATCTCCCCTGTTTGTAGGTTGTGTTCCTTTCTGGAGGCTCTAGGAAACATTCTCTTTCCTTTGTCTACTGAGATTTTGGTAGAATTCAGTTCCTTGTGCCTGTCACCTGAGGGCTGTTCCTTCCTTCTAGAGCCTGCCTTATTCTTTATTCATGTTTTCTTTCCTCCATCTTCAAAACCATCAATGCAGGATTGAGTCCTCACATTTTATTCCTCTTATACTACTGGGCCTTCTTTCACTTCTAAGACCTCTTTGATTAGATTGGGCCCCTCCCCTAATCATCGAGAATAATCTCCCTATTTTAAGGTAGTTAAGGTATTCAGTATAAGGTAATTAAGGAATTAAGATAGTAGGACCTTAATTCCATTTTCAAATGCAATTCTCTTTTTCCATGAAACATACCATATTCCCAGGTCTGGGAATTAGAACACAGACATCTTTAGGAGGGAATTATTCTGTATATCACAACTGCTGTGATATCAGCACTGACTGGTTCTTGTACTGGAGAAGAATTAACCTTTAAGAAGCTATCCTATCATACTCTGAGTTTACAAATAATTAATTAATTCAATAAATATTTATGAGTACCAAGCATGCCAGACATTGTGTTATGGGATGCTATCCTTGCCCTAAAGATAATATAGGCTACTAGAAATATCTACTATGTAAAGAAATGAATGTCACACTGAATGAGTACTATAATAGAGTGGTGAAATGTTCAACTTTTTTTTTATGGCTGGGGTCTGGGAAAGGGCAGAGAAGGAGACATTTAAATAGAATCATTTAGGATGAATAGAGGAAAGTATTTTAAACCAAGGGAACAGCATGGAGAAGTGAAGTGTATGGCATAGCCAGGGCTATAAATATAGAGGGCATGTTTAGAGCGGTGGGAAGAGGGGGAGCGGATCTGAAGAACTTGGAGTTTATACTGCTGGCACTGAGAAAAATTTGAAAAGTTCTAAACTAGGATGTGAAGATCTGATTTTCATTCCAGAGAGATCACTGAAGTAAAACAAGTTGTAGCAGTACAGATAAGAATATCTGTCCCTCTTACATAAGTAATCTTCAGTTATTTTACTTCCTAATCATTTATGTACATGCCTTAGCTTCCTTATAGATTGAAAATCCTTTAAGCCAAAAATCTGCATTTGATTCATCTTTGCATTTACTCAATGCTCATAAAATTATTTTTAAGAAGAAATGCAGATAAATATTTGTTTGATAAATAATAGCAAACACATAATGAATATAATCTCTCTCATTAGTTTTAAAATATTTTAATAATTATTATGTACACAAATAAAACATGTGTGCTTATAAATCAGATGCTCATTTGCTGTGTTAATCAACCTTTACCTGCATTTCTTCCAAGACAAATACTAACATAATATTTGATTAGGATTAAGGCCAAGGTTCATGCTCAGGAAGGCAGTATGCTAAGTGCTGAATAGTCAAAGAGTCATAAAGCGAAGTTCCTATAATCTAGGAGTTTTTAGATATACCTGGGGTGAATAATACATGAACATAAATTACCTAACAATATCCAGGTATCACTTATATGCTAAACCACTTATATGCTAAACACTCAATGAGTGTTTCTAGAAGTAAATGTTTGGGGAATTACCATGAGGTAGTTATAGGTTAGGAATACATATTTTTCCTTTAGACAGATCTGGGTTTGGGCCTTGACTCTGACTAGCTCTGTGACCTTGGGCAAATTATGTAATATCTCTGTGACTTAATTTTCTGATCTGTGAATTAAGATAATTAGAATACTTCCTAGTTCATAGGGGAATATGAAGATATATTTATATATATATATCTTATATCTAATAATATATATCTTCTAGTAATAGATATCTGTATATATAAAATATTTATATATAATAAATATATTTATAAAAACATATAATTAAGATTGTGATCTTAATCAAAGATTATCTATCAATTTACTTACCTATAGTGTTTGGCACTTAGTAAAATCTTATAATATAAACATTTTATAATTATTTGTGTACAAAGAAGATTGTAAAGTCTTTCTGGAGAAGATAAGATTAAGGTTGAACTATGAAGAATAAGGGAGGCTTTTGTGGGAGGGGAAAGGCACGGAGAGGAGAGGAACTGAATCAGAAAAGTGGAAATTCAGCCTTTAGTGGTCTTCTTTCTTTCTGATAACCTCCACAAAGTAAAGTGCTTTTAGTTCAGGAAGGTTAAAGAAATGTAAGAGAATACCTGAAATTATTCTTCTAATATGACTGGTAATGTGTTTAAAGATGGCTTTATCTGTGGCATAGGACTTTTAACAAGAGCAATAGCCATCAGAAAATGGATATCAATAGAATTAGAAGGTCTTTTTTTAGAAGAAATCCATAGTGTATAAAGAGCATTCGGATCTTGTAGATTGACCTGTTCTGAAATAAAGTGCTGAGGTTGAGTCACAGTATTACAGACCAGGTGACTAGGCTAACCTGTCACTTCTATCTCTGCACTCAGAGACTTTGGTGAGTTCTATGTCCTATTTCAGGAGAGGAGCCTATGACGAAACATGAATTTTACCCATATTCCCTGGAACGCTCTGGGCAAATAAAAACTCCCTCCTGCTTTGAGAAGTGGTCCTGAGAGAGAGGGGTGGGAGGAGTGCATCTTGCTGCCACATTCCTTAGGAGACAAAGAGTAGCTTCCATTCTATGAATGCAAAGTAAAGCTTCTGCTAAATGCCTACGGCTGTGGAGTCAGAGATGTAGTGTGCTATAGGACAACAAAGCATAGACTGCACCAGTCATGGGTGAATAAAATCATACCATGGCTTACCACCCAAATAACAATGATTGAAATGAAGATATGGGCTGAAGTGGTTTAAAAACCATCTATACATCAGATTGCTTGGATTTAAGTCTCTCCGTAGGGTAATCAAATATCCAGATTTGCTTGGGAAGAAGAGATTTCTTGAAAAATAGGACTTTCAATGCTAAAACTGGGACAGTCCTGGGGAAACTGGTATAGTTGATACCTGTAACTTTCATGCCTCAGTTTCCCCTTCTATAAAATATGAATTATAAAATGGCCCACTAAGGTTTTTTGCATAATATTTTTTACCAGGACCAGGACATAGTAAAGCACTAATAACTATTGATTCGGTGTATGTGTCAGTTTCCTATGGCTGGTGAAACAAATTACCACACGCTTGGCGGTTTAAAATAATAAAAATGTATTTGCTCATGGCTAGGAAGGACAGAAGTCCAAAATTAGTTTATCGGGCTGAAGTCAAGGTATTGGCAGGGATGCACTCCCTCTGGAGGCTCTAAAGGAGAGTATGTTCTTTGTCTCCTCCAGCTTCTAGTGGCTACTGGCATTCGTTGCCTTCTGGCAGTAGCACTCCTATCTCTACCAATCCGTATATATCACCTCTTCTTTCCTTGGTATAGTCTCTCTCTTTGCCTTTCTTATAAGGACACTTGTGATAGCATGAAGAGCCCACCTACATAATCCAAGACAGTCCCTCATTTTAATATTCCTAATCACATGTGCAAAGAAGGTCTTTCCAGATAAGGTCGCAGGTTCCCGGGATTGGTACCTAATCATTTTACGAGCTAATATTCAGCCTACTTGTTGCAGTCATCAAATGAGATAAGAGCTGGGAATACAGTAGGTGCTCATTGTAGATTGAGGGTTTTTTTTTTCTTTTTTCCTGTTATTCCTTTCTCTTTCTCCAAAAGATGGCTTAATGAACTTTACTGTCTCACAGTTTTGGAGGCTGAAATTTAGTCTGTCAGTAGGACAATGTTTCCTTTGAAACCTATTGGGGAAGAATCATTTCTTACCCCTTCAACCTTCTGGTGTTTGATGGCAGTCCTTGCTCTTCCTTGGTTTGTAAATACATCACTGCGATCTCTCCCTCTGTCCTCACATGGCATCTTCTCTGTGTGTCTGTGTACATACATCCATCTTATTATAAAGACGTGAGTCTTGTTGGATTAGAGTTCGCCCTAATGAACTAATTTTAATTTGATTACATCTCTAAAAAGCCTATTTCCATTTAAGGTGACATTTATGGGTACTGGGGGTAGAACTTCAACCTACCTTTTTGAAGAGACACAATATACATTTTTGGGTAGACAATATACCTTTTTTGGGAGGCAAAAGATACAATGTCTTGATTTTCTTTTGAGGAACCATCACACTCTCAATTCTCAGGCACAAGTTTTTGATTAGGAATCAACTGACCAATTCTCAATTCCAAGGAAGAACTATGACTGGTTTAGTCAGAGAATCTGCCTCATCTCCCAGACCCCTCTCTTGGTTCTGGGTATGTATACATTTCAGTCAAAACCATTGAAACAGTAAGAGATATTTTCTAGTGTTCTTGGGGGGAAAAAGAGGCTTATTTGTTTGTTCGTTTGTTTAATTGATTTGGAGACAAAGTATGGAATAAAGGATTTGAAGTTTGGGCCTACTAAAGCCATCTCACTAAACATTAGGGGCATCAAAAAGCAGATAAAGCCAACCTACAGAAGGAAAGACACCAAGAGATAGAGTTATGCCCTGATGACATTGTATCTCACCCACTCAGTACCTGAAACCATCCAGTTGCTAGAGTCTTCTGGGACAAAAGGGAAAAAAAAAAAACCTTTTTGTCTCTTTTCATCTAAACTAGTGTGTTAGAGTTTCCTGCAACAAAAGTATCCTAACTCTATTGTGCTGAGGTTGGAGAGATAGGCTTCCCATTTATGACAGGAATCTGAAAAATAATAATAGCAAGATAATACACTTGAATAATTACTATGTCCCCAGCTTGGAACTTTGTATGGATTAGGTCATTTAGTAGCTACAACAACCCTAGAAACTATTATTATCTTTATTTTATAAATGAGGAAGTTGAGGCATAAATATGTTAATTTCCTTATTTGAGTTCAGTGATTGTCAGAATGGGAATTTAAACTATACAGCTTGAATCCAGGGTCCTTCTCTGAGCCACTCTGATACTGCCGACTCTTTGCTATCAGGACCTGCACCAAGAAAGCTTAGAGAAACTCCAAATATTATATATATATATATATAAACCTATATATATAAACCAGGGGACTCATTAACACTACACAAGACGCCAACCATTGTTCCCTGACCTCCTCCATATAGTTTGCTATTGCTGTGTAGCAAATTAACGCAAACTTAGCAACTTAAAACAGTATGCATTTATTATCTTCCCCCAAACAAGAGACACTTCAGGATCTCACAAGGTTAAAATCAAGATGTCAGCTGAGCTGTGTTTCTTTCTGCAGCTTGAGATTGTCTTCTGAATTCATGTGATTATTGTCAGAATTCAGTTCCTCACCATTGTAGGGTGAGGCCCTTAGCTCCTAGAACCCACCCGCCATTCCCCACCACGTAGCCCTCTCCCCAACATGCAAACTTGACTCTTCAAGCCCAGCAGGAGTGACAATCTCACCACCTTTGCCATATAACACAACTTATTTAAGACAGGAACTATGTCATCATATCAGTGAGTATCACTCAAACTCAAGTGGAAAGAATTACTCAGGGTAGGTACACTTTGGGGTGGAAACATTGTGAGCCACCTCAGAATCCAGACTCCACACCCCCTGTCTCCCTCCATAATGGAAGTGGCACACATGGGGGAAGTATGTCATGGGAGGCACCACGTGTGTCAATGGACTTCCACAGAGAACAGAACACAAATGTGCTGCTCCTCATTGAGATGTTGTGGGAAAGCATGGCAATCACCTAGAGCATTATGAGATTAAAAGACCTGGAAAATGATAGAGAGTTTCTAAAATGAAAGAAGACTTCAAGGTCACCCCTCCTAAAAGTATTGCCTCCACGAATGTGGTTAAATTGGGCAGAAACCACCTTGCAAAATGGTTATTACACTTAGTCGCAGTTCATTAGGACTGTTTTGTGAGTAACTCTGTTGGTGTTTCTGAATCCCCATTGGTTGTGGGGTCAGTCCCACTAAATCTGCCCTGCTCCAATAACAAATCTTTTGGTAAAAATCTATTTGGACTGCAAGTACTTAGAATCAACCTGATTTATTAGGCTGAATTCAAAGAGGATTCTTAATTTGAAATCTGTTTAAAATGAATATTAGTTAAAATGGTTTATTTTTCATTAAGAGAGCATTTCCATGAAAGACTAACCTTAAATTACCTTTTTTATTTAGCTAAAGTCTGCCTAAGAGAATGGGAGGTAAATAAACACGTTGTGTTATTGAGCAATTTTTATCTTTTGTTTATATTAAGTAGGCACAGCAAGACTATCATTACTGCAAAGAAAATTGCATTGTTCTACTGCTAAGTTTCAAGCTTTGAAACAGAAACTGATGTAAGCTTTTAAGCTATGATATTCAAACATATATTTCCAAAGAAAATTGATTGGTCATTTAGGGTTTTTTCAATCACTAACTATGGTCATCTTTTTTCCCTGTTTTGATTTTCTTTCATACTGTTCTGCTTGGAATGAAGCCTCTAAGAGTTGTGTGAGGTTGATCTTACAGTCTTAAAATTACTATTGATCATTTTCAGTGGACTTAATTTATTTAAATGTAATTTCAGATATCCAGTTATATGCATATTATGCTGACATTCTTTCTTGATGCTGATTACATTGCCATAGATTTAAATGCTTCCCTCCCTCCTTCTGCCTTCCTCATTTCCCATTCTATCTCTGCCAAAGATCTGATTTTCCCACCCAGTCTTGCTGACTGCAGTTGCTTGCACTGAGGACCCTGTTTGTAGCTTCTCCAAGCCTCTCTGGCTTCTTTTAGAAAAGAACCATTATCATACTAATGATTCTGGCTCCAGGAATCATTGAGAGGAGAGGGACTGTGATAATGGATATGGCCTGTTGCTTTTTTTGCCCTGTCCACCCTCATCAACACACTGGTAAGGGAGTTTCTAAGGCCTCCTGCTTTTCATGGCAGATGCTCAGAATTCTCTTCATATGAACTTTCTTTACCCCAAACCATCCCTTTCAAATATTTTATCTTATGTAATTCACACTTTAAACCCATTTCTGCCCTTTTTTGATTCAGTGATCGCTTTTGATCAGCTCTCTTTAAGGACTGATTTGCTTTACTTCTCAGAGTCATAACAAGCTGGCTACCTCGGGTAGAAACCCTCTAATTTGAATCCATGGGGTCAACCCATTGCAACAGACGAGGATGGCCACAATCCCTGAAAAGAGGGAGAATAGAGGCCAGAAAACAGGAGAGGTGGTTTCTAGTTGGCACAATGCAAATGTTCACCCACCTAGTCCCTGATGGAAGACAATTTCTTAGACACTAAAGTCATCGGTTGGGGGTGCCTAGTAAAAACAACTCAGACACTAGAAGGGAGAAAGTCTACTCTATCCTCAGTGATAGCTGCACTAATGCCTACAGCAAATTTTTTCATGAAATTCCACGAGAGGATTTGATTCTTATAGTTACAGTCTAAGTATTTGCTGAGTTTGGGGATTTAGCTATATTCTTCTGCTTGCTCAGGTCTAGGCTGAGCCCAGTCACTGCATGACTTAGATTAGATTCCCAGAAACTGAGAATTGCATGCATATTTACTAGGGGATGTTCTCAGGAGATACATCTGCAGGATTGCACAGAGGGAGAAGCTGATCCATAATGAGGTAACTAATGAGGCATTAGTCAATCTGTGGCAAGCTCTGCCCTTGGGATGGCCCTCAGAGTTATCCTAAATTGAGGCAAAGGGAAAAAACTTCTTATCTCTATGTAACCTAATCATTTACATCTTTGAGTGGAGCAGCACAATATCCACTACAGTACATTGTTACACGAAGAAACAGTGCACAGTTAACTGTAATAGCAATATTTGACTTATAATCAAGCAACACGCTAAAACATGCTGAACATCACCTATCGTTAGCTATCATTAAGTGCACACACTGGTAGGACTTATGGCCAGTGTCTTAGAAAAAGACAGCTCATCATTTGAACCATCTGAAGTGAGTTCTATGAAAGCAGCACTTCAAAGATCTAGATGGGTCAGGGGATGTATAGGGATAGTGAGGCACCCAGAGGCTAGCAACAGTAGGGGGCAATGAACTACCCGGGAGTAGAAAGGACAAGAGAAGTAAAGAGAGATATGGAAGCCCAATAAGAGTTGGAGAGACAAAGGAATATCATCATCAGAAGGAGCTATAGTCCTGGAGATGCACAACTACTGACAGAAAGGTGGTGCTGAAGCCCTTGATTACAGGCTGGTGTCTTCTATTGGCCAACCCAGCTGGAAATCACCTAACAAGTGAGTCTCAGAGATGCAGTACACAAGGGCTAGTCTCCTGTGGCAAAGAGTAGGATGAGAAGAGCAAAGAATGGATAAGAACTGGCAAATGGAGAATAGTCAGCACAATTTCCAAATAAAACATAAATTGTTTTTCTACCCAAAAAGCAAGCCATGGTCTCTAACATATTTGACAAATAATCCTTAAGCAAAACACTTAACAAAAAGACTATGCCAGCTGAGATTCCTAGGTCTAAAGATAGAACTTATCTACTCATTTTATGTTTTTCTCTTTAGAAGAAGCCCTCAGTAATGAAATGTTGAAAGAAATTCTATGTTGTAACCACCAGGCCATTTTACTTGTTGGGCAGGTACCATATGACAAATGCTATTTTTGAGAGTGTGGCAATTATAGATACTAGAGAAGCCACCAGGAGAATAACTAAAAGGAATTATTATTACTGAATGCTCAATGTGGTATGTGTGGCTTTTGCGGTACAACACCCATTGAGTGAGAGTCACATGATTCAACATTATACATAAGTTTTTCCCAAATTTACCCAGTAAGGGGCAAATTACCAGTACAGTTCTGAATAACATTATTGTAGCTGTTAGTCTTTGTGTGCATAATTCCCCCCATCCATGATGTTTACAATTTTTTCCTTAGTGTTTCTTTGAAAAGTGGTACAATTACAATATTTTCATTATACTGTAGCTTACACAGATAATTAAACAAATAAATATGCTCTCACACAATTCATTTTAAACATTCCCAGTCTTTACAAAACACCCTCATTTGGGAAGAATAAAGATATTCAGAGTACCTGCAATTTTTATATTCTTCTACAAAGACATCATCTGAAAGATTAATAAAACTCATCAACTTAAGGCAAAACCTTAATAATTCTCTTTACAGTCAGAAATGAAACTATTGCAAAATAACAACCACCTCATAGCTCTTACATGGGAATAGGAAGAATAGTATATTTTCATTTTGGAGAGATTAAAAATGTATTTCTCAAAACTCATTGACTTTACCATTGAGGCAGTAGTTCAGTAAACTTTAAGTGTTTAGTACATTTGCAAAGATGAATTCAAATCTTGAAATTTGGGGTTTTTACCATATACCATTTTTTGAAGTGCTAAATCTGCTAAAAATTGTTACTTAGCTACAATAAGCAAACTTTCAAAAACATATAGACCTTATTTTCAAAGTAATAGAAATTAGAGTAATCTGGATGAATGAGTTTATTTTGCCAATGAAGAAACCAAGTCTCAGAAACATTGAATGGCTTTCCAAGGTCTCACAGCTGGTTACTGCCAGAGGCAGAATTATAACAGGCAGTCGCCTCAGTACTGTCACTATGTCCTTTCTCTTATTCAGCATCCCTCTTCAAAAGGTCTTTATACTTTGTCTTTCAATAAACATTTATGGGCCTGTACTCTAAGCCCAGTTGGGGATGGGCAGGTGAATAAGATATGCACCCAGCCCTTATAGAAACCCATATTTTCGTGAGGGAGACAGTTGAGTAGATGAATAGTTGTTTACTCTGCATTTTCATACATGTTTTGAAAGCACAGAGGAGGGAGTGTTTGACTATCTCTTAACCTGGCTTTGGGAGTTGATTTCCTAGCTTCAATTAATACAATTCCTGGGGTCTTCAAATACATCATGTCCTTAACAGGCATGGTCCTGGTTTCTTGCACACTGTTTCTGTTGGCCTTCTGTGTTTTCCTGCCACTCCCACAATCCTTTGTTCTGATTTATCGCCTCATGCAATAGTTGCTGCTTGCGTGCTACCATTTCTGATTTTGAAAGTTCAAACCATCTGCAGCAGGAATGGAAGCTTCTCTCCAGAAGAAGAGAGAATACTCACAGTGGCTTCTGCTTCTTCATTTTGCTTCTTGAAGGATTGTCTTGTTCTTTGTGTTTCCCCCCTTTCCCCCAACTTCTCATGTCCCCTACTCTCAAACTGGAGAATGGGCTTTTAATGACACTATCTGAGTGTTACACCCTGATTCATTGCACATGACTGGTGACGGTCATAAGCATGACATGCCCCCATGGGTGTGCTAAGAATTGTGTACTTCAGACACATAAGGCATAAAGTCCTTTTTTTTTTTTTTATAGGACAGCCCATAGGATAAAAAAGTAATGAGGGTGTTATAAAAGAATTGAATACTTCTTAACTGTTTACATAAGGTTATGAAGTCAACTATGAGCAAAATCACTGTTCTAAAGCCTGCTTCCTCAGTAATAATCACTATCTGGGATCAGTTCCAGAGCACTGAATGCTGTCCTCCTCAAGAAGGTTTTTCTTTCCCAAAGTGACTTCATTTCTCCTCTCTGTCCTTCGTAAGTTGGTAATCCTAGGGCCAATCTTTGGAGGCTAAGTCATTTTCCCAGCTTCTCTAGGAAATCTCTCATATATTCAATTTACTCAGTAGGGATCACAAGGTGGATAAAGAGAGTGAGTGAGCCAGTCTCCTGGCTACAAAGAACCGCTTTGCAATACCTGCAATATCTGGCCAAACCATCAGGCTAGCTCCTACCCTCTGTGTTATCACAACAGGCAGATACTATCTTTGAGCAAGTATCCTATTGACCTTACAGCCCCATACCACTTGATATGTATTCCAAATGAAGCTTAAACTGCCCACTGTTACCAGTTGAGGACTTTCTGGTTAACTCCTTGTATGTGATTAACATTTGTCCTAAAAAGTTAACACTGATGCCTCTGAAAACTTTAAACTTTACTTCTTTCCATTAATTATGGTTACATACCCTTTTACATAGTGGTGATATTTACTGATGGCCATTGAAAAATCTACCATGTGATTTTGTGTCTCATTTATTAGAAGTATGTGAAAGAAGCACATGCATTTTTTGGCAGAAATGTGTAATTTTTAAGTATTATCTATAATTGTAGAAGGCTCTGGGATATACACTTTAGAAGATTCATTATAAATAATTTCAATTCCAATTTTGAGCCTAAGGGAGAATGTTGTACATTTGAAATGGCAGATGTTGGGGTTCACCTGAGAAAGTCCCTGTGTCTTACAGGCAATAGACATTCTAAGATCTGGCCTGTAAATTCAATGCTCTCCTCATTGAGGACTGGATGTAAATCTGTGCCACATAAGTGATCCGTGGCCTCTCCTATCTAAAAGCCCTTTTCTATTGAGGATGAGTGTCTTAGAAGAAGTCCTATCTGTGACTTGACTTTCCTAATACCACCAATAACTTCTACCAGCATGCTGCCGTGCACACAGTCCTGTTTGCTCACTCAAGGGAGAAAGCAGAGGCTTTTTGGACATGCATGAAGTCCCTATGAAGATAATAGGATTTCCATGTGCCTACAGAAGGATAAATCAGCCTTTTGTTAAACTGTTACATAAACTGTTCTCTCATTTTCCCTGAAATAAAATTCTATGCTCATTTTCCTCCAGTTCTGTGGCTTTGCACTGTTGGCCTAATTTAAGTATCTTTCCTTTTGGATTGAGGTTCCCTATATGATGCCTAAATGTAAAATCAATGTTTGATGACAGATACTTTGTGTTCATTTAATATGTGAATTATATTCCTCTTTTTAATAGATGAGCTATTTGCAATCCGGAGCATCTTCATTTCCAGTTTCACCCACCAATATTCTCATTTCTTCCTTCTTGGGCTCTTGCCTTCCTGACAGTTGAAACACTCTGTGAAGTTGCATTTAGCATTACTTTGTATTTTTAGTGTCTTCCCCTGCCATTAGTTAGTATTTTGGTTGTTCCTTAATATATCTCTTTACTTAAGATTTTTGTAAAATTTAAGAAAGTTTCAAACTCATTTCCTTTTTAATTTCATGTTTCCTCTTTTTATTCTTCCAAAAACACCTTTTACTGTACACTTAGAAAGTTGAAATGTTATTATAATTATGTAATTATCCTCTTTGACATCTGAACCTACTAATTTACAATTTTGTCTTAAGGCAGGGCAGTAAAGGATAATCTTGACTTTTTAAAAAATGACTAATTCACAAGCTATACTTAAGTGGCCTCATGCAGGGAGAAGAATACTGGGTATCTGGAAACCTGATCTTAAGTCCTGGTGTTGCTGCTAACAAGCTTGTATCTTTGGACAAGTTACTTACACTCTGAGTTTGTCTTTTTTTTGTTGTTTTTAATGAATTGAGTTTTGGTTCTTCTCAGCTTTGTATTTCTATATGAGAAAAGCCTCTTTGGTTTTACTCTAATGTACCAATTGAGAATAAGACAGGGGAGAGACAAAGGTAAGAATTTTCTTGGATAGAACATTAAATTGTGAGTCGTAGGAATGCTTTGATCAAGATGCCACCTCCCCGAGGGCTGTTTTTGAGATAGAGATAGAATAAACCTCCATGAGCTCCAGTTCTTTCCTTTTGCACTTCATTCTCTGTACTTCTAAAAGGAATAAAAATCCATTATATCATTAGAGAAGGTCAGGGGGTGGGGGGAAGATTAGCAGAGTCCTTTGCTGCATATTGGGAAGCAAAGGTAGCTAAATAATGGTGTATTTCTCCCATTAAAATTGCCTCCATAACCTTCGCCAGAAATAGCATTTGAGACTTAGAAGAGAATTAATGTTCGGTAATTTTTGGATCCTTATTTAAATGTGACTTTCAAATATCTTTCCCAGGAGGAGCACTTAAAAAGATCCATCAAAGCAGTAGTGCTAATAATCTGCCATGGGACCTGGGCAGTAGGTTAAGAGACTAACCTCTCATTAATTAGGTGAAGGATTCACAACATGTTAGGAGTGCACCTGAGCCCAGTATTCATTTTTAGAAGAGTGATCTGTCCATGAGTGAGATGATATTGGGATTATCAAGCATCTAAGCCAAAGGAAGGAGAGGGGAACAAAAACTTTTTTAAAAAAATTTAAAACTCGGGGCACCTGGGTGGCTCAGTCGGTTAGACGTCCGACTTCAGCCCAGGTCACGATCTCGCGGTCCGTGAGTTCAAGCCCCCCGTCGGGCTCTGGGCTGACAGCTCAGAGCCTGGAGCCTGCTTCCGATTCTGTGTCTCCCTCTCTCTCTGCTCCTACCCAGCTCATGCTCTGTCTCTCTCTCTCTCAAAAATAAATAAACATTAAAAAAAATGAAAAAATAAATAAAAATCTAAAACTCATAAATTTGGGGTGCCTGGGTGGCCCAGTCGGTTAAGTGTCTGACTTCGGCTCAGGTCATGATCTCACAGTCTGTGAGTTCGAGCCCCATGTAGGGCTCTGTGCTGAGAGCTTGGAGCCTGGAGTCTGCTTCGGATTCTTTGTCTCTCTCTCTCTCTCTCTCTCTCTGCCCCTCCACTGCTTGCGCTTGTGCTGTCTCTGGCTCTCAAAACTAAATAAAACTGTTAAAATTTTTTTAAGTTATAAATTTGAAGATAGTGAAATTGTTTTCAGTTTAAATGGTTTAAAAGGGCATTTACGATGGAATCATTTTGGCATTCACTAGAAAGCAGAGAATGTCTGTATGTATAAGTGTGTGTATATGTCTTAGAAGTAGAAATCCAAGTAGGTATAAAGGATCAGCTTCTGAGGGAACACGGCCCTGGCAGACCTGGACTTCTCTTTCCAAGCTCCATGTTACCACTTCACCTTTTGTCCACAACACCACAAGTCACCAATAAAGTCTTCCAAAACTACCTTGCAAAGGTGGTACTCAAAGTGCTTCATGCACTTCAGGAAGGTACTGGGGGTTATTGAAGCCTATGGCTTAATCTGCTGATTCATTCAGCCACTTGAGGCGTTGGGGAAAGAAAGGGAGGTATAGCATAGGGAGCAGCTGAAAACAATAGGACTCCTGTCCTCTGGCACCAAGGAAGTCAGGCCTTACGGTTTCAGAATCAAAATTATTTGCCAAAGACATAATCATCTTTAGCAGTGAGCTGGAGCCAAATGATTTACCCACCATACCCAAACCTAGGAACTTTTTATTTGTTTTCAGCTATCCCATTACTGACAGATGTGTAGAAGAATAAATTCTGACTTTGCAGAAACTACTATTCTTAGACTCTGAAAAATACATAGGATAGAGGTAAGGGCTAAGGTCAACAACATTATTTTGAAAGATATTTCTAAATAAGTCACCTATAAAACTTTGGTCGTTAAAGAGAAGGTACATAATGAAGACTGAATGCAATAAGAAATGAAATGACCTAGGGGCACCTGGGTGGCTCAGTCAGTTGAGTCTGTTTCTTGATTTTGGCTCAAGTCATGACCTCATGGTTTGGTTCATGACGTTGAGCCCCATGTTGGGTTCCACGCTGGCAGTGTGGAGTCTGCTTGGGATCTCTCTCCCTATCTCTCTCAAAATAAATAAATAAACTTAAAAAATTAAAAAAAAAAAGACCTATATTGCATCTCTTCTCCACCTTAAGAACTATGCTGCTTTGTTCAGATCCTCTTCTCTCCTTCCGGAATCCCCCTCCTCTTCATTGTGTCATCTCTAGTTACACGAGATTCTTTAAGTACACAAAGGGCCTTTATTTTAGCAGGAAGGAGTGAAAGAATACATTAAGGTCAATTGGGTACTTTTAATGTTTCTTATGTTCTGTGGAGAGATCAGATCAGTGTGAAACTAGAAGATAAGAGTAACACAAGTGACACCAGTAACCACAACAAATAACCTCAATTATTAAACAAGGCAGTGTGGCCATGATGATGGAGGTGTCTCTGAGTAAGAAGTCAGAGGGTCTGTAGAAGTGGTTTCCTATGTCAATTTAAACTGGCTTGTGTTCATGTAAAATCAATTCACACTTCTCCTGAAGAACCAGCCTTTGTCGTGGTATGTGATCTTAATTAACAATCACAGGACCCTTCTATTCTTTGTCAAATACATCTTAAATAGGATTGTACCAACTTTAAGGATTTTAACGTTAAGATGGCTTGGGAACATTTGATTTCTTTTGTATTCCTACAGCTAGACTTTTGCCTGTCAACATTTCTAGACTAAGGTAGAAATGGACTTGAGAATATACAAGAAGTTCATAACCTTGCTTATAAAAGATAAGAAGTCTTGCCCTTGACCTCTCAAAACCCTGAAAATCTCTTCTATGTCTGGCCAGCAATGCTAGAGACTGGGATTCCAAGATGAGCAATTCTTATAGTCATAAAATACATCTTTACATTAAAAAATGACAAAGTTGAATTTTCCCTAAGCCCTGTGCTTCTGGTAAATTGTGAAATTGAAAGGAATCCCCTTACCCTTCTCTGTTCTGAAAAAAACACTTACTGAAAAGCACTGTTCTTCCCCATATTTACTTAGATAAACTTAGATAAGGTTCTGGGTTGCCTCCTTTGTTTATCTACAACAAGGCCAGACCCTCCACATTCCCTTTCCTTGTCTCATAAACAATTAGCTTAACTGTTTTGTCCCTACTAATTCAACAGAAAGTGCTTATTAACCAAATTTTGGTTAAGATTCTCTCTTTCCCCCAAGTCCCTGAACTCTGGCCCACCCTTAGCTTGACCTAGCAGAACCTCCCAGAAGGGTCCCTCCTGGAAAATTGGAAAATGGGTTGGCTCCAAAAGAATCTGGTGACACTTTCTCTGATCCCCTATCTGAGCCCACCACTTTTCACCACCCTTCCGTACATCTCATTCTCTGTCTGGCCTTGTCGATAATAGAAAAACACTTTCTGCATAGTTCTTGAGATTCTTGCAGATCTTATGGTCACAGCTTACTCCTGTTGCAATATCTCCCTATTCTGATAGTCCCTCTCACCACTTACAATTATTCTTTTGAATAAGGTCTCTCCTTCCTATGTCCAGAAGAGTTTTATTATTTGACGGTGACAAATGTTTTTTTTTTTTTTCCAAAAACAATTTTTGCTGATTTTTATTTATGATTTTTAAGGGGGACTGCTTTTCTCTATGCTCCACGTGCAGTTTAAATACCCATTTTATATAGTGACTCTGTATTGGTGTTGAGAGAAGGGTTCCCTGGTGTAGGTCTTTCTGGGATTTGTCTGCTTCCTGTAGCAGGAACCGCCTCTGAAGTGACTGGACAGGAGGAGGAACACATGCTCTTTAAAAACCTCTTCAGAGCTTTGGAAAACCAGACAAAGGCCTAGCTAGAGGGCAGACCACTCAATATATTTCTAAATCTTTTGAACATCCAGAATTTACGTAGGGTTGAGCGATGATCCATGATTACACTGCTGGATAGGGGATACCATTCACTCCTAAAGAAAGAGGAAGAAAACATTACTTTTTCACATCATTCAGAACCAGGGCTTCTGATGAGAGAACATGACACAGGAGTACTTCCTGAGACAGATGCCAAGTTTTGGTAAATTTTACAGTAGTGCGGTTTCATTTGCCAACTGTTCTCATTGAACAGCAAGAGCCTTTGAGTCCTGGCTTGGAGTAATTCTAAGATAAAACACTGAAGAGAACATGATATGTAAATGCAGGGCGGGTTGGCTTCTTGACTCAATCACTATATAAACCCAAGTATCCTTTTTGTTGTGGAGTACAATTACCGCCGAGAAAAATCAGCACTCTCACCAAGCTGCGGTCCTTGAATTTTTAGTCAACATGTTAAATCCTAGTGCTTGCCTGTTTTTACTGTAGGCCTCCCTACTGAGTCCCCAGAGAAACAGGTTGAGTAACCAGTTATGCCTGGGGCAAGACGTTGATTACTGCACAGTCAGAAACAAAATAAACTATCTGCAGATATATCAGAGAACAAAAAAGATTGGCTTTGGAACAATGGGGAAAAATTGCAATTAGGCTTTTTCTTCCCTCTTTTCAAAACTACACTTTGGCCTGCGTTATTTATTTTGTATCTTTCTCTCTTGGTTTTTTGGCCTATCACAATGCTTTCTACATTTTGATAGGCTGGTAATGCAAGGGCAAACTTATTTATTACTTTTGTCTCTTAATTGAATGTCAATCATGTTCCATTTGAAAAGAAATGGCCTTCTTTGTAATTGAGAGCTTTACAGATCTTTTCCTAGTCCGCTCTAATATTTTAGTACATACATTTCCTTTTATTTTACTATTTATAAAGTTGTTATAAATCAAACCAATTGCAGTATAACAGGAAATGGTTGGCAGTTTCTATCTCAAAGACTCATTCATAAGTTCCCAATTACATGTAGTTTAAAGACATAGCATCCAATCTGCAGTCTTTGGAATGGTGCCAAATTCCATCTGCTTTCCTGCATATTGCTATAGTTATTTCTGAGCATGCCATGAGAGGGGGCTTCTGAGAACTCTAACTTGAACACAAACCTCTCTCTCAACAGAACCTTACTGTTAATCTTGCAATTTTTTGTTCAATAGCCTTCTCTTACATAAATGCATAGTTTTATTGATTTCCACATCCGGTTGCTTAATGACTCCCACTAGCAAACCTATCAGCATTTCTTTTCCATTCATACCAGGAAGAGCTGATACTTCTTCCAACATTGCCTCAAATTCATAAAAGGTCGATTCTAATGGAATACAAACAGAATTGCCCTACGTAAATGCTGGCATAATGCTAGATTTTTCTGATGCAATTCTTAGGTTACATCTCAAAATTCTATCCCTTTGCGAGGGCAAGTTCAGAATTTTTCAGCATGCAGTGTCACTAGTAAACTGTCTTTTATTGTTTTGGCTTTTCCTTAAAATTCCTTGTTTTCTCTCCTAGTTATATGCCTTTTAATTTAGAGAGTACTTGTGGTATAATATATAATGTATGCATGAGTTTTTAAAAATCGGCACATTGAGTTGACAGAATTTAACATTTCTTTGGAAAATTATAAATACCCCAGTGCTAAAGCCTGCTATCCAACAGGCACACCAAACAGCTGAAACAAATGGAAAAAAATCTTGTTCTTTATGCATTAGGGCTAACGTCATGATAGATTTATTACATAATCTCTAACACATTCTATGTTGGATTCATAGCAAAAGCACTGTCATTCCTTAAAAACTAGGCATTTCTGCACCTGCAGAAATACCCAGGTATTTTCTCATTCTTTTTAAAAATTTTGTTTATTTTATTTTTTTTTTTTAATTTTTTTTTTCAACGTTTATTTATTTTTGGGACAGAGAGAGACAGAGCATGAACGGGGGAGGGGCAGAGAGAGAGAGGGAGACACAGAATCGGAAACAGGCTCCAGGCTCTGAGCCATCAGCCCAGAGCCCGACGCGGGGCTCGAACTCCCGGACCGCGAGATCGTGACCTGGCTGAAGTCGGACGCTCAACCGACTGCGCCACCCAGGCGCCCCTGTTTATTTTGTACTGATTGTTATTAAAATGCTAAAAGAAATACTAAATTTTGATAGTACATACTGCCTGTGTGATTACTTCCATTTTTAGATGAACTCTCAAACCTTGTCTTGTTCAGTTGGATTTCTGTTATCCTACTCTTCGGATCAGTATTTTTATGGCTTCCACAAGCTGTTTGGACTTGCCAGAACATTTTCTGTCTCTCATTTCTCTAGCTATAGCAAGCTCGCTCCACCACAGTGCTTTCTGTGGCAGACTGGAACTTTCTGTCCATCAGCATTAGCAACGATTTTTAAATATGGTGTGAAACTCCCTTGGTACATCTTATACTGGTGAGAGGTGTTACACAGCAATGATTTTCCATTTCTTAGCTAGTCCCACATAGATTTCAACCAGATGTAGACCTGAGGCCAGAAACTTAGGTTTACAAGAAATATTGTATTTTTTCATTGCCTGTGACAACATTAGTTTAATGCTAAGCCCTCATCCTGCACGCTAGTGAGATATTCAGGCTTTGCTATGCTTTGGACTTTCCTCCTCCCCCCGCCCCCCCCTGCCCCCCCCCCCCCACCAGAGATGACAGGGTTTGATGTAGTGCCACTGATTCTTGTTGGAGTGGGAGGGGGACTGACTGATAATGGTTGTGTGACCATACCTGTAACTACCAATATGTCCTCTGCTCATCTACAGAGCCCATTTACATCCCACTCCTCACCGGACAGTTATTTTCATGGAGCTGGGGACTCTGACGTCTGTGTTCCCTCTTTTTAGAAATAACACACAGATTCTTCTCTTGCTGTCTTCCAAGGTCAGCTCCCTACTGATCTAGGATCCACAGTTCTCTACCTTGCCATTCTAAAACCCTAGTCTCCACATCAGGCATGAGATTTAGAAACCTTAGGTCTGGAAGTCCCGTTAGCTACTTCCACTGCCCACCCTGCCCGAATGTGCCCTGCTGGCAGAGAGAGATGGTAGGGGGTGAATCTGTACTTCAAGAACATATCCACACCCACATTAAATACCCTCTGCCTATCCTACCATAAATGCTCTTCTGGTAGGCCAGACCTCTCCATGGCACTGAGAGACCTCTCCCAGTTCCTGGGATTGCTTCCCCAAAATAGTCCCCAGCTGTCTAATCTTTCTATGAATTTGTCTTAGCTGAAGAGACCCATCATGCCCAAGGTCACACCCCTTCCCAGCAGAAATCTGCAGCCAAATTAAAGGTCTTAGGCTCAATCCCTTTGCTCCAACTCAGGGCAATTTTGAAGGGCTAGTCCTCTTTAGAGCTCCTGAGGAATCGACTGAGCCCTTTCTGTGACTGCCTGGGGCCCTCCATCTCCCTCTGTCCAATCTTACTTCTTTCCATTTCATGCAGATATTGATCCTAAAAATATTCCCCATTAAACTTGCAGCAGGGTGATGTCCTCTTGGTCTGCTTTCTAGGGAAACTACTCTGAAGCAACTTGGCTCCTTGCTGGGTCAGTACATCAATACCATCAATACAGTCTGCCTGTTACCTCCCACTTAAAGGTACAGGTAAATAAATAAATAAATAAATAAATAAATAAATAAAGGTATAGGGTATCAAAACACACTATACCTGAGAGAGTGATTGTGGGTAAACTAAAGATGTATTGTTCACTTAGACTTAGACAAAATAAATGAGGACCCTGGTCATGGACGTCTATTGGCAAAGAGTTTTGTGAATTTGAGGCAGTGAGAGACACACAAAGAAAGAGAGAGGGATAAAAAGAAGTTGGGGGGAAGGTAGTGAAGGGAGGTAATGAAAGAGAGAGATGAAGAGAAAGAGAGCAGGAGAATACAAGCCTTGTTCTGCAGATAAATAGTATATATGGAGATGATATATAGATATCTATTAGCCTATCTATATCTATATCTGTATCATCTATATTTAAAATAGAGAAGCCTGCTGGCAGAATTTTTTTTAATACAATGGGCAAGTTTTGAGTGACTAGTCCTAATGGGGAGAAATCAAAGGAAAGGACAGGTTGTCTTTCAAGCAAGGATTTATGGGGCATAGTAGAAGTGAGTAGAGCAAAACATCTGATGATTTCTGTCCTGGCAGAGGTTAAAATGGTTTAGCTAAATGCATTTGGTAAGAATTACTTGTGGCTAACTTTATTTCTCCATACAACTTCTCTTTCCCTTTGCAGGCTTTTCATAATCTTGATATTTGGGCCCTTTAGAGTTTCATGCTAATATGTCTTAGCTTGGGCTGTGACAATAGAATACTATAAACAGGGTAGTTTATCAACAAGAAGAGTTGATTTCTTACAGTTCTGGAGGTTGAAATCCAAGATCATGGTGCCAGCATGGTTGGGTTCTGGTGAGTTTGCTCTTGTAGGTTGCAGACAGCTCCTTGTATGAGCTAGCTCTTTGGTCTCTTCTTATAAGGGCACTAAACCCATTCAGGAGCACTTTAGCCCTGTGACCTAATTACCACCCCCCCCCAAGTCTCCACCTCAAATACATGACATTGGAGGTTGAATTTCAACATACGAATTGGCGGGGGAGGCATTCAAGCCCATAACATACCTTTATTCCTGAATCCATTTACAAATGTCTCTACTTCTGGAAAGCAGAGATTTTTTTTTTTTTTGCCTCGATTGCACTGATTTTACTTATTTACAAGTTGCCATGCCTTACATGCCTAGTCAACTGATGACTGTTGAGTTCTCCCTATTTCCCACTAGTCTTTTTCTGGTGTTGTGGAATATTCACTATGTGTCTGTGTGTCTGGCCAGCAACATGGAGTAAGTGAAAGGAGGAATTCAGTCTTATGGAGATAAGCTTAGCTGTTGAATTTGGTGAAAGAAGTACACCTAAGAAGGCAAAAAGTGTCAACAGGATTCTAGGAACCTGGGAATGGGCTTGCCAAGACAAAACAAAACAGGAAACAAAACAGAAACCATGTCATGAAGTTTACATGGGGAAAAAAAAAATGAGACAAAGAGATTCTCAATGGCTATGGGCATCACTGAAATGCACTGATCTAGTCCCTGATTATAAGTCTCAGGGTCACCTCAGAGTCCTCTTCAGACTAAGGAAGTCCTAATGTAGAAGCATAATTTATGTGTAAGTTCTGGCTGACAGGGTAGTCTGAGAAATGCCAATCATATTTGGCCCACGAATTAGGACATGACTAGTTTTCAGGAGGGAGGTCGTAGACATTCTCAAAGTTTCCTACTGGTAGAGCAAGGGCTCTAAGCATTCTCTGCAAAGAAAAATACGGTTCATATAAAGACTGCTGTAAAATTTTTGAATTTCCTCCCATTCTCTTCTTGTATCAAGGAATATATTAGAGCTGACAGCTGTATTATGGCTTCCATATTGGTTAGACCCGTTGCTTAGAACAAAACATGTTACAGAATCAAACTTGCTGTAAATTCTTCCCAATTTCAAATCCTCCAGCCCCATTTACCCCTCATTCGGTCACAGAGATATTCCAATAGCACATTCCAATTCTTCCTTCCTTTCAAATCTTCTGATGTGTGCCAGTGTCTTAAGCAGACACTGTAATGTTCTTTTCCATTAACTTAGATGACATTCATTCTTCCTCATCCTGCACTGTTTCCTTCTAGATCTTTAATATCAATTCTATTTTTTTTTTCCTGGGCATTGACATCCTCCTCCAATGAATTTGTAAGATTATACTTTCAATCAACTTCATCTGTTTAAGACAGTTTGAAGTTTTGCACCAAAGGTAGAACTTCTCCTGCAAAACCTGAATTGTTCTGGGGTGGCTGGGTGGCTGAGTCTGTTAAGCATCCAGCTTTGGCTCAGGTCATGATCTTACAGTTCATGAATTTGAGCCCCACAACAAGCTTTGTGCTGACAGCTCTCTCTCTCTCTCTCTCTCTCTCTCTCTCTCTCCCTCAGAATAAATAAACATTAAAACAAATAAATAAACAAACCTGAATTGTTCCATTCTGTGAGAAAAAAAATGAATATAGCATAGTGGGGTGGGATTTCTTCTAAAATAAGCAGATGTTTCTGGGACTTTATAATAGTCTTTGCAGATTATTAATTTATAGGAGACAAAAAGTAGTGGACAGATGGAGAATTATGAGAGGGAAAAGTCAGGGATTTAGCAAAGGGCGATTTAGAGCACCTTAGGGAACTAGAACTTGGGAGAGTTGTTCACCTTAAAGTATTCCTAAGGAATGATATCAGAATCTAAGAAATAAGTCTTGATTAGTAAAATTTCAGGGTCTTTTGGAGAGAAACATTGAGGCATGGTGCTTCCTAATATCACCTAAATCAAACTCTACTCCCTATGTGCATGTGATCCACTCTGAAGAAATACTGTAGCTTAAAAATGTATCTGATTCAGTGTCTACTGTTCTTTAATATTTGTAAGGTGCTTCATTCAATACCTGACCTGGCACACAGTATGAGCACAATAAATGATAGGTATTGCTTCACCTTTTTAATTCTCCTAGATGAATTTTAATATAATTTGATCACATCTGAAAAAAATTCACTGCTGCTACATTCAAATGAATTGCTAATTCAGCACATAAAGCCAAGGAAGTCTCACAAGCATGATAAAGAAGAGAAAGGAGAGAAGTAACTCTGAAATCAACTGGCTTGGAAACTAACAATGTGGAAAATAGAAACAAATAATATACTAAACTTAGAAAACACTGCTTTTGAGGAAATCAATACTGTTATCCCGTAGCCTTCCCACAATAAAAAGTATCTGCAAGGTACCTCAAACTCCTGTATGCCCAGTTTTCAGGGCTGTTGATCTTACCTGCTCCTTAAACCTGTCGTTCCATGCTTATGACAGGCACGTGGAGTATTGTGTAGACATAAGGGAGAGATTTTGAATAGCATAATCTGTTGACCGTTGAACAACATGGTTTTGAACTGCGCAGATCCACTTATATGTGACTTTTTTCAACAAATACAGTACAGTCCTGCAAATATATTTTTCCTTCCTTATGATTTTCTCAGTACCATTTTCTTTAGCCTATTTCCATTGTAAGAATACAGTATATAATAAATATAGCATACAAAATGTGTGCTAATTGTTTATATTTTTGATAAAGATTTCAGTCAACAATAGGCTTTTAGAAGTTGTTTTGGGGAGTCGAAAGTTATATGTGGATTTTTGAGTGCACAGCGTGAGGGAAGTGGGTCGACACCACTATCCCCCTTGTTGTTCAAGAGTCAAGGATACCATTAACTCTTCTTTTCAGAATGCCTTTGACAAATTAACATTCACAGATCAATTGACTCATTTGGACAAAACATGCCAGTTTTCTAATTCAAATGCAGTAGAGCGAATGACTCAGGCTTGGTGGAAACAGGTGGGAGACATTTTATAACTGATCATGGGTACCAGCTCCTGTTATTTTTTTTTTCCTATCAGTTCTGATCCAACACAATCCATTAGACTGTCACATTCACACTTGCTTGTTATTTATTTAGTGAGCCCTATCGAGTCCTTGAAGACTTGTGGGCAAAGCTCTTGACTTGAAAAACTGCGTGACTAAGGGCAGAGGTGTTAATATAGATTTTGGCCCCTCAACCAGGAAAGCACTCACAGAGAAGCAGCCACTAAATGATTCAATTAGTGTAACCTCTCACTTGCCCTTTTTAAGAAAAGAGACTCCTCTGCCATGGCTGTAGCCCAAGACCATCCCCTTTGTCCACACTCTGCAAGGAGTGGAGTTGTTTTTCTGAGTTGAAAGCTTCTGTGGGATAGATCTAAGGATACAAAAAAGAATAAAGCGTTGTTGTAATCTGAGGCCAGTATTTCATGAAATGATGTGAGCGATCTGATCCTACACTACTAATTTATAAAGTGTTTAATACAACAACAAAACTAGCATGAGTATCAGTGATTTGACAGCTTTCATGATAAGAATTGGGTTTACTAACAAATTGTGGATTCCCAGACCTTTAAGCTACACAGTAATTTCCAGGCAGCTTAAAACAACTTCTGGCCTGCCCTGTCTACTTGAATCTACTGCTGAGTCTAAAAGCCTTCTTGATTCCCGTGTGTGTGTGTGTGTGTGTGTGTGTGTGTGTGTTTAGATTCTTTTGCCATTTGAAGAATCAATACTAAATGCAGGCATAGACAGAGAGTATTTTATACTTGGTATTTGGGAAAATAGGAGGGTGTCATTTATCAGTACTTTTTCAGGCCCAAGAAATTATAAGACAAAAATAAATTTGTAGAAAAAATAGCTTTTTCAGTTACATAGATTATGGCACATCAGTTTCTAATGAGATATACATACTCATGTAGACACAGAAAGCCTTGATGGAAGTGTAAAACCCTTTGAAACAAACTAGCATTGTTAGTATTGTAAAACTGGGGAAAATATTTTATCTGCTTACTTAGAAACTTTTAAAGAAACCTAGCAGCAAGAAGTGCTTGAAAACTAACACCAGCGAATGACATTTCCAAATTTTCTTGTTGAAAAGAAGAGTGGCAATAGTGATTTGCCCTCTTTTACAGTTTTATATTTGGGGCACATTTCAGGAAATTCAGTACTTCATACTGAATGTGAGACACTGATAAACCTTATAAAGTGTTTCCGTTTTTATATTCTTAATTCAAACAATATTTATCTATGCTTTCCGTAACCTGTCACTCAGCAAGGCACTGGGAACACAAATGGTCTCATTAAAATACTCCTTTCAGAATGTTTTCCCTGAATAGAAGTTGGAAGAGGTTTCCAGCTCAATTGAAAATAGAATAAAGACATGGAATAACAAAACATTGAACTTGGAAATTCTTTATTGTAGTTTTAATTTTGGATTTAATGTGTCCATTAGACATCAATCAAATCTGCTTTCTGTATATCCTAATTGAAATTTTATAATCTGCGTTAAGTATATCCTAATTGAAAATTTATATTTCTACAAACAATCATCTGTTCTTGCACCTGTATAGAGATAAAATTTAAGAGTGAAAAGGATCTGAAACTGTATGTTTTATCCCATTGTACACCGATGTACTATTTTGTATTCCTCTGACAAAATGTTCTAAAAAATAGTTACGGATTTAAGAAGCAAGGGGAGAGAAATGACCATTTCATAACCTTGTCCTATGTACCAGGCCATCTGTGAAGTCCTTTCTATATTTTATATTATTTATAAATTCTTAGAACAGCCATGTGAAGGAACTGTGAGCTCCTCATTTTGCACATGCAGACAGTAGGGCTAAGAGTCATTGGGTACCTGCTCCAGGTCCTCCACTAAGAGATGGAGTAGAAAGGCAAAGCCAGAATTTTGGTACTAAACAACTAGTGTTATGTCTATTAGTGGATGACCAACCAGGAGGACGAGACATCATTTACTCAGAAAGTATACTTTTATTTATATAACATGTTATTTAATGAATACAACATAAAAAAGGTAGTGCTCATCTAGTAAGTGCCTTGATGTTGCTAGAGGATCACACTGACCCATTCTTTCAATGCAATCCCTCCATCCGTTTCCTTTACCTTTGACCTTTCAAGGCTCTCTAGATAACTTGGACACCATTTCCCGAGGATTTAGATTTTTTTTGAACTTGTTTCCCAAGTTGTCCTTGTGGGTTTAAAAAGCAAAGATCATTCAAGAACGATCAAATGACATCTTAGCAGAAAATGCTACTTATGAGCACAGAATAATACCTAGACAATCAGTTCTGGAATCGCTGACTTCTACTAAATTATATATACAAACGTCCATTCCTAAAATCCCAGTAAACCGATTTTCTCTCCCATGTGATATGAATAATTTCTCTTGACTTAACCCTGAGTCTCATAACTACATAAAGTGAAAATCATTTTATTTTAACCATATACCATGCATTAAAAATCTAAGTATGGGGAGAACTACCACTACTAATTATTAACCCATCATCACTATTACTACTACTCTCATTCTGAGTACTTAGCATACTACGGACACTGTTCAAAATACTCTACCTGGCTTAATCTCATTGTGTCTTCATAACACCTCTACAGAGAAAGCAGGACCCTTACTTGATAAATGAAGCCAAGCCTCAGAAGGTTTGGGAAGCTTGCCTCTGGTAAAAGAGGTATAATTGTCTACCTGTATATATAAAAAAAGCTGTCTCAAGAAAATTAACCAGGGGAGCCTTATAAATGATTTCAGCTCTTCACTTAGCATCACACTCTCCAGTTCCATCCACGTTGCTACAAAAGGCCATATTTCATTTTTTCTCATTGCCACGTAGTATTCCATTGTGTATATAAACCACAATTTCTTTATCCATTCATCAGTTGATGGACATTTAGGCTCTTTCCATAATTTGGCTATTGTTGAGAGTGCTGCTATGAACATTGGGGTACAAGTGCCCCTATGCATCAGTACTCCTGTATCCCTTGGGTAGATTCCTAGCAGTGCTATTGCTGGGTCATAGGGTAGGTCTATTTTTAATTTTCTGAGGAACCTCCACACTGCTTTCCAGAGCGGCTGCACCAATTTGCATTCCCACCAACAGTGCAAGAGGGTTCCCGTTTCTCCACATCCTCTCCAGCATCTATAGTCTCCTGATTTGTTCATTTTGGCCACTCTGACTGGCGTGAGGTGATACCTGAGTGTGGTTTTGATTTGTATTTCCCTGATAAGGAGCGACGCTGAACATCTTTTCATGTGCCTGTTGGCCATACAGAGAAAGACAGATACCATATGGTTTCACTCTTATGTGGATCCTGAGAAACTTAACAGGAACCCATGGGGGAGGGGAAGGAAAAAAAAAAAAAAAAAAAAAAGGACGTTAGAGTGGGAGAGAGCCAAAGCATAAGAGACTGTTAAAAACTGAGAACAAACTGAGGGTTGATGGGGGGTGGGAGGGAGGGGCGGGTGGGTGATGGGTATTGAGGAGGGCACCTTTTGGGATGAGCACTGGGTGTTGTATGGAAACCAATTTGTCAATAAACTTCATATAAAAAAAAAATAAATGATTTCAGCTCTGTATGGATCTTCTTATGCTAGAATACCACTTTTCCGGTAGACTCTCCACGGTATATTTAAATGTCAGAGATAATTCCTAATGCCAGGCCTCACCTGATTTTACTAATTCTACACAAAATCTCAGCAAAACCTACAGTTACATTTCAATTACCCTTGAGGAGTGACCCTCACAGTAATTGTGTGGAGGTTACATGAAAATATTATTTTTATTTTAAAAGGAGAAGCATAACATAACCACATTTTTATTACCCCGGGAAACAGAAAAATGAGAATGTTATCTAGAATTTATATATTTTACCCTATGTTTCTCAGGGTTTTACTTGTATCATAATGAATCTATAATTTCGAATTTGGCTCTTTCACTTAATATTATGAAGAAACTCATTTCATTATTTAGTCCTTTATGTTTTACCTCTTAAATACCTTTTGCCCGTGGTCCTTCCTCTCTAGCTTTTCCACCACCATCATAATCCAAGCTACTAGTTTCTCTGTCCCGGACTTCAACAGTATCTTTTTTGAACAGTTATACATTTTGGTTCACCTCCGTTCTTCTGTTAAGATGTTCTGCTCAGAAATGTGAATTGAATCATAGTATTCTTAAAACGTTTCACAGGTTTTCTAATTGATCTTCATATAAAGGCAAATCTTCTGCAGAGAGGTGCTCACCTGCTCTTCCAGCCTTCTCTGGGACCAAATTCTACACTCTTCTCTCAATCTCAGTCCATTGCTTGTATTAGTCTGCTTGGGCTGCAATAACGAGATAACAGACTGCATGCCTTTTTTTATAAATAAAAAAAAAAGATTTTAAAGTTTTTGTTTAAATTCCAGTTAATTAACATACAGTGTAATATTAATTTCAGATGTACAATACAGTGATTCAACACCTCCATGCAACACTCAGTGCTAATCACAGCAGGTACACTACTTAATCCCCATCACCTATGTAACCCCTCCCCCACCCACCTCCCCTCCAGTAACTATCAGTTTGTTCTCTATACTTAAGAGTCTGTTTGGGGGGGGTGGTTCTCTCTTTTTTTCTTTGCTCGTTTGTTTGGTTTCTTAAATTCCACATATGAGTGAAATCATATGGTATTTGTCTTTCTCTGACTTACTTATTTCACATAGCATTATACCCTCTAGATTTATCCATGTTTTCACAAATGACAATATTTCATCCTTCTTTATGTCTAATTGTCCTGTGTGTGTGTGTGTGTGTGTGTGTGTATGTATAGACACATACACATATATAAATATATACATATATATATACATACATATATATATACATACATATATATATACGTATACATTTATATATATGTATATATATGTGTGTATATATGCATATATGTATATATGTATAATATATATACATACATACATATATACATTATATATATATAAAATACATTGTGTATGTGTATGTATATACATACATTGTGTGTATATATTTATATATATATGAAACACATTTGCATGATAAATTATTTCATTGTTGTGTATTTACCTGATATATCTATATCTATATATCTATCTATATCTATATATATATATATACACATATATATATATATATATATATATATATACATATACACACACACACACACACATACATATCACATCTTCTTTATCCATTCATCTATTGATGGACACTTGGGCTGCTTCCATATTTTGGCTATTATAAATAATGCTGTGATAAACATAGGGGTGCATATATCTTTTTGAACTAATGTTTTCATATTCTTTGGGTAAATATCCAGTAGTGTAATTATTGGATCATATGGTAATTCTATTTTTAATTTTTGAGGAGCCTCTGTACTGTTTTCCAGTGGCTACATCAGTGCCCACTGGTGTGCCACCAACAGTGCACAAGGGTTCCTTTTTCTCCATATCCTTACCAATACTTGTTTCCTGTGTTTTTTATTTTAGCCATCCTGACAGGTGTGAAGTGATCTCATTGTACTTTTGATTTGCATCTCCCTGATGATAAGAGATGTAGAGCATCTTTTCATGTGTCTGTTGTCCATCTGTACATCTTCCTTGGTGAAATGTATATTCATAACTTCCACCCATTTTAAACACCATTTGTTGAAGAGACTGCATTTTTCCCATGGCATATTCTTACCACCTTTGTGGAAGACTAATTTACCATATAATTGTAGGTTTATTTCTGGGTTTTCTATTTTGTCCCATTGATCTGTATCTATTTTCATGCCAGTACCATACTGTTTTGATCACTACAGCTTTGCATATAACTTGAAGTCTGGAATTATGATATTGCCAGTTTTGTTTTTCTTTTTCAAGTTTGCTTTGGCTATTTGGGCTCTTTTGTGGTTCCATAAAAATTTTAGGATTGTTTGTTCTAGTTCTATGAAAAATGCTGTTGGTATTTTGATAGGGATTACATTAAATGTGTAGATTGCTTTGGGCAGTATCAACATTTTAACAATAATTGTTCTTCTAGTCAGTGAGCATGGAATGTCTTTCCATTTCTTTGTGACTAATTTCTTTCATCAATATTTTATAGTTTTCGTATAGAGGACTTTCATATCTTTGGTTAAGTTTATTCCTAGATATTTTATTATTTTTAGTGTAATTGTAAATGGAATTGATTCCTTAATTTATCTTTCTGCTGCTTCTTTGTTGGGATATAGAAATGCAATAGATTTCTGTACACTGATTTTTGTATCCTGTGACTTTACTGAATTCATTGATCAGTTCTAGCAGTTTTGAGTCATTCGGGTTTTCCATGTAGAATATCATGTCATCTGCAAATAGTGAAATTTTTACTTCTTCCTTGGTATTTAGATGTATTTTATTTATTTTTGTTGTCTTGAATAGTTGTTGAATAAAAGTGGTGTTGAGTCAGGGTGAGAATGGACATCCCTGTCTTGTTCCTGACTATAGAGAAAAGCTCTCAATTTTCCCCAATTTAGGATAATGTCAGCTGTGGATTTTTCATATATGGCTTTATTATGTTGAGGTATATTTCTTCTAAACCTACTTTGTTGAGAGTTATTAATCATGAATGGATACTATACTTTGTCAAATGCTTTTTCTGTATCTGCTGAAATGAACATACGGTTCTTATCCTTTCTTTTATTAATGTGATATATCACGCTGATTGATTTATGAATATTGAACCATCATTGCAACCCAAAAATAAATCCCACTTGATTGTGGTCAACGACTTTTTAATGTATTGTTGGATTTGGTTTGTTAGTATTTTGTTGAGGAGTTTTACATCTACATTCATCAGAGATATTGACCTGCAGTTCTCTTTTACTGTTGTGTCTTTATCTGATTTTAGTACCAGGGTAATAGTGTCATAGAATGGATTTGGAAGGTTTCTTTCCTATTTTTTGGAATAGTGTGAGAAGAATAGGTATTAACTCTTCTTTAATTGTTTGGTAGAATTCACCTGTGAAACCCATCCGGCCTTGGACTTTTATTTGTTGAGAGTTTTTTGATTACTAATTCAAGTTCTTTGCTGGTTATCAGTCTGTTCAAATTTTCTATTTCTTCCTGTTTCAGTATTGGTGCTGGCCTTTCCACATCAGACTTAGTGCATAGATACTTAATTGCAGTTTCAGATGGGAGTTGCAGTCCCTTCATTTTTTGATTGAGTATTAATTTCCAATTTCATTAATTATGATTAGAGTATCTTATTTGCATTTCTATTTTCTTGAAAATTTTAAGGTCTTTTTTGAGCTAATATTGGATAGTTTTGCATAATAATTACATGTACACTTGGGAAAAAAGATACATTTTTCATAAGAAACAATTCAGTTTATTATCTACTACGCTTACATATTGTATGTCTTTCTCAAATCTTCTATATCTTTACTAATATTTTTGACCTCTTGATCCGTCTAGCTTTGAAAGGTGTATTAAAATCTGTTATTAGTGAGTAGTGTACGTCTTTGTTACTTCTTTTATTTCTTGTAGTTTTTGGTATATGCAAGTTGTTGCTATAAATATCCTTTTTTTTATGAAGTGTCCTTTGTTGCATTTAGAAATTTTTGTCCTGAATATTACCTTGTTTTACATTAAGACTGTATTTTTTTAGAATATGTTATTTGTATTTGCGTGGTATATTTTTTACCGATTCTTTTCGTATTTGCCTTGTGAATAAATGTGGTTTATGTGTGCCTCTTGTAAACATAAAAATCTAACAGTAGAGTTGGATTTTGCTTTGTGAACCAATATGAAAAAATCTTCATTTCATTAGTAAGTAATCTTTATTTCATCTTTTCCACTTAACATAAATTATATATTTGTATTTGGTTTGGGTTGTTTCATGTTTTTCTATGTTATAATTAATGAAGTTTTCACTACACAAATTATTGTTTTTGTTTTGTTTTTGGAATTTAGGAAGGCTTATATATCTGTATATTGGCATACTTCTATTAATATCTCCTCCTTGAAATCTTTCTTAGTTCCACCATAAGCAATAAGGGAATTTGTTTTCTTCACTCCCTCCTGTCTTCTACCTTCCAATTTTATATTATTAATGTTATTTTTTGCTTTAATATGTATGATATTAACTGCACTTAATTTATTCTTCTTGTTTGTTTCAAATGATAACTTTTACTTTCAGATAATTCTTATAAATGCAACAGCACACTTTATTGCCTATGGATTTTATTTTTTATTTTCCTCCCATTTTTATTCCTTATATGAGTTCTATATGTTTAAACCATGTGTTTCTTAATATTATTTTGTCACAATGATGTACACCTTCTAATATTGGTATTGTAGCTAAATATATTTAATGTTAAACTGCAAATCTTAGGTTGACTCTTCTGAAATTATTTTGTAGCTCTACAGCCTATTTTCTATTTCATTTCATAGATAAGTCTCCTGGTATCAACATTCTTAAGATTTCACATGTTAATAACTGTCTATAGTCTTTATACTTGAAGGACAGTTTAGCTTGATATAAAATGTTGACATATTTTTCTTTCCTTAAAAATATTTTTGTTGAGAACTCTAATAAAAATCCAATTTTCTTTTCCTTATTAGTAACTTACATTTTTATTCTATATATTTAAAGAACTTCTTTCCTTAAAGTCCAATAATTTCACTAAGTTTGGCCTCAGTGTTGTTTATTTGTGGTCTAGGTTCACAAGTATACAGTGTGCCCTTTCTGTAGTTTGTCTTTATTTCAGGATTTATTGCTCCAGCAACTTTTTAAACATGAACAAACACTTGAATTATTATCTGACAACATAAGATACATGGGAAGAACACAAATGAAATACCACTTAAAAATATGTATCAGTTCATTGTCTATTTATTCCACAAATCTAGTTATAATAATGTTGAGTCTGGTAGTCAATATTATATAGTTTCAAAATGCACAGACACTGGAGTTAAACTGCCTAAATGTAAATACTATCCCTGCTGCTTTATAGCTGTACATTCTTAGACAGTTTTCTTAACCTGTTTTTCTCCTTCAATGTTATTTACACAATGAAGAAAATAGTGCATATATCCTAACATTATTGTAAAATTAAATGAGATAGCACACAGTGCTTAAACAATAATAAGCCTGATACCAAAATGCTACAAGGGCCAAAAGTATTCATTTTCAGTTCAGATTTTAATAAGCTCTATAAGCTACAGTCATCAGATAATTTCAATCTTCCAATCATTTTGTATAATCACGACATACCTTTCTATAAGGGATATAGTGTAACATAGTGGAAAGTAAATGAACCAGTACAGAACCAGTACAGATTACAGACTTGCAATCCTGAAGTTACTATGTGCTAAATCCATATATATTGATCATTTGTCAAATAAGCACAATATTTGCACATATCTCTTGGCTCCACCTTTCCTGGGAGCCTCTTATTCTCTTTGCCTGGCTGCCTTGTTCTTATTATTAAAGTATCAGGTTGATTTCTACCTCCTTCACTGGGTAAGATCCTCCCAGTGTACATTAAGGACTCCCCGAACATCCTTACTAACTTCTACTTTAATTCTCATTATATTCTCCAACTTTTCTGATTCCATGGCTGTTTCCCCCAGTAGCAACTTAAGGGCAAGGAGTTTTTTTTTTTTTAATTTAAGTAGTTTTGACAATGCCTGATTTTTTTTTTGATTGAACAATATATTTTTGTCAAATTTACATTCCCTAAAGAATAATTATGAGAGTAAGATGGAAAAATATAAATGAAGTTTTCCTACAAATGCATTAAGTGTGAATGTTTAACAATTATGAATAATGGAACTCAGCTTTACAGATTTAAATTGAAGGAATTGTGTCATTCAAAATCTAAATAGATTCACCACTGTAAATAGAAAAATCAAGGACATCCACTTTATTTTAATATGTATTTTCAAACCAAACAACATTACTAGTATATTAAATAGCTTTAAAAGATGTGAGTTACCTTTTCAAGAGGCAGGCACATCTCTGTGTTGTTTTATCATGTTTTCATTTGTTTGAGGAGCAAACAATAAGCTGTTCATTTTACCTTCCTCTGTGATATGTGTGAACACCCTAAAAAGCCTACAGCTTATCTCTGAGCTCCTCAGGGCTGTACAATTATAAACACAGTTGTAAATATACCTGACCTATTAACAAAAATCCAACACCATTTCTTATCCTATTAATGTAAGGTATAAAATTTCTATTAGTAATCTTATGCTTAAGGTGAAAAGAGAAAAATATGAAAGCTTTGCAGATAAAGGTTAAAAGCTATGCAGATGGAGAGTATTTGGAAAATATTAGTGTCAATAATGCTAAATTTATCATTAGCAATTTCCACAACTCATTTTGGTATCTTGCCCATCTCCAACATATCTATAATCACCATTCTAGTGATGTTCTAGAAGATTGGAGAGATAAGTCTGAGAACAATTAGGAGATTACAATAGTTTGATTTGCATTAGGTCCTACAATTGCTTCCTATGCCTTAATAAATAAAGTATAGGTTATTTAATAATTCAAAGATTATTTGCATATTTTGATTTTTTTACTACATTATCTTTGCAAGATTATGCTCTCAGACCCCAATATCTATTAAATGTTTATCCATTCTTTAATTCACAAATCTATGATTTTTCCTCTTCACTTGTGGCTTACAATTTTCTATGTTATAATTATTTCTGCCTCATCTCCTATTTGACAAATGGTATTCATTCATTCATTTATGAAACACATATTTATTGGGGTTCCTATATGTAATGTGTTTGGCATTGCTTGACAAGTAGAAATACATGGTCCCTGATAACTGAAGTGTTCTAGGGAAGCAGTAAGCAGTCAATAGAAGTGAGGTTTTCCTCCATTTCTGGTATTATATTAGACATGCAGATTTTTTTATTCTTAATCACCTCTCTATCCCCACCCTACCTTCCTAAAGAATCTGCATCTGTTCTCTTTTTAAAAGTCTGCAACCAGAACAACTGCCAAGTAAGCAGTGGACTATGTGACTCCATAATGTAGCCATTGGACCAGACTTAGAGTCATGATCCAAACCCAGACAACCCTTCTCCTTTTCCAGGATCTTGGAATTTGAAGTCAGAATTTATTAGTTTTTGTTGATACTTAAATTACAGGATGATAAAGAGCAGAAAAACTATGTGGCTAGTCTGCCATGTTAATCAAAGAATCAAGAAAAATTTCACTGTTGAAAGACAGGAGACTAGCAGAGATTTGCAGAGAGAAATAGAAAATTTTAGAAAGTAATTTTGGTTCCCAAATGATTACATTCTTTGGAAAGTTTGGCTACATTTCTGGTATTCTTATGATACATTTTCTGATTTGCTTAAGTTAAGTGAGTTTGTATGCCTTGCTACCAAATGTAACTTGACAGAAATTTATCCGACAGTGAGAAAAAAATGTGGAATATTAATGACAGTGAACATTTTTTCATTCAAAGCGGCAGAATGGTTTTACTTATGGATGGATGGGGAAACACTTAATAAACTGTCTCCCATATTTTCTTGGCATATAATAAGACTAAGTCTTATGGGAAAGGAAGTTCACCAGCCCAGAAAAAAAGGGTATAGCATTGCAAATATAAAAATCTCTCATGAAAAATGCCATCTGCCTATAAACTGTCTTAAAATCTAAAATTTCTGATATTCAGAGCAAGAAATCAGTTGAGTGCTATATTGAATTGCAGCTGGTGAATTTTCTGCCCTATTTTGACTACATCTGTAACCAAACTACACAGTCCAGCAAAAAGCAGAATTCTGACTTTTGGGATGATATGAGGGAGAAGCTGAAGGTAATAGAAGACCTCAATTTTATTAGATTATTACATGGGTTTTTGGTGGGCATATCATGCTAAATAAACTTGATACAATTTCCCAGTGTATAGTGTCTTCAATAAATTGGGCTAGGATTCAGTATGGGCTTTGGGGAACTGGCATTCTTCACATATTATGATAACAAATTGTAGAACAGTTCATTATTTTCCTATCTCTGTTCATTGTATTATCCATTCATTTATTCATTCATCTCTTCATTAATCAGTCTTGAGTGTTAGTGGAATCTTGGCACTCTTCTGAGCATAGACCATGCAATAGTGAATTAAAACAGTTTCTCCTTAAAGAGCTTATATTCTAATGGGATAGAAATTTAACATACTGTGAAGAAAATAAAATAAGGGAATAGAAAGGGATTATGGGTGTGGAAGATATGTAACACATTATCTAGGGCAATTAGGGAAGTTTTCTCTTGTAATATATTTAACCTGGATAATAAGAAAAGACCAACTATGCAAAGATTTGGGCAAAGAGTATTCTAAGAGGAAGAAACATCAAGTGTGAAGACTGTGAGATAGGAACATACTTGGTGTGTTCTAGAGGTAGAAAGAGATTCAGAATAGCCGGAGCCCAGCAAAAGGAGAATATCATGAAAAACTAGATCAAAGAAATTACCAAAGTCACATAACATACAGACTTACAGGCCGTGTTAAGACAGTTGGATTTTATTGCAATTGTGATTTAGCAAAGATGCAAAAGAGTTGCAAACAGAAGGGTAATATGAACTCACTTGAGCTTTAAAAAGAACACTGTATATACTTTGTGCAAGAAGAATTAAAGTGGGGCAAGGGAAGAAGCAGGTTTTGTAATATTCTAGGAGACATGAGAGTGGCTTGGGCTGTAGTGATGATGCTGAAAAATGACTAGGAGAACACACTGAATGTGGGGGCTGAGAGAGAAGTGACAAATGACCTTTAGATCTGTGGCCTGAGGATTTGGGTAGATATGATGCCATAACTGAGATTGTAAAGGATGAAAGAGGAGCAAACTTGAGGGATTGATCAAGAAGTAGATTTTAATTGTGCAAGGCTTGGACTGCCTATTCACAACCCAAGGGTAAAGATTGAGGAAACAGCTGGCTTTATGGATTTGGAGCTCCTTGATGCATTTTGGGTCCCAAAATAAATTATGGAATCATCAGCATATAGGTAATATTTAAAACCAAGAGCAGAACTTGATGAGTGAGTGAAGTTTAGATGAGGAAGATAGACAAGGTGTCTAGGATTGTTCTCTCAGTCACTAAAGCATTTTAGTGCAGAAGAAAAAGGGAAGCCAGAAAAGGATGCTGGGAGACATTATATAGTCAGAAAAGACTAGGGAAAAGTATATTACAAGCGATGAGTAGTCAATCATGTCAAGTATTGCCAAGAGATTGAATAAGAAGAGTAGAACAAATGATATGACTCCTTAAGATGAATGCCACAGTGACCTGAATCAAGCCCAACTTGTTCTTTAGGAGGGAATAGGAGGAGAGAAATGGTGATAGTAATTATAGATACAGACATCTTTTGAGGAATTTTGTACTGAAGAGCTATGGAGAAATGCAGAGAAAAACCAAAAGAGATTCTTATTTAAAAAGTAGAATAAAAAGGGACGCCCGGGTGGCTCAGTTGGTTGAGTGCCAGACTTCAGCTCAGGTCATGATCTCGTGGTTGGTGAGTTCAAGCCCCACATGAGGCTCTGTGCTGACACCCTGGAGACTACTTCGGATTCTGTGTCTTTCTCTCTCTGCCCCTCCCCCGGTCCCACTCTGTCTCTCTGTATCTCTCCCTCTGTCTCTCTCAAATATAAATAAACGTTAAAAAAACAATTTTAAAAAATAGAATAAAAAAAGTAAATTTGTATGCTAATAAGAATGATCGAGCAATGGGGGGAGGTGGCAAACTGATATTAGTGGAAAGAAAGGGGAATAATGACAGAGGTGAAGACGTTGGGTAGGCAAGTAAGGATAGGATATGGAGCAGCACTGTCCAATAGAAATACAATGTGAGCCATATATGTAATTTAAAAACTTCCTAGTAGCCACATTAAATTCCTAAAAAGAGATAAGTGAAATTAATTTTAACAATATATTTAGCCCAAAATATCAAAATATTATTTCAATATATATTAATATAGAATTATTGAAATATTTTTCATTCCTTTTATCATATGAAGTCTGAAATTTGGTGTTCATTTTATACTTATAACACATATAAATTCTGATTAGTCACCTTAAATGCTTAATGGCTACATAAAACTAGTGGCTACTGTATTGGACAGTGCAGATTTGGAGTATAGCTAGAGAGGCTTGCGTAAGATCAATGTATGGAAATTTTATCTATTGAAATACAAAGAAAGACAAATAGCTATGTCTGGTTGTGGGAATTTGAGGTAGTTCCCACCTCATTGCATATGTTTTTAAGTTATGTATGAGGAAGTGTTAAAAATTTTATGAGAAGAGGACAAGGAGGAATTGTGAAATGATCATTTTGGAGAGTAGAAAGATAAGCCTGTTAGGCTCATTAGCTCCAGAAAACAGGAAATGGATAAAGTCCTAGTTCAAGTTTTTGTATAGTCACAGAAGCTTTGGAGTAGTGGCCAAATTTGGCTGTTTTTTATAGGGGTAACATGTCATGGATCAGTGGAACCTGATAAGATTTCTAGCGTCTGCTTGTCACCAGCGGAGACTGCTGAGCAAAATTTACTTTAAAAAAAAAAATCTGAGTGTAATGAATAGGGGTCAGTGCTTAAACTCAAGTCACCATAGCTTCTCTATTTATTCCTTGGGTCTAGTATGAGGCATAATGGAGCCAATTGGAAAAGGACAGCAATTTTCCATTACATGAATGGAAAAGTGGAAGAACCTTCTTTGCAGAAAGTGTCAATGAAGCACGTGTAGAAAAAAGCAGAGATGAAAGCCCAATAACCCCAGGGAGATTTGAGAGAATAACTGGTTCCAGTTACAAGTTCCAATCCCTTTACAAGTTCACTGCTTTTCTTGGGTTTTGGGTTCCAAGACATAGCCTCCATCCTGCTATGAAATAAATCACTCCCCTTTTATTATCCTAGTTTAATGATTTCTGGGATTTGCAGCCCTGCTTCACTCATATGTAGGGATAATGAGGTCCTGAGTTTAATACGGATTTGGTGGATGAGTTATAAAGAATTGTATCACAAGGGACTGACCGAGCAGAGATATTTGACATGTCTTCATGGAACTCATGATGCCTATCATTTGATCTCATGTTTAAAAATATATATTTTTATTGACCAAATATGTACATCAATCTACATCTCTTTTAGAAAAAAGAAAACACCAAAGGCAAAATAAGAAAAAAAACTACCTGTAACCCTAATAAACAGAAGTGACTACTGTTTTGTTTCCTTTTCATGAATCATTTATTGAATTGAATGCAAACATATCTATAGAGATGATATAGTTTTTTCCTACAAATACCAGAGAAAAGAGTCTTCCAATTATCATAGAAATGCATCCCTGTAAAGAACACTCCTCATTCTCCTTGCCTCCTTAACTCTACTTGACCTCTTTCTTTATTTCATTTCCATAGAAAATTGTTATTTAGCCTTTGCTCCTTAAAATTTCTTCATTGTAGTTCTTCATGATACCATGGAAATTCAGGCATGCTGTTGGAATCTCAGTGAGAAATTCCAGTTGGGCTTTTGTTGGGTCCTGCATGGAGATAGGACCACTGCTGTTACAGAGATTTCTAGACTTATACCTTTTTAAATTTTCTGAACATTAAGTAATGCTTCCTTGGAAGCTGTTCTAATGCCTCGGCTTAGAGACAGCCTCTGGAACTGCAGGCTAGCTCAACAGAGCTGTCACTGCAGTAGTAACAACGTAAACAGAATCCCAAGAAGCTGGAGTTAAAGGCCAGAGACTTCTGAAAACAGAAGGAAGACTATCCTCAACTTCAAGGTCTTTGCTTTTGGCAGCTCTTGCAGTTATGTAATGAGAGAAGGAATTTTCTCTAGACTTAGCGCCATGAAGAGTATGGATTGTGAGATCCTTTTTGAATAAGTCAATTTTCTACTACTACAATGAGCTAAATATGCAACCTATTCACCAACCCAGAGCAGTATTTGATTTTGTTTTTTATTATACTGAAAACTCTCTTGATACTCACAGTGAGTCTGTAGGGGAGCAGTAACACAATATGTATCTGCTTCAATTTAGGAAATCTTGTTAAATATGTAATGGGGCAGCTGGGATGAGTTTTTACAGAAGCCACATGTACACATAAATCCAGGCATGTTTTTTTCATCTATCTCTTTCATCAGCTAGCTTTCCTACTCTGTCAAACATGTCTGTACATGTGTCAAAATAGTACAGTCTCTGGCAAATCATCCACATTTGCTTTCAATTTAGGAAAGACCCACGTATATGCAGGTGATAGTTTATGGTATACAAAGAGACTTTCTTTCCTATTGCCCTGAGTTCATTTCTTATTCCTTCAACAAATAAAATACTAGTTGCAATTTATTGAGCATATATGTATTTATTATATTGTCTACTGGAATGTTTCATGACATCAGGGACCATCTCTGCTTGTTCATTCCTGAACTACCAATACTTGTGACAGCACTTGGCCCATGCAGTCTCATCCACATGATGAAAGTATTTATTGAATAAACAAATTATTTATATTCACATGTTAAAATACCTTTGTATAAATAGGTATTACTGTCTTAGTTTTGCAAAAGGAGAAACGTCTCAGATTAGTTACCACTTAAAAGTCACACAGTGAATGAGTAAGGAAAGAGCTGGGATTCCAACCAGGCTTGGTCTTCTCTACCTTCCTTCTTCCTTACCCTGCCATGCTTCCTCGAATATAGCTTTGATGTGGAGGTCAACCATTTTTCTGACAGATTCATTGTTAACTCCATGCTTTACTGCCTTTGAGGAACTGAGCACAATGTTTCTCTGCCATTCAAATATTAGAGTGACATACTTGCTGATTTTTCTGACTTTATTTACTCAGATATGCAAAGGCTGTTTTTTGTTAACATGTGTTAAGTCACTTGTTTGGGTTCAGGTTGACTTTAGAAACTGAGTTAGTGACTCTCTTTTACCCCTGCTTTTCTAGGAAGCCTGTCCTGTTGCTGTACTCACCACAGTTTGCTCTAAAGACCCACTTTCTGGGGAGCTGTAAGGGTGGGAGGCTTCTCTACGTTTCCATGATGGTAACAGGATTTGGTTGGAAGTTATGGAAGTTAACCTGAAGAATTCTCACCTTTTAGCAAGTAAAAGTTGGTCTGATTGCGGTTCTTTACTAATTTTAATTTCATAAAATCTTTGCCTTTAAATTAACAGTAAAAATATTACCAAGACATATATATAAGAGTGCTTGCTTCCATTTAGTTAATACATCCATTTTTTTCCTATCGAATTCCTATATTGGCTGAATTTTAAATTGTTTCACTTTAGGCCATTTGAATTTCTCCAGTATCATTTCTTTGTATCCTCCTTTCTCAGTCCCACCTCAGTTCCATTAGATAGTTTTTGATTTGTTCATTTTTGCTACCCTCCCTTCTTTCCCCTTTCTGGAATTTTTCGCTACCATAAAAGATTTATTTAGCTCTCTTTTCTTCTTTATATATTTACTTTGCTGCTTGGAGAATATCTTTAGTAGAAAGAAAAGGCTGCTGGCTATTTCTTCATTACACTTAAAAAGAAACAACAACAACAACCACACTAGCAGAACACACACACACACACACACACACACAATTTCATGAGATCTACAGACATGTATGTATGGTTTATTTCTTAGGTGTCTTGTTTCTCTTCTCTTTACATCCTCATTCTTGGTTGCTACATTACCTATCATGTCATTTCTGTTTTTTGTTTTTGTAATGAGTTTATCTCTTGCATCCATTTCTCCCATGACCCTTTAGTCTATCCAAAGCGTATAGATCATATTAAAAGCATTAGGTTTCTGCTGCACTTTATCTCCCCAAGAGACCAGAAGAAAACTGCTTGCTGTTCTGGTATTTTCATTAAGGTGAGCATGCCAAACTGAGAGAGAAATATTAATGCCGATAGTCTAGTTTCTATATGCCTGATGACCTGTTCTGATTTTATCTCACTTCTCCAGATATCTCTTTTTTAGCAAAGAGGATATGAGTGTGAAAAGATTCTGAGGTTTCAGAGAATTAAATAACTAATTTGCCCATTTGATGAGTGGCATGAGTATCAGCACTTCTCACATTTGGCACTACGAATATTTTTGAATACCAATCCGAATACTTTCAGCTGTTAGATATTAGCTATATCTGCTCAGGAATATTGCCAGCTGCAGGATGGAGCAAGAACTTCGAACTTGGGGTACATCATATTCTTCTGATGGAAAAACCCACCAGATAGGGATTGATATAGTCATTAACAGGGATCCAGAGCTCTATTGAGAAGAGATTTAGGACATCTGGAGCTTCCCAAGTCCTTTCTTAAACTTTCTCTGCATCCCACTACACAGGAATATTTCCAACAGTTGAGTCCAGGTAGACCATATTACCTTTGCCTCTCCTTTGGCACTTATATTGCTGTATATTCTTCATACACATATGCATTATGGGACATAAATGTCTTTTCTTTGAAATAGAAGAATACAGGGGTGCCTGGTTGACTCAGTTGGTTAAGCCTCCGACTTCAGCTCAGGTCATAATCTCGTGGTTGGTGAGTTCGAGCCCCACGTTGGGCTCTATGTTGATAGCTAGGAGCCTGGAGCCTGCTTCAGATTCTGTGTGTCTCTCTCTCTCTGCCCTCCTCTGCTTGTGCTCTGTCTCTCTCTTTCTCTCTTTCTAAAAAATAAATGAGCATTAAAAATTTCAAAAAAAAACCTAGAAGAATACACCTCTTTAATCATCTGTATCCAGTATCTTACACATAATCCATCCTCCACCATAATTTTTAATGATGTTGGCCACTCAGTTTTACATTTAAGCTTATTTTACCTTTAAGCTTCAGCTGTGTGATATCTTCTTGCTTCTGGCTTAAGTGTTTCCTAAGTTTTTATCACTTTTTTTCTTTGTTCAAATCTTTGAAAGTGTGAGTTTTAAATATTATTTTGAGGATGTCAAGAGATATAGATCCCAGTGTGAAGATGGCTAATTGTGCAGGGCGGTCTTAGGAATATTTGTAAAAAAAAATGGTGAAGAGCATGAAGCTGAGGGCAGGAGCATCATGAGAGATAAAAGTTAGATGGCTCAGGGGAGGCTTTTGACAAGGTGTCACCATCATCCTAGCTTTGGAAGGCAGTAAACTAGAAATTGTTCCTGCCTCTTCATAACTTTGTTCCCATCACTTTCAATGACCTGTACATTTTGCTTCTAAATACCTCTTGAATTTGTCCAATTACCTTTAGGTCCACTGTCTCTACTCTTGTCAAGATCCCTGAATTAACTTTGTGCAATCCTTTAGTAACATCTTAACTGTGTGTCATTCATTCATTCATTCATTCATTCATTATATCATTAAAAAATTGTTGAATACCTGCATAGAAATAGATTAATAGACACACACACACACACACACACACACACACAAAGATATTTTCTCTTAGTGAATTATATAGTTTAATAGGACAAACATCCTTTAAACAAATAAGCCGAGGAAAATTTGATGACATAGATAACACCAGGGCTGGCCTTTTCTAGCTGTGACTTCTTTTTTATCACATCCAGAGTGATTTTCTTAAAATGCGGATATATATGTTATTCCTGTGATTAAAATGGTTTAACAGGGCGCTTCAGGTGAATACAGAACTCCTTAACTTTGCCTCAGGACCTTCCATGTGCTGGCCTCTGCTTAACTCTCTTGCTTCTTCTTCTCTTTCCACACATTCCCTTTGGGTTTTCTCTCTTATTTGACCATTTCTTACCTTAAGACCTTTTCAAATGCTCTCCTCTCTTCCGGCAAATATCCCCTCCAACCTCCTTTATGTCCCTTCTTAGGTGTCAGTTTAGATTTTATCCTCCCTGGAAAACATTGCCTAATCTCTTGTCTAGTTTTGGAGACCCTGTGCTCTGCTCCCATGGCAACTCCTGCTACCCCATCATAGTGCTTACCTCCTATTGAAAAGACTTGTTTAAACTGTCTCTGTTCTGTTAGGCCACACATTCTGTGTCTGTTCAAGTTACTTGCATCCCTCAGAACTAGTAAAGTGCCTAGGGAAAGCACAAAATAAATAAATAAATCCATCTCATTTAATGTAATTGTTATGTGTCCATTCTTCCTCCTGAGAGTCTTTTAAATAATGGCCCTTCCTTTCACTCTCTTCCACCTCTTTAGTTCAGGCTTTGATGATAACAAGACTCTCCACTCATTTTACCTTTAATTGGCATGACTCAGTCCATTCTGTATGTTTCACCTGGAGTGTTCTCACCAAGAGGTGACCATGATCATCCTATTCCTTTGCTTTAAGAAAGCATCTGGGGCTTCCTGTTGCCTAGAGAATAAAGTCCCAAGTTACTGAGTGGCATAATAGGCCCTCCAATTTTTCCTTGGAGTTCTGTGTCTGATCCTGCTGTTTCACACTGTTTCATGTCTTTTTTGTTCCTATCACTCTACGTAACTGTCTGGGAAATTTCTACTCATCTGAAAGAACTTTCTCAACAATATCCTCTTATTCTGAGACCCTCCCTCAAAGCTATGGAAAGTTATTTATTCCCTCCACTGTGCTACCAGTGTGCACTGAACATATCTCTATGAAAGTGCTTTGCACATGCTATTTCAAATATTCATATAGCTTTTTCTTCTCTCCTACTGGGCCATTCTTTATTCTTAGTGTTAAAAACAAGAAAATAGGGCCAAAATGGAGTCACTTATGCTAAACCCCATGTCACCAAACCAAGACTTAATTATAGTTTTGGTTCTCCCAGAAATGGAATCTTAAACCAGTCAATCAGGAATTCCTTGATCAGCACTAGTTAAGTAATTTGCCTGATAAACCCCTGCCATATTCTAAAGGAAAGTAATTTTGCAGTAACCAACCTGCTTTTTTGGCTAGCATAACTTCCTCATTCCTGTTCCCTTCTACCCATAAAAGTCTTTCAGTTTGCATAGCTCCTCAGAGATCCTTTCAGTCCACTAAATTAGATGCTTCCTGATTCATGAATCATTGAATAAAACCAATATGATCTTCAAGATTTAATCAGTTGAATTTTGTTTAATTTTAACATTAGAATCTAGTGTTTTTTTGTGTGTGGAAAAAAAATACAGGGCAAGCTGCCATGCCTGCTATAATGGTAGAATTAAAGATACAGTATATTATAGCTATATTATCTACCATACTTTTGGCAAAGGAACATCTTCCATATATAATTACTGGCACAGAAAGCATCTATAGGTTGAAATTTCATCAGTCTGTCATCTATAACTAAATGGTATTCTTTTTTTTAATTTTTTGAGGAGGGATGGCAAAGGGGTAAGGAGAAAGAGAATCTGAAGCAGGCTCCATATCCCATGAGGAAACCAATGTGGGGCTCAATTTTGCAACCATGAGATCATGACCTGAGCCGAAATCAAGAGTTGGATGCTCAACCAACTGAGCCACTCAGGCTCCCCTTATTTATTCATCTATTTATTTATGTTTGTTTGTCTGTTTATTTATTTCTATAGTGTTCTTGATGTAACTGTCCCACATTTGGAATAAAGACATAGCAATAAGCCCACAACTCTGGTAACCTCCTTCTTTGCATATTTTCACAAATATACTTCTGGCAGTGCTGTTGGTCTCGGAACAGAGGTCTTCTTCTCTGGAGGATGTACTAGTAACAACTATTAGTATTAAGAGCTCACCTGTATACATGGTAACTATAATTTGGTGCCATATTGTTCAAAAGCCATGCTAACTATACATGATCCCTGATACTGGGGACAAACAAAAGCAGCACAAACAAGAAGGCATGTGAAAAAGCATGTACCTTCTCTGCAATCAGTGCCAGAGGGAATGTAGGTTTTTATAATCTTAATTATTTGATCAGCATACCATTTGTTAATATTTACTCACATCCCTGTCATGAGTGCCAAACAAAAGGTGGTTTGTCACCCTTTTCCTCAGTAATATTTACATAGGATTAATTGCATTTGAATGGGAATCTTATCATCTGATTTCCTAATTTTCATGGATCCTATATTTCTCAAGGACTAGAGGAACAGCAAAAAATCACTAAAAAAACATATAACTAGGCAGGAAATACACAGCCATAGGTGAATTGCTAGTGTAATCCCTGAGGAACTTTAATGAATATAGCTTTCTTTTTATTCCTGGGAAAGGGGTAGTCTAAGTAATTTATGGAGCATTAGTCAGAAATTAACTATTCAATAGCTTCCATTATTATTGGCTCTACCTAAAATGGACCACAACATGAAGTATGTTTTCAAAATTGAAGTCAAAGTCAAAGCATATTTTTTAGATGCATATGTCTTATAAAGAGCTTATAAAGAAAGGTTTGATACCAAAGAAATACACTTTGTTGAAAAAAGGGTTCTGATAGGGTTAGGGTTAAAATAATTCTGCCAAACATACCAGCAGCCAGGCATATTTTGAAACCATTAGCCTGAGTCATTTTCTTTCTATCACCTTTAAAAGTTCAAAAGGTTTGACTTAATCCAAAAACTACTGAGGAAATGTCAAATTGCCCCTTGGTGTAGTTCACCAATCACTGAGGCTTCTCATCTTAGAAATTTCAGAATACTTTTCTTACTTCTGATGAGAAGAACCATAGAGATCATACATTCAAAAACCTCATTTTTAGATAAGCATAGAGATATGCAGAGAATTTCAAAACTGGTAAGTTACAGGACAATACATATATTGTCCCATATGTATGTGTCTATATATATAGACACACTGTAAATTGAACTATTTTTTCTATTCCTTAGACATATTCATGTCAGAAAAATAAATCATTAGTTAATATTAAGGGATTTTAAATAATTTAGATAAAGACTTAATTGTACTTCATCTTGTTTGGAAAATCCTTCCATGCAGGTAGAGAAATCTGCTGTTTTCTATCTACCATTTTTGGCTGAAAACTATTGAAATATCCCAAGTGTTTAAAGAAAAAAATCTTTACTTGAGGTCTGGAACTCACCAATAATTATGTTCCATATAGACAAATCATTTTACTATATTCCCTAATAAAAAAGTTAGTTTTTTAAACTTTATTGTACTTTGAAAATAAAACTATGGTTTTTTATATTATTCATATGACTAATTTTTACCTTATGGTTCTTCTTTTCTTAATTGGAAATATTCAATGGTATTCTACAGTCATATATATATATATATATATGTATATATATATATATATATATATATATATATTTTACTCAAGGGTTTCCAAATACTCTATATTGGTCTCACTATTGTTTGGTTTAAAACAAAACAAAACAAACAGTATGATGCACTCAAATTTAATGGTACTTCTTGGTACTCAAATTTAGGCTCCCTGCTCCTAGTACCATTCTCTATGAACATAGACATCTTGCTGTAATCTTTTAGCTTAGAAAAAAAATTTTTAACGTTTATTTTTGAGAGAAAGAGAGAGAGAACAGAGAGAGAGAGACAGCATGTGAGTGGGGGAGGGGCAGAGAGAGAGGGAGACACAGAATCTGAAGCAGGCTCCAGGCTCTTTGCTGTCAGCACAGAACCTGATGTGGGGCTTGAACTCATGAACCGGAGATCATGACCTCAGCCAAAAAGGGATGCTTAGCTGACTGAGCCACCCAGGAGTCCCGGAAACTACATTTAGAAAACAGCTTAATGTAGAGCCTCACATGTGGTTTCTTAGACTGACACAAGGTTTTATGAAAGTCCTTTCCTTAAGGAACTAACAGTTTTTTTTTTTATATATGAAATTTATTGACAAATTGGTTTCCATACAACACCCAGTGCTCATCCCAAAAGGTGCCCTCCTCAATACCCATCACCCACCCTCCCCTCCCTCCCACCCCCCATCAACCCTCAGTTTGTTCTCAGTTTTTAACAGTCTCTTATGCTTTGGCTCTCTCCCACTCTAACGTCCTTTTTTTTTTTTTTTTTTTTTTTCCTTCCCCTCCCCCATGGGTTCCTGTTAAGTTTCTCAGGATCCACATAAGAGTGAAACCATATGGTATCTGTCTTTCTCTGTATGGCTTATTTCACTTAGCATCACACTCTCCAGTTCCATCCACGTTGCTACAAAAGGCCATATTTCATTTTTTCTCATTGCCACGTAGTATTCCATTGTGTATATAAACCACAATTTCTTTATCCATTCATCAGTTGATGGACATTTAGGCTCTTTCCATAATTTGGCTATTGTTGAGAGTGCTGCTATGAACATTGGGGTACAAGTGCCCCTATGCATCAGTACTCCTGTATCCCTTGGGTAGATTCCTAGCAGTGCTATTGCTGGGTCATAGGGTAGGTCTATTTTTAATTTTCTGAGGAACCTCCACACTGCTTTCCAGAGCGGCTGCACCAATTTGCATTCCCACCAACAGTGCAAGAGGGTTCCCGTTTCTCCACATCCTCTCCAGCATCTATAGTCTCCTGATTTGTTCATTTTGGCCACTCTGACTGGCGTGAGGTGATACCTGAGTGTGGTTTTGATTTGTATTTCCCTGATAAGGAGCGACGCTGAACATCTTTTCATGTGCCTGTTGGCCATCTGGATGTCTTCTTTAGAGAAGTGTCTATTCACGTTTTCTGCCCATTTCTTCACTGGGTTATTTGTTTTTCGTGTGTGGAGTTTGGTGAGCTCTTTATAGATTTTAGATACTAGCCCTTTGTCCGATATGTCATTTGCAAATATCTTTTCCCATTCCGTTGGTTGCCTTTTAGTTTTGTTGGTTGTTTCCTTTGCTGTGCAGAAGCTTTTTATCTTCATAAGGTCCCAGTAATTCACTTTTGCTTTTAATTCCCTTGCCTTTGGGGATGTGTCGAGTAAGAGATTGCTACGGCTGAGGTCAGAGAGGTCTTTTCCTGCTTTCTCCTCTAAGGTTTTGATGGTTTCCTGTCTCACATTTAGGTCCTTTATCCATTTTGAGTTTATTTTTGTAAATGGTGTGAGAAAGTGGTCTAGTTTCAACCTTCTGCATGTTGCTGTCCAGTTCTCCCAGCACCATTTGTTAAAGAGGCTGTCTTTTTTCCATTGGATGTTCTTTCCTGCTTTGTCAAAGATGAGTTGGCCATACGTTTGTGGGTCTAGTTCTGGGGTTTCTATTCTATTCCATTGGTCTGTGTGTCTGTTTTTGTGCCAATACCATGCTGTCTTGATGATGACAGCTTTGTAGTAGAGGCTGAAGTCTGGGATTGTGATGCCTCCTGCTTTGGTCTTCTTCTTCAAAATTCCTTTGGCTATTCGGGGCCTTTTGTGGTTCCATATGAATTTTAGGATTGCTTGTTCTAGTTTCGAGAAGAATGCTGGTGCAATTTTGATTGGGATTGCATTGAATGTGTAGATAGCTTTGGGTAGTATTGACATTTTGACAATATTTATTTTTCCAATCCATGAGCAGGGAATGTCTTTCCATTTCTTTAAATCTTCTTCAATTACCTTCATAAGCTTTCTATAGTTTTCAGCATACAGATCCTTTACATCTTTGGTTAGATTTATTCCTAGGTATTTTATGCTTCTTGGTGCAATTGTGAATGGGATCAGTTTCAAGGAACTAACAGTTTTTGAAGAAGATAAGCCATGAATTAAAATTTTAAAAATCTATAGTACCAGAAAGTATGTGTTAGGTGTGTGGGGGTAAATAAAGTATTATTGGGGGATCAGAGAGGACTTCATGGCATAAATTACTTTGGGTTTGAGCTTGGAAGGATAAATAGGTGGAGATCAAGAAGGGAGCATTATAGTGTCAGATATCCCATGTTAAAAGTACTGAAGATTAGGAAGTATAAGGTATGGTTGGTAGTTCCTGTTCGGGGAAAGGGGGCTGAGATGAGGCACTTTTTAGCTCCTGACATAAGAGATGCTGTGTGCCTTTCTTTCTAAAATGGCAGCCTGGCAGAGTGCCTGGGTGGCTCAGTCGGTTAAGCATCTGACCTCGGCTCATGTCATGATCTCACAGTTCGTGGGTTTGAGCACGTGTTGGGCTCTATGCTGACAGCTCAGAGCCTGGAGCCTGCTTCACATTCTGTGTCTCCCTTTCTCTCTCTGCCCCTCCCCCGCTCACGCTCGCTCTCTCTTTTCTCTCTCTCTCTCAAAAATAAATAAACGTTAAAAACAAATGACAGCCTGGGCACTTGGATGCCTCAGTTGGTTGAGTGACCAACTTCAGCTCAGGTCATGATCTCCTGGTTTGTGAGTTTGAGCCCCACATCGGGCTTGCTGTTCTCAACCTGTCAGCCTGTCATTGCAGAGCCTGCTTCGTATCCTCTGTCTTCCTCTCCCTGCCCCTCCCTCACTTGCACTCTCCTCCAAAAGAAGAAATATTAAAAAAATAAAAAATAAATAAAATGGCAGCCTAAGTGATTCACTATTCACATGTCTTCCAGTATATTCCAAGCTTGTCTTCTCTCTGTGTATTTAGAAAACTCTGTAATTAAAGGGAATCCACGGTTCTATCAAAGAAGGACCAAACCTCTCACTCAATGGGAGTTTTCTAGCAAAAGGAGTGGATAGCACTAACTCACTATAAAGCAGTACTAGTCAAAAAGTGTGTTCTGGACAATTTAAACCAATCCACAAAAGATAACTATACAAATTGGGAGTGAGAATTTAGAAACTCTTTTGGCAACATAACGATGCCACAGCATTCAAGCCCAAGACTGGTGGACTAGATTTGTTGAACAGGGTGTAGAACAGTTTGGGCATATTGAACTCACGTGCTAGTTTATGAATGACACAAAGCTGCATTTTGATCATGCTCAGGGGGCCACATAACAGTCTGCGATGGCCTAGAAATAAAAATAAAATGTTTCTTCGCCACAGATAGAGAAGCGCTACAATAAAGAGTTAAGGGAAACATATATTTACCTTTTCTCTTTAGCGAATATTTATCTTATGCCCACTACATGTTATTTTCTGGCCTGAAAGTAGTGTGTTGCATTCACAGGGTTTGCTGAGAAAATGATGATCAGCTTTTTTCCCCCATTCAGGTACTTTTTCTCCTGACCATGGAAACAAGGGATCAGGTGCTGTTGTCCTAATAAATAAGTCAGAAGTATGCTAATAATGCTAAAAGTTAATGAAACTTACTATGTGCCATGTGACATTCTAAACACTTTACAAATATCCACTTAAGATAGATCATGGTCCAGTCAGAAAAATAAACCACAACAGGTATTCAGGTAGAGACAGTTTAGGAAATTGGTTATATAGGTGTTGGAGGGTTGAAACAATAACCATATGAAGCAGCTACATGTGGTCTGCTCCCCACAGCTGGGAGAGCAGCAGAAGTTGGGTTTAATAGAATCTGGTAGATCATAGGAGGGTGCTCAGACTTTTGATGAGAGTCACTTGGCTGCCTTCAACATCTTATGAATTTGAGAAACAGTGTCATGGAGCCGTTGTTTCATTCTCTGAAGCAATGGCCTGGACAGGCTATTGCTAATATCTCTAAGAGGGCAGGTGTATTGAAATAAGCTGGGAACACAAACAAACTGCTATGAATAATGCTGACAAAAACAAAGAAAGAGAAAGAGGTCCCTTCTTCTTCCTCCTACTTTTCAGTCTCCCTCTTGTGTCTCCTATTGGTAGAACGTATAGGTTCTCTCTGGCAAAGGGGTGAGAGATACAGTTTGCAGAGTTCCTCCTCAGCACCAGGAACATAGGTGAGAAGAGTAGATTGGGGCTAAATGACAATAGGCAAATAATAGGCACAATTGTTTAACCTCATACAATCCTGTGAGGTAAGTGCTGCTGTAACTCCTAATTTCAAATGAATAAACTAAGGGCCAGAAATTCTTAATTAGTTGTCCAATGCCAACTGGTGGAAGAACTGGGTATGAAGGAGGGCTGTCTGACTTTTGAGCCACTACTCTTGCCCTCTGTGCTATACTCTTTGTTAAATGGGTAGTATGTCTATTAAAGAGATTTAGCTGGTAAACACTATGTATTTACACACACCTATCATTATTTCTCTAATTTTATGATTCCTATCAAAGTTTTTCATTTTAGAGTTAAAATATTTTTTAATTATTCTAAAACATTTAAAGATCCTGCCATTATTCTAACTATAAAGAAGAGAAGAAAGTAAGAGAAGCTTTATATTTCTGATGAAGGCTTACTTTTCTGTTTAATAAGCCTTGATATGTTTAATCAAGTGTATACGTTGCTGGAGTGCTATCAGGTGATGGGGCATTGTGTTAGAAGGGTTTATTCATTCATTTATTTAGCATATATTTATTGATCCATTCATTTATTTCACATATTGTAGATGATGTTGAAATACCAAGACAGACATGGTCTTTCACAGAGCTTACATTTATTCAATAGAGTGGTGAATTAGTGAAAGCTAACACAGTGAATTTCAATGTCTTAATGGTTTTATTTATTTATTTATTTATTTATTTGAATTATTAGTTGGACGGAGCACCAAATTTGCTTTAAGATGTAGGGTTAATTCTCCCTGTCTTTGCATGCCAACCATGAGCAGGGAAGTAGGGTAGTGGCCAGACTGGGAGTGAGCATTTCTTTAGGACTTCAGAAGATAAGAATACATAGAGGTAGAGAAAGGGCTAGCAAATGGTAAAGAGCTACAAAAGTAATCAGAAAACGTCCATTGGAAATAAAGCCAAAGTCTATTGAGTAGTTCTTATTTTTTTCCAATAAAAACAACTCTCAGCGATATAAGTTCAAGATAAAAGAGCAGTTGGTTAATCTATTGATGCTCCATCATTAACTTTAGACATTTTCAGCTGGAGCCTAAAAATATTGACATGTGCCTTAAGTTATGGTGATCAAATTATAGTTACCAAGACAGAAAATGAATTAGGCTAAATAGATTCTTGGTTTCTACTTCCCATGGACTTTTGCCATGTTTCTAGTTGTTATGGGAAAATCTGAGATTGCATGTTTGAAATATTGATACTTCTGGAGCAATATTTTTATGGCCAACTAAAAGGATATTTAATAGGGAAAGCATGTTGTAAAGCCATGTGTGATATCTCCATCCTTCCTCTTTGTTTTAATTTTTTTTAATTTTTTTGAGAGTGAGAGAAGGTGTGCAAGTGGAAGGAGGGACAAAAGGAGAGGGAGAGAGAGAATCTCAAGCAGGCTTCATGCTCAGCATGGAGCACAATGCAGGGCTCGATTACACAACCCTGGGATCAAGACCTGACCTGGAACGAGAGTTTGTCACTCAACCAAGTGAGCTATCCAGGCGCACCTGTTCATCCTTTTTCTAAGGTTTATAATATCAGAACTAGCTAGGTTCTTTACTCCAGGAATTTTTGTAGATATGTTGAAGCAGAAGCTTAGAATATAGACAAAAACATAAGAGAATGCACTAATTAATAAAGCTGAGATCTGGGCTGAGCTATAAATTTGGGACATCTCCTCTAGTCCCCGTACTGCAAGGTAAGAAAGTGAAAATGGAGCTAAATCCAGGAATCTGCAAAACAAAATGCTGGAATAGATTGGAAGTGTTTCCAGTGCATATTGTGAACCGGTTGGGCCTGTGAAGTTTATGACCCAAATAAGGCACCATTCTGGTTTTCATCTCAAGGTGAAATGGTCTCATGGGTAAAACCCTCTTCTTAGTATCCACTTGTTTTTTGGGGACACTTAGAAAGCTTTCTCATTGTCTGGTTCACCCTTCACCTGCCTTAACTCTCCAACTTTAAAGAATGCTTGATTACTTTCCTGGAAATTAACCTCTCACTCTGTTTCATGGTTTCTGATTTTATGTCTTCCCTTTGGCATGTTGCCTCTAAGGATTAATCCTTTGGTGAGAAGTTGTTTGGCTCAGCTCTTAGGCTTCCCGTGCATATGCATTGCCCTTACAGAGAGCCCTACAAGGCTCTCCTGGGACATGTATCTGGGTAACTATCTCCTGAGACTTGGATTTATAAACAATGCCCATTGCTGCTAGGCAATAGAGTAAGATTTGTCTATAACGGATATGTGTCCTTTTAAGCTATCAAACTTTCTTTAACATTTTAAACTAGTTTTGATTTTAAAACAAATCCAAAAAACGTTTCACAAACTTTCTTGCTTTCATAAGCAGAATATGATGAGCAAAAATTAAGCATTTCTTGATGACTCATTTTAATTTGGAAAATTAACTACTACTCCACGATATAAAAGAGAGTAAAGACACTACATTAAATGGTCCCAGACAGCTATATATTTTGCATCCTTATGTCATAATTATTTTCTGTTTTCCGGCTGTTAAGCTATCAAATCACCTCTCTCCAAGCTTCTCCTTTCTTCTTTTGTAATATGTTGTTCAGAATTGGGAAACCAGGTACCGCAACTGATTAAATGATGTCTCTCATAAACATAGGTGGTCTCTGAGTGATGGCTGATGGACTTTTGGCAACATGTAAGACTGAATTCCTGAGCATTGACATTTGTTGAAACTGTTTAGAGGCCTTTTTTTTTTTTTTTCTCAGCTGGGTTCTGGAAAATTTAAGTCTCCAAACCCTCAGAAAGTGGTATAACTTACTAATGTTTTCATGTTATAAATTGGTAAGGAATCAGCATATGGTAATGGGGCCAGATGGGTTTGAATCCTGTTTCTGTTGCTTACTAGCTTGAACAAGCCACATGACACTTAGGAGCCTCATTTTAGCCATTTGCAGAGCAGTCATAATAATGGTGATCAGTGTCAAGGGTCTTGTGAAGTATATAAATCAAATACTCTAGTGTGAGATCCTTGGTGCATGCTAAGGGCTTAACACTTGTTAATAGCTGGAATGACTGTAGGGAGACTGACTATTGTTATATGAGGACAAGGCCAGCTTTGCCACATATATTCAGGAAAAAGACTGTGTAGTTCCTGGGGTGGAATAACCTGGTTCAGAGTTTATTTTTGCAAAACCAAACTGCATATGCAAACCCATATATGAAAGTTATCTTTTCTTAGTTTTAACTCTTTAAGTTTATTTATTTATTTTGAGGGAGAGTGCACAAGAGGGGGAAGGGCAAAGAGAGAGAGAAAGGAAGAGAGAATTCCAAGCAGGCTCCGCGCTGTCAGTACAGAGCCTGATGTGGGCCTCGAACTCACAAACCATGAGATCATGACCTGGGCCGAAATCAAGAGCATGACTCTTAATCAACTGAGCCACCCAGGTGCCCCAGTTTTAACCATCCTTATTGTTAGAATTCTTTAACGGAAATCTCTGTCTACTCTTTTGATCATTACTGTAGTAATGACCAAGTGGCCAGAACCAACCTCTTGTCACTGCTGCCACACCCACCCAAGTGACAGCCTTTTCCAAAAAATAATTTCAGTGAGGCAGAGCCTGTCAGAGGCCAGTGAGAATAATTTAATTAAGCCCAGGAAGCTGGGATAAACAAGCCAGAATTAAGATTATATGCCTGAATGCTACTGGTTTAAAAGGCAGCCTTAGCTTGTTGACTGATGGAGCAATTACTTTGGGACTATTTTGGTATCCTTCTAGGGTGCTAACGTAGCCTGAGCTGGTGACTCTAGTCCCTGGAGAATACCTCACAGGGCAGGACGTAAGCCTTTTAGGAACCCAGAACCTTGTCCTCTTACCTGGATTCATGATTATATGCCTAGCCTGCCCCAGAGCTCTGTTTCCTAGCCTCTGAGAGTTGTTTATTCTCTTTTACCTAAGAGCAGGGGTCAGGAAGCTACAACCTGTTAGGCCACATCAGTTTAGTACGTCAGGCAAGGTAACAGTGGCTGTTATATTTTGAAACAGTTGGAAAAAAATCAAAATAACGATATTTCATAACATGTGGCAAGTATTTAAAATTCAAATACCTATGCCTATAAATAAGGTTTATTGGAACACAGCCAATAAACCTTCATTTATGTATTCATTTATGTATTATCTGTGGCTGCTGTCTTATGATAGAGTACTTGTGAAAGAGATAACTCTCAGGCAAAGCCTAAAATATTAATTATCCAGACATTCACAAAAATGTTGTGGACTCTTGCAACAAGAGGACTGACTGAATCTGTCACTTTACCCTAGCAACATCCATCTGCTTACCCTCTTTTCGTAAATAGGATCTTTCGTAGTAACCACAACAACTATCCAACATTTATATGTCTTAAAATAGTACATCTAATGAAGGATATTTAAACAGGGTGAGATATTAATTGCTGAGTATTGAATCCCCTCATTTCGAATGCCAGCACAGAGTTTAATCACGGGCAAATTCTCAGGAAGCCTTCAGAAATAAAATCCTCGTGGACATTGCCCCTGACTATATCACAACTCTGAAAACCACACTGTAGATTTATTTAGCCTTCTCTCCCTTGGGAATGCTTAGTACCATACCTGGGGTAATATTTGTTATGGTTCAAGTCATTTTCTCTCCTTTGTCCTGGGGAGAGGGAATGGCAGTGAGAAAGAACACTCTACTCCCACACTGTGACACTGCCGGGAAAGGGGGAAAAACTATAATCATTCACTTTTCTTGTATGAGACAGGAATGAAGGAATAACTAAGAAACAGATTTATCAAGTGCTTCCCTGTGCAGAGTGTTCCATGCTTAATTTAGTTAAATACACATAGACATAAAAGGCACAGCCATTATTCTGGAGGAGCCTGAGCCTGAAATCAGAACATGAAGGTCTGTTCATAGGTTGGCATATATTTCTGACTACAGAATGAAGCCCCCAGGCTGCTGCTCTGTGTGGTCCTGTTGGCTCAGTCCTTCTGTCCTCCCCATCCCTGCTTCTATGTTTTACTGGTTCTGAACACTATAGGGGACCCTCAGGGCAACTTTCTTGCCTCCAAACGTTTTTTCACGTTGAACCCTTACCAGGAATATCCTATCTGCTACATCTCTCTTAGACAAATTCTGTGCAAGACTCAAGAACTAAGAGAAAGTCCCACTATTTAAATATATATATATATATATATATATATATATATATATATGCCTGCTTTGAGTCTTCCAAACCCCTAATTTTTTTTTTAATTTTTTTTTTCAACGTTTATTTATTTTTGGGACAGAGAGAGACAGAGCATGAACGGGGGAGGGGCAGAGAGAGAGGGAGACACAGAATCGGAAACAGGCTCCAGGCTCTGAGCCATCAGCCCAGAGCCCGACGCGGGGCTCGAACTCACGGACCGCGAGATCGTGACCTGGCTGAAGTCGGACGCTTAACCGACTGTGCCACCCAGGCGCCCCTAAACCCCTAATTTTTTATTTGCATTTTAATTGTGGAATGTAGTCTCCTTATATATCCAGCTTATATTTCCTTTCAATATTTTATTTGTGCTAACCCTAATTATTTAGTTAAATGTAAACTCTTGAGATCAATTGCAAGGTGCATCTTTGTTTCTAATTAAAACTCCTGACATTCTTGCATTTATAGATACATACACACAGAGCTTATCTTCATTATTCACAGATTTTGTATTTGCGAATTCACTTATTTACTACAATTTATTTGTAACCTCAAAGTCATCAATACTCATGGTGCTTTCATGATCATTTGTGCACCTGCACAGAGTCTCCAAAAAATTTAGTTATCCAGTGTGTGTGTTCTGCTCCCATACTGTAAACAAGTCTTCTTTTCAAGGTCCAGGTAGTGCTATTTTGGGGTTTTTTTTTAATGTTTTTTTTGTTGGTGATTTCACTGTTTAAAATGCCCTCAAGCATAGTGCAGAAGTGCTGTCCAGTGTTCCTAAGTGCAGGAAGGTATGATGCACCTTGCAGAGAAAATGCATGGTAGATCAGCTTTGTTCAGACATCAGCTATAGTGTTGTTGAGGGTGAGCTCAATGTTGATGAATGACGATATATATTAACTAAGATGTCTTCAAATGGAAACACACACATAAAATAAGGTTATTTATTGATCAGTTGATGAAAATCTGACTGGAGGCCCATAGGAGCCTAACCCTGTATTACCCCTACAAGTGAGTGTTTAGTACTCACTTCTTCAGTGTTCAGGTGAGTTTATAGGTCATAACTACTGTGAATAACAAGAATTGGTGTGTGTGCTGGGTGGGGGGAGTGTTTCTTCTCAACAATGCTGGGATTGGGGGTGGCTTTTTGGGCATCTGTCTGCACACCCTATGGACCCATGAGCTTATAATGACTAAGTCTTCAGTTGCTCATTTTCTGCTACTGACATTGGGTTCATAATTCGGCAAACAGCTGAGATCAAAAGTAATATGCCTTTTTGGATATTGTGAAATGACTTAATGCTATCTACTTAGGTCAAACCGTAGTTTTTTTTTTTTTTTCCCCTTCATTTAAGCATGAATTGGCAGCCTGATTTTACCTTGATATCAATAACTATAGTGAAAGGAAAAATAGGCTTTCGCTTGGAGATGACAAATATGTGGCCCACTGGCCACCTCTCCCTTCTCCTTGTTTGTGGTACATGTTACTAATTGTTTTGGTACTCTGCTACACCCTGCTGTGATGATAGTATCATTCTCAGCACAGTGCTCTAGGAGGCCACTAACACTGGGCTGGAGTGAGGACATGGATTGAAACTGTTCGCCATAACAGTAAGTGTAATATGTTCTTGTCTGCTTTGATAGACTCCAAATTGTATGCACAGTGTGGATTTTGTGAGACCCAATAAAAACCTTCTAGGAAACAGTCCTGAATGGGCTGTGTATTACCAAGTCATCACATGTAATACAGGCTCGTAGCATAAACTTGTACTGGCTCCTACTGTGGTTAGGAGCATATGCAGGGAATGTGCTCTCAGTAACCAATAACCCCGGCCAATGTTTCTGAGAATGGAAGTTCATCCTGCTGCTTTTTGCTGCAAAGCAAGTGAGATCAGATCAGAACAAAAGCTTAATTACCATACCCTGTTTGTTCTCTCGCATTTCTCTCCCCTAAACCTGATTTCCATAATTGCTATATTGTGTCTCATTTATAAGGAAGTTCAAAATGCAAACATTAATACGTTTCTTTTAATATGTTACAACTCTAATTTTGAATTTACTTAAAATTTGCCACAAAATCTGGTGGATAATAATGGACGTTATGCAAGATATATGAATATTCTAAATGAATATGGGGTGTTTTGAATAAATGAAACGCGTAGAGAAGTTTTTGATGGGATATGTTTATTTTGTCACTTTAAAAACATAGCTTGGATTTAAAGGAATGCATTCAGGGAAGAGTTTTCGTTTCTCCACTCTTGCCTTTAACAAAGTGTGTTGAATCTCCACTCCCCATATGCTGAGGATATCTTAGGGAGATGACATAACTTTTCTGATATTAGGAACACTATCCTTTTCAGATTTAAGTAGTGAGGTCTACCTAAAAAAAAAAAAAAATCTGTCCTGCATGCAATTGAAAGCTGTGCCTCTCTCCAGGTCGAGCCTGAGCAAAGGCTTCCCAGACCAGTGTCCGAGCAGGGGAACGACTATGGTTCTTAAAGTTTTCTTTATGTCAACTTCTCTCCTATTAGCTTTTCTGCTTCAGGCTCCTCTGGCCAGAGACGGAAAGACAAAACACTGCTTTCCTGGCTGTGCTTATAATTCTTGATTGTTCATTTCTTGATCTCTTCCAGGCAGCTCTCTCTCAGGGGGGATTTTTGTGGCTTCTCAAGAAGCACTCCCCACTCTCAGTCCCTTGCATCCATGCTGCAGACCTCTGTCTTGGAACATAAAAAAAAAAAAATCCCTCGACTCCTACCTAGGGATTTACTCTGGAGTCCTCTCATGCCAGCAAGAAGCCCTTGAGGGCAGAATCCTTTCATAAAGGATCTATTCCAGCTCTCTTTGGCAGTGCATACTTGGCTTTTAAGGAAACACATAGGCTTATTCTACCAAACTCTGGAAATGTGTATCATTCACATTCTCTCCTTGTTTTCAGACAAGAATCATACACTGGTCTTCGTGCTCCCCAGATTCAAAGGGACATATGCCAGTTTTTTCAAAGGCCTCCTCCATTGCATGTGTTCATGGTCCTATGTGGATGTCTTAGTCTATTCAGGCTGTTCTGAAAAAACGCTATGAACTAGGTGGTTTATAAACAACAGGTATTTGTATCTTCATGTTCTAGAGACAGGGAAGTTCAACATCATGGTGCTGGAAGATTTGGTATGTGTTGAGGGCCCACTTCTGAGTTCATAGACAGCTGTCCTCTGGCTGTGTCCTACCATGGCAGAAGAGGGGAGGGAGCTCTCTGGGGTCTCTTTTATAAGGTCACTAATCCCAATCATGAAGGTTCCACTACTGTGATCTAATCACTTCCCAAAGTTTCAACCTCCTAATACCATCACACTGGCAGTTAGGATCTCAGCATATGAATAAACATTCATTTTATAGCAGGTGGCATCCAATCCACAGTCTCAAAGCTCCAAAAATATTAAGTTGGAGGTCAGTATCCCTTCCTTGGGGTTGACCCTCAGTTTCTATTTCAAAGGGTGGCTTGCTGCTCCTCTCACTTAGCTTAGAATTCGACAGAAAACATATCTTCTTCTCTTCCTCCATATGAAGGGAAGAAAAATGCCACAGTCCTCTTTACTTCTAATAATTCCCTTCCCCTCTGATCAATCTTTCTTGAATTTCTTAACTTTCTTCACATAGGGCAGAGGCAGACCACAGGCTAAGGGTAGCTAAGGTGATTTTATCCACATCTTAGAATATCTGCGGGGAAACTGCGTGTGTGATCCATTGCCCTCATCTCTAGGGCCTCATTAGAAAACCAGAAACCTAATGTAACATACCAATTGTTATAGACGGAAGAATTTGTTCCCCCCAAATTCACATGTTGAAATTCCACCTTCCAATGTGATGTTATTAGGAAGTGGGGCCCTTGGGAGATAATTAGGATTAGATGAGTTGATGAGGGTGGAGCCTTCAAAAATGGGTTTGGTGTCCTTATAAGTGCCAGGAGAGAGTGTGCTTCCTCTCTTGGCTCTCCACCATGTAAAGATACAAGGAAAAGTCAACAGTCTGACGTCTGGAAAAGGGTTCTCACAAGAACCCACCATGCCCACAACCCAATCTTGGACTTCCAGCTCCAAAACTGTGAGAAATGAATTTCTGTTGTTTATAAGCCAACCAGTCTAAGGTATTTTTGCTATAGCAGCCTGAACTAAGACAACAGTGTACTTGTAAAGAAAACCAAGCCCACACTCTTCAGGCTGGTTTTACATTACTTTTGATAGACTCCCAGAAGAGGTAAGGATTGTAGATGTCAGTTCACCACATGACGGTTAAATTTCCTCTGTAATATCTCTGTCAATAATTCATTCAGCCTCAACACCTCCAGTCATGGTGATGACACATTGTATTTGGGAACAGCTCTGGTTATGTCTGTCCATGTATCAAGCCAAATTTGCTTGCTTCGCTCTAATTTCTCTCCAGCATTCTTCTTTATTTTGTTCTTTGAAGCTAAACAAGACAAGCTGTTCTCTCTTTCTCTCTCTTTTCTTTTTACACGAGAATCTTTAAATATCTAGGGAGAACGCAGATGTTTTTCTTCTTTTCTTCCTTGAAAACGCAGCACTTGCATTGACTCTAATTGTTCCATAAAGAGAAGGGTACAAATCCTGTCAACACGGAGGTCTCTTTTGGACACAGTTCCTTTGCCCAGGGAGTCTGACTTGCACCAAGTAGAATGGGAGAATTGTCTCCCTTATTTTTAGATTCTTTGCTTCTAAATTCTACCCCTCCCAACCCTGAGTATATTTTCCTGGTGGAATCCTATTCATTCTTTAGAATTTGGACATCTCCTTTCTGCCTATCTCTGTTCTTAAGTATCATTTTATATATATACCTTTATTTTGGCAGACATGACATTGAACAGTGATTTTATCTATTCAGTCATTCATTCATGATTTATTTTATAGCCGTTTCCCCCACTAAATGCTAAGTTCCTTGAGATAAGACCAATGTGTTGTTATTCATTACCGGATTCACCTTAGGTCTGGCACAAACTAGAGACTTGATAAACGATGTTGAGTGAATGGATAAGTGACTGCAGACTAAGACTCCCTTCAGCCTTCTTAGTAGTTGTTTAATATGGCGGAATCATGCTGAACACCTTGCCAATTTATATTTCTGGGACTTCTTCACTTTTCTCCATTACACCTATATCTACATGCATACACTGTAATCTTACTGTACATTGAAAATTAAGATCTTAAAAGTATATTTTAATTTGAAATATTTCCAAATTATTTTAAACTATTTATTCATCCAGAATATACCTTATAGTAACTCACAATACAACAGGTGCTTCAAAACAATGAAATATTATGACTTTAATCCTGTCCTTCATTCTTTCAGATTACCCATCTCCAGGGAGGTTTTAGTAGCTATTTATGTAAAACTTTCTGATGTAAGCTAGAAGATACTTGAAAATTAACAAAGAGAACATGGTAAAGCAGATTTTGGGGGTTTAATTTTGTGCTTTTTTGATAGCACAGACTACTGTAGGGGAAGAAGGGGCTTTCTTGCTTCTATTCCCAAACTCTGTGTTTTGGACCATGTGATCCATTTAGGGTTTTTTTTTTTTGTTTTTTTTGTTTTTTTGTTTTTGTTTTTTTTCGCATCCATGACATTTCCAATAGGTTCCCTTGCTGTGTTTCTGTATCTTTTGCTCCCTGAAGATCAGATCAACTTGTTCATTTTGAAAGCAATAATTTGGTACAAAGTACTACAAAACAACATCTAGGCAACCAAAGTATATTCTCAAACCATAGGATAGTGGACTGGTATAATAGAAACTCACTCTTCGTCTGGAATTTTCTGTTTCCTTGAACTATCCTTTATTTCCTGTTAATTTTTCATGTAGTTGTATTTTTCTCAAAAAGCAAATTAAAATAATCCTAATTAATGTCCTTCATAATTTCGTTTGCACATTCACTAGGTTCACAGAATTTATTATGGCATATCATATTGTAAAGTGTATGGTGTGGGAGTTGTGGTAAAAAAAAACACTTATAATTCTATTTTAACTATTTATCACAAAATTACTATTTTGCCACTAACCATGTCATTATTTACGGTATGCTAAAGTGTGCTTTGTTGGTCTTCTGGATCCATTTCGTACCGCCATTACCTATGCCCCCAGCCTCCGGGGAAGAAATGCTTCTAGCTATATAATGGATCTCCATGGAAAAATCAGATCAGATTATATTAAACTTACTGTGCTTGGCTATTTAAAATTTGTCATGGTGAGTGCCTGAGAACACCAGGAAGGATGCAAAATGAATGCAAGGAATCAGGTAAGACTAGTGGAATAACTTGGAATGAGTCTGGAATGTCTTTGCGGTGTAAACTATTGCTTTCACATTTTCAGAGCACTTATCTAAAAATCCTTTTTACAACCAAAGGCAATTTTTTCAACCCCTTGATGATTGCGTTCGCTAGGAACAGAAGTGTGTTCCAGTAATAGTCTGATTTCTATTTGTATGTTATCAACATTTTAAGTAGTTTTCCTCTCTTTCTTAGTCCCTGTAAACTCCCTAAATTCAAATTTTCCATTCTCTCCAACATTTAGCACATCGTTGGTGCTCAATAAATGTTTAACAGTTGGGATACTTATGTTTAACAGCTGCAACATTGACTCCAAGGACAGCTGCATTTTAATGGTGTGTGAAGTGATTTATATGTAAGCAGCTAAAACTCATAACTAAAGCACTTAGCACTTTAGGCTCCTCTGGGACGAAAGGTGATAGATTAAGGTAAAACGATATTATTATTTAATTCCGAAAGAGGTAAATTACTCTGGCAAAATGCTCTTTGATGTTGCTGGCAAACCACTGTGGTCTAACGCTACGCTGCCATCAGGAAACATGGCCCGGCGGTTGGAGCTGTGGTATAGGAGGCAGGAGTCCTGGGTACTATTTCTGGTTAATTCACTGACTTCCTGGGTGACCTTGGGCAACTCACTTAACCTCCTCCTGCCTCAGTCTCCCTCCTTAGGAACTGAGAACAGTAAAGCTTTTCAACATTCTGCTCTGAGAGGACATTTTAAGAATAAAACTTTGAAATGCTTTATTTGTCAATAGCATTTTTGCAGTAATGGATAATTTGTCTTTCTCCCAGATGCATTGTTGGCTGTAGGAAGGCAGTACATATTAATATGCCCTTAGCCAGAACACACAAGTGAGGGCTTGGAATGGTCATGGGCTCAGGAGTCTAAATTGTAGACTCCCCATATCTCTGTCTCATGGCTTGATTCCGCACCTGTCCATGGGCAATTCTTGCCATTTTGCCCTCACTGTTTTTACAGATTTTGAAGAAAAGAAATAAGCACACAAATAAATCCATGGTGGTAAAAATAGTTTAGATAGTGAATCAACTCTGGCAATGACCAGAGAAGAGCCTATTTGTGTGTTTGGGGCAAATGACAAAACCCCAAACTTAAGGCTTCTGCTGATTCCCGAGTTGCAGAAAGAGTAGAGGACAACAGAGGGTCCTTATCTCTGTCTTTCAGCCCACTGAGCCTCCTCAATGACTATGTCATATAATTGGAACAGGTAGCTTTTCAGATTTTGTAGGACCATATCTTGAATTTTAACCACTTTTCCTCACTCTAAATTCCTGGAATGGCTACTTAGGCTGCTGTTCTTGGCAACACATAAGGAAGCATAGAGCAATTCATCCACACCACCTGTCAGATGTAAGTTCTTTAGGAAATTGGTAGGTATGAGCTGTGTGGTATGTGGAGGAAAAAAATAAGAGGATATCAGTATATATAAGTTATTCAGTTTTCATAAATAATAGACTAAAATGTTTCACTAAAATTGTTTATTGATGAAAATATATTGGGCTTTTCTTGGGGGTATGGAGAGTGTCACTGACTCTGATCCTCCTTTTAACTATCTTTGGAAAGACAATAAATAGCACATATTTAAATAGTGCAATGGCCCCCGTACCAGGGAATTGCAGTGACCTTGAAGGATATAAGGATATTGGGAAATGCAGTGACCTTAAAGGTAAAAAAAAAAAAAAAAAAAAAAAGATTTTATGGGTAACATAAATATGCTTACCTACTTTTTTTGAGTTTACAAGTTATGGCTACTGTTACCAGCATATTTTATTTTTTTAACTGATGGCAGTTATAAACTACACTATGATTTCTTGCTATTTTGTGATTTTTTTAAAAAAGCATCTTATTTCAGGTGTACTTTGTATATTACGAGACTATATGTGAAATTTATAAGACTCATATATGTGGACTGAAAGGCAAAGAATTAGTCCCTTATTTCCAACTTTAATCAAGAAATTTATGATACAATGAAAATAACTTTTAAGCATAAAAACTACATTTAATGTTAAAATTCCCACAGGAAAATTAAATTTGATACTGTGAGTCTCAGACTGATTACAGCATAGTAGTGTGTGAAACTCTATTTCTCCCCATTATAATCATTACTTTTACATGGATTTTGGTTAATTTGAGGCTTCTTTGGAATGTAACTTTCAGATTTGGGCAGAAGAGACAATAAGTAATAATTGCCAACAAATCCTTATCTGAAAAAATGTGTATGTACAATACTTACACTTAATACTAGTGGTAAGAAACAAAGATTTTTTGACAACAAAAGTAAAAAGCTATTCAAGGAGAGAGAGGCAATTTTAATGTTGATTTCATTAGACTGATTAGGAAGGTATTTTAACACACCAGTTTCATGGTTGTTAACTCTTGAAAGAGGTACGAAAGAGAGCAATGGTTAAAAACTACAAAATAAAAAATAGTAATAGAGCATTGAATTTCACAAACTTAAGGCAGTAAGCCAGACTTATCCAATATATAGTGTGTATCAAATCTTTGTGACTCAGGAAAAGCAAACATAGTTGGATTATTTGATTAGATTGAATTATGTGGGTAAAAAACAACACAACTACCGACTACCAGGTCTTAGCAACAACACTATGAGGTGTATATTGCTAACCTCAAAGAAAGGTGAAGTAACTTGTCTGAGGTCACACAGCCAGTGTGTAGAGTTGGGACAGCACAAACAGACTTCCTCGTCTGCACTCCCAAGGAGTACCCCGTATTTCTGCTCCAGGAGTTTTGTGAATTCAGTAGAAATGATGGGGTTGAAGTGTCAAGATGCTAGCTGGACTTAGGCATGCTACAATGGTCTTCATATTACCAAAATTACCTTTGGGAGATATGGACTCAGCTCTTTTCTCCTACCCACAGTATATAAACCCAGATACACACACAGACACATACATTATTAGTTTGTAAAGTAATTCTCTAGTGTAATAATACTATCTCAGAGTTCTCAGAATAATACTATCTCAGAATAATACTATCTCAGAATACTATCTCAGACCTACAAGTAATTTTAAAAAGCTCACATTGATGTCTTTATGTCAAGAACCCTGAGGGTCTGAGATATCACCCTACTTATGAGCTAAGGGTGGGCCTACCATAGATTCATGAATGCTAGATAAAGATAAGGTTCCTGGGTTAGAGACAAAGGACCTAATTATTCACGGCAAACCAGACAGCATAACTGATTCCCTTTCCTACCACCAGATCCCAAGGGAGTCACTTGGAGATGGATCCAAGTAGATGGTGTGCACAAAGTGTGTTTGTGTCACAGCTGAGAAATTCCAAACTTTAAAGGGGCTACAAGCAATCCTGCCCAACCTGTGCCTGGAGGGAGGTCACACTGTATTTTGTTTTGTTTTTAAGTCTATTTATTTATTCTGTGCTAGAGAGCACATGCCCGCAAGAGTGAGTGGGGGAGGTGCAGAGAGAGAGAGAGAGAGAGAGAGAGAGAGAGAGAGAATCCCAAGCAGGCTCCGCTCTGTCAACTCAGAGCCCAACACAGGGCTCAATCTCAAACTATGAGATCATGACCTGAGTCAAAATCAAGAATCAGAGGCTTAAGTGACTGAGCCACCCAGGTACTCCCTCACTGTGTTTTATTAACATTATTATACTGGGCAGCAAACAAATCTACCCTCTGCCCAGGAGGGTGACACTACATATATCTTCCAAGGCTGCTTGCCACTCCTGAAAAAGAATGTCTTAAAAGACATTTTGGAAAAGAGAACTGGAACAAAAGCTATTAGTGACTCCGTAGACAAGATGTGCATATTCACATAAAGGACCCATAGAGAACTGTCTCCCAACCATATATTGTTTCCTATTATCCATGCTGTCTCATTTGACACAAGTTCTGTGAGATTAATAAGGCAAATCTTATATTTTCCATTTTATAGATTTTTCTAATTATAAAATGATTCTGTTGGCTAGATAAGACTAATGTAGCTTCCAAAACCTAAAAATAACTTAGTTGATGAAGTATATTGGTGTTTGAGAAAAATCTCAAATATACAAATTGACATTGAAAGAGAGTAATTCTTATAAAATAAAAGATTAATACAAAAATGATTTTTTTCCCAAATACTATTTTATTTTCTTTGCTTATTTTTTACTAGCTATTTGACCAGGGGCAAAGGAGCTAAATATAAGGGTATATACTGGTGATCACTGGCAGTCGAAGGAGGAATAGAAATAAAGATAATATACTCCCCAATTTATATTAGAAATCAATATAAAAAGGTTATCTGAATTGATACCCTATCCAGGACTACACCTATTATGTTAAGCAATGAACACCTGTGTTGGAATACCATTATATGCATAATATACTTAGGTGCCCAGTTTCCAAGGTGTATAACTTCTAAATGTGCTCAATTTTTAGGCCAAGACATCCTTTAATATTTGGGAGAATTTAAACCCTAATGAATGTGTTCTACTCCAGGAATTACAAAGTAATTTGCCTACTATTACTAGGCTCTTTAATTTAGACAAAGCAGGTTAGATTTCAGCCCACCTGATGAAAAAAGTAAGCCACAAAAAGTTGGTTATGTGTCTAGTATTAATGAGCAAAGAAGAGATATTAATGTGGTATCGTGTAGGGGATGTGTGAGGTTTGGGGAGTAGGATGGCTCTCATTTTCTATCTCAGCTCCTGCATGAAATGTTAAAAAAGGGAGAGAGAGAGACAAGAGCAAGGAAGAGAGTGGAAGTCTCTGCCGGCTTGAAGTGAATTAAAGCCCAGCAGCCAAAAGGCAGTGAGTAGTGTTGATCATTTACTCAGAAGTACTCTTTGGATCTGTGGCTATTTCAAAACCAAATGAGATTATTGTTTCTCATTTTACGGAGCCTTTCCATTATTATTGATGACTGACACAAGCAGAAAAATGGCCACAATTGTACAACATCCAAAATACATTTGCAGTAAATTCTGGAAGATTTGGCCTCATCCATCAATTGAATAGGTTGTCCTAAATACCCCAGATCATTCAACCCACAGCATCTGTGTAGCACTTGACAAGCCATCATTGTTCAGTGGGACATTTAAACTTTGTCCTTCAGCAAAATGAAATGAGAGAAATGTTCTCATCAAAAGTCAAAAGCTAAAAAATAAAATTTGATTGTCCAATGGTCAAGTGTGTCAAAGGTGAAAAATAAAGCTGCTAAGGCACTGAAGTCTTTTTATTTAGATTCTTATTTTCCTGGCAAGTAGAGTCTTTCTGAGACACAGCTTGTTTTTAGCCACATTTCATAATTCTTTGTTCACCTACACATAAGCTCTGAACCAACAATGTAAAGGTCGTGTTAACAAATTTATATAGGTTTCTCATCACTGTGTGGTTATTAGTTTGGGGCATATTTTAATGACTAGATCTTTGAACCTTGTTTTGCTCTTCACCAGTTCCTAGCTCAGAGATGTGTATTGCTAAATAAACAGGAATTCAACAGGAAAGATCAATATGGATTTAATTTGGTTCAATGCCTAAAATATTACTTTTATTAATTTTCCTTTTTCTAGCATTTATCCAAACAACACCTGTAATCATAGTAAAGAAAATGGTAGCCATGACGATAAATATATATTTGTCATTCAGTCCAGTCCTAATGGAAACATGTCAACTAAAATTTTGGTTGAATATTGCCTTACTTGGGGGTGAGGCAGGGTTGTCAGATAAAAAGCAAGATGGCTACTTAAATTTAGATTTAAAATAAAAGATTTTTTTTCAGTAAGTATGTTATAAATATTGCATAAGACATATTTATACTAAAATGATTATTAGTCATCTACAATTCAAACTAACTAGTGGAATATTTTTCCCCCTAAATCTGGCAACCCTTGGATGAGGGAAAGCTAATGTTTGAAGAGAGGTAGATTCTACTGAAGTCTCAAATAGAAAATCTGAGGACACACTTGTTAAGGGAGCAAGGTACCGTGGTAGGTTTTTTCCTATCCTTCCCCAGTTTACCAAACAAGTTGGAAGCCATTTGCTAATGCAAACGCCATTTGTCCTCCTCGTAGTCTTGGCTCAATTTTTAAAGGATTCTCTTTTTTCCTAGAACTAAAAGAGTAAATACATCACTCCCTTTGGAGATTGATTTAGTATTTTTCCCCAGGTATCATGTGGCCACGAGATGGCAGCATCAGCCCATCATACCCCACCCCCTCCCCAGCATCCTGAAGCCAATTTCCCGTACCTTGTCCTCTCTCTTAGCAGGTTTCAGCTTGTCACTTTTCTTCTCCCTGTTTGTTTTCTATTTTTACTTTTATTCAAATGCCAGAAAAACCAGCTGGTTGAAGAAGTCATGTGGTGCTCCACACGTTTGTCACAGGGGGTGCTGTGACTGAAAAGCTTAAGTGATTTTCTAGGCTGCCAGGCTGAATATCAGGCAGGAGGGCAAAGGGACACAGGCACTGAGAGCTGTGGCTGGGTTGGTGAGGACACAGAGTTTGATTGTGCTTCGCTTAGCTCTGGACTTGTGCAAGGAGGATCCTCCTACACGTGGGAATCTCTCTTGGCTGCTGGCAAAGACAGCCAGGAGCAAGGAGGTGGGGTCAGAAGCACAGGTGTGAGATTTCCCCAAGATTGGAGTTGGATGTTTAGTGGCTGTGATTTGCTCTCTTTTTAGGAAACGGAGTTTATTTTCACAGAAATAAAACCATTGGATTGCGAAACTGTATACATGGAGGTGTTAGAAATTGATTTTGAATTTGTGGAGTGAGTTGAGTACTCTAGAGATTTTTTAAGTTGGGCAGAGGAGAATTTTACCATTTTGTTAAAGACAGAATCCCCTAAAATTCTTGCTCCAAGGAAAGAGAGAGATGGAAAATATTGTGACAAAATGGCTTAAATGAATTTGAGTTCCAGTCTCATCCTTACTAAGAGCACATTATCCACGTGGTGAAAGCCATTCCTCATACTGAATTTTTTTTTCCCTCCCATCTTTACATCCCTACTTTTGTGCTGGTCCCCAGCCGCTGTGGTACCCAGTAAGATCTGTACAAGATGTCTTTGCAGAAGCTTTTGCTGTTGATATTGGCTGATAATCCTCTCTGAGAATTCATACATTAGTTCTTTTCAGGGATATAGCTTTTTCATTTGACTAGTCTGAAGCGATTATAAACATAATTTGGATCCTATTTGCATTACTCAGTTGTTCTTCATGTTGCCGATCTAAAACTAGGTATGATGTATGTATTTATTTAAGGTAGATATTTCTCCTCATCCTTCTCTCATTTAGTGGAGAAAATCAAGGACAACACTACTTTAACATGTTAGGTATAGAAGGCTTGAATTCTTTTTTAGCTTGCAAACAGTAACTAATACCAAGAGAATCTTCTCTAAGCACAATGGACTTGATCTTTGCTACCACTGACAATGAGCAGTTTAGCAATGAATGGGACTGTGTAAAAGGAAGAGCTTGTTACATAACCCCGTCACTTGCTGTGATGGCCCAGCCTCTCATTCCCTTTAGATCTTTCCTCAACTCTTCCTGAAAAGAGTGGAGAGTTCAAGTTTGTCATGAGAATGTTCAACCCATTGGAGAGCTCCTGGGTGTAGGAACATGTTCGTTGTCTGGTTCTTCTTGCTGTGGAATGTTTAAAACAGGGAATTCTGTATATAAAATTCTACTTTACAACTATCCATAAATTACTTATATCATCCTGCTCTGGTAATGTTAAGCAAATGGTTTTCCTTAAAGGGATCTTTAATACCATACATCAGGAGATTGCCAAATAAACAAACACAAATTACTTTCCAATAACATTTTCTAATAACATTGGGATGTTCCTTCCTTCCTTCCTTCCTTCCTTCCTTCCTTCCTTCCTTCGTATTTTATTTATTTGACAAATATTTATTGCATATCATGGTAAGAGTTAGGGAAACAAAACAAAACAAAAAGATCAAAATGGATGTTGCCCCAGCCTACATGGAACTTAAAGTACCTAGGATGGTTTATTTTGGTGGGAGTTTTATATGTATTTAGTGATTTTAAAATCAGAGGTAGTGTAATACAGTGGAAAGAGGGGAATAATATTTAATGAGTGTCTTCTATTAAAGGCCTATGTTACCTCATTTCTTACCTCTTGCTGTAATATACCATCTTATGTCATGAATGCATAGATACATACATGTTTACCAGTTTTAAACAATAATTTATACAGTTTCTGGTAGGAAAATGTCAGTATATCTCCTAAGTATAAACTCTATTCGTACACTTACTCAAAAACAAACATTTGTTGAACATTTACTGCCAGGTATGATATAGTGGGGTAGTATATAGTAAATAAGATGGGTAATATTTCTGCTCCCATGGAGATCATCTTTGGGTAGTTGTAACAACTTTAAATTAAAACTAAGAATTGTACTACTTTAGTATTAATTAGAATTAATCTTCTTGGCAAAGAGACAGCCTTTGTTGTGTAGATACAGAATTCTTGTATTTGTATTCCATAAATCAGCAAGGCCTGCTCTGTAGCAGGATTAGTGTGCAGAGGAAGGCAGACAGCAATGTCCACCTATGCACAGGTCACCATGACAGGTGTAGAATATGGATTTGATGCCCAACATAAAATTTGTCTTCCACCCCATTCCATAATAAATGGCATATTAAAACAGAAGACAGGATTATATAAAAAGTAGATATTTGGCCACTCCCTTCTCTAAGTGTTAGAAAATTATGTTTGTTAAAATGTTTTAATTAGAGGGGTGCCTCAGTGGCTCAGTCAATTAAGTGGCTGACTCTTGATTTAGGCTCAGGTCATGATCTCCTGGTTCGTGGGTCTGAGCCCCGCGTTGGACTCTGTGCTCACAGCACGGAGCCTGCTTCAGATGCTGTGTCTCCCTCTTTCTGCCCCTCCCCCACTTGCTCTTTTTCTCTCTCTCAAAAAGAAATAAATGTTAAAAAAATGTTTTGATTAGAAAATAACAATTATTACATTGACAGTCAAAATAATATTTGGAGGGCTATCAGGTATCTACTCATTTGCTTCTCTTGAGTTTCTCTCTCTCTTCCTATCCATAAATTCTGGAAGTTGAGGGGAGCCTGGGTGGTTCAGTAGGTTAAGCATCTGACTCCTGGTTTAGGCTCAGGTCATGATCTCCCAATTCATGAGTTTGAGCCATGTCTTGCTCCACACTGACAGTACAGAGCCTGCTTGGGATTCTCTCTCTTCTTCTCTCTCTGCCCCTCCTCTGTCTCTCTCTCTCTCTCTCTCTCTCTCTCTCTCTCTCTCTCAGAGTAAATAAGTAAACTTAAAAAAATATATACTCTGGAAGTTGATCCCTATGCATATTTAAAACACTTTCTCCTGGGATCTGGAGAAGCAATGAAGCATCATATACTGCACATTGCTTACCTATGGATGGTGAAGAAAGTTCTGACAAGGATGTGGGCATCATTCAGCTAAAATGGTGGACAACTTTCTGTAGACAAAGCGTGATAGGACTGCAGCTTTTATGGCTTTCTGAAATACTATGAATTTCAATTGTGTCTCAGACCAAAACTTCAGAAAATTTTGCCCCTATTTCAACCCAAAACTTGTGCTGCAAACTCAATGCAGCTAAATATAAATGTAAATGTAGTTGGAACTTTTTTACCCCTTTCACACAAAATGCTTTTCATTTGATTTCTCTTCATGGCTGCCAAGATGAGTAGATAGATACATTGCAGCTTGTAGTTTCTGGATTTTGTTGCAAATGTTGGAGCAAGGGGTTGATTGATTGGTATAAACATGCAGCAATGGCAACAGCTGCTTAAAAAAAAAAAGCATAAAAGGGAATGAAATGATTTAAAATAAACAGTAGTTACATTTATGACATACATACTGCCTGGATATTTTTAATTTTCCTTGCCTTGGCTAAAAATGAAACACTTGTACAGATAGCAGTAAAATAACTATATTCCAAATTCAAGTGTTCATGCTTCAGAAGTATAAGCCTTCTTTTAGACCTTTTTAAAATTTTTATTTCAATGTCTTTTTTTATTGCATTAGGCTCAAATTTCCTGTAAATGTTACATTTATTTAAATTTTGAAAATGTGGCAACTTTACAACAAATTGTAAGCTTTTCTTGATCTTGACTCTTATAAGCTAGATAATATCAATGAAAAAATTGCTGAGTATTTACTTTGTTATTATAGTCATCTACCTTTTGTTTTCATCAGTCAGTGATGTCATGAGTCATATAATAGCTGACATCTGAAATGAGATTTTTTTTTAAATTCTCAAACGTTTAAAGATGGATCATTAATGATCTCCCTATAAATATGAAAAACATATTGGTGGGATTGTTGGATTTTAACAGTCTGATATATCACAGGAATTTGCTTTATCATTGAGATTGGTTAAAACAAAAATTTTTTTTTCTTAACATCTTTTTAAAATGAATGTTTTCTGGTCACATTATTCACAAAATAAGAGATTATGAAAACCAGAATATATGATTAAAGACCACATGGTCCAAACTTCAATTATCCTGATGCTAGCTAGTCTTACAGACTGGAGACATTGACTTTCCTAATCTCTATAAACCCAAAGAAGGGACAGAAAAAGTCAGAACTAGAACCCAAATCCCCAGTTTCAGTGACCAATGATCTTTATACATTTAAAACAAAACAAAACAAAAGAAAAAAAAAACAGCTGTTGTCTCAGGGTATGATGTTAACCAAAAGTTATTTCTTCTTCAGGTTTTACTCACATGTACACATTTGTGACCTCGAGCACTCAGAAAAAATAGAACCGGGTCTTAGATTTTAGGTCTTAATTATCCCACTCATTTTTTTCACCTTCTCCCTGGGAGACAAGTTAGATTATTGCTTCTGTTTTACTGACAAGGAAATTGAGGTACAAAGAGAAAAGGTAAGAAGCACAATAAGACACTTCAGCCTCTGATAGAGGAAAAGGTTTTGTTTCAAAAGGTCTTTTGTAAATCTATTGTTTGCAACTGAGAATCCATTTCCCCATAAAAAGTCAAGTTATGCATAATGGTTGAGTGTCTGTAGGAAAACTTCCAGAATATCTATTTAATATGCCTTCTAATCAGAATGTGGCTCTGAATGAAGGTCGGTGTAGAGTGCACACATTTTATTTTTAACAACACTTCTATGGGAAAAATAGATTAATTCAGCATGGAAAATTGGAATGCACAGAATATGGCTTATGGTGCCAAAATGAGGTACAGTAGAGTCACTAATGCAATACTTGGTGGTACAGATTAGGGTATATTTGCTCTTTACTCCCATCCCATTCTTTCTTATATCTTTTCCCTAAACTGTTGTCAGTGAAAAAAAAAATATATGTGTGTATATATATATATACACATATATATATACACATACACACACACACACACACACACACACACATATATATATATACATACATATATATATATAGCCTTTATCTGGTGTCTTGGTTAGGCCGTGCCTCCAAGGCATTCAGAGCCAAAAACAGGGGGAGGGGAAGGAATGGTTGGGTGTTTCAGGTTGGAATTAGTAGAAAGATCATGCTACTTGTGTTTTAAAGGCTCAGACAGGGACTTACCAAGATTTTTAAAGTGTTGAAGCTTCTACATTGTGGTGGGCTCTCTTTTTAAAAACATTTGAATTTATGAATATAAAATTAGGTTAAAAAGTAAATATTTATTTAACATGAAAACAAAACTAAACCAAATCAAAGATTTTCAAAAGCTGAGAAATACCACAAGCATCACAAAATCCAAAGCCACCTAACACTTTTCTTAATTAACTCTCTGGCACAACTTTGTAACACTCCTTTTTATTTATTTTTTTCATATTTTGGCTGCTTTCTCTTTGGCACTTTGTATGATAATGATTTTATGATATCACTTCTCTATCAAGAATAGAAGGATAACTTAATCTTCTATCATGATTAATTTTTTATTGATACGGGGGTATATAAATATATAATTTCACATACAGAAATGCTTATAGTTTATATTGTTATTACAGGTCTATGACCTCAAAGGATTGCATGAGTTATATTTCATGTGATTCCCATAAAAAAGTGTTATACATTTATACTTGTATGTGATGCATTATTAAATATATTCCTGACAGGATGGAACTTCCACTTTGACTAGGTATTAATGAGAACTGAATCCTCTGCTTATTTCCCATCTCTATTTCCCATAGATTTGACTTCTGACACTACCTTTCAAATCTTCTTTCTTCCCTACTTACCATTTACCTGTGGTGCAGGGCACTGGGGAAAACATTCATATAGTACTATGTCAAGGTGCAAGGGAATCAATACAGGAGTTTATAAGATTACTCCTAGAAACCATTCCTAAACTGGGATAGCTAGCAACAACTTATTAAGAGCAGAAATGACTGGGGCACCTGAGTAGCTAAGTTGATTAAGCGTCCGGCTTTGGCTGAGGGAATGATCTCACAGTTCATGAGTTCAAGCCTTGCATTGGGCTCTGTGCTGACAGCTCAGAGCCTGGATCCTGCTTTGGATTCTGTGTCTCCCTCTCTCTCTGCCCCTCCTCCATTTGCATCGTCTCTCTCAATAAATGACTAACTGCTTAAAAAAAAACATTTTTTTTAATATTTTAATTCCGGGGCACCTGGGTTGCTCCGTCGGTTAAGCATCTGACTTCAGCTTAGGTCATGATCTCATGGCTTCTGAGTTTGAACCCCACCTTGGGCTCTGTGCTCACAGGTCAGAGCCTGGAACCTGCTTCAGATTCTGTGTCTCCCTCTCTCTCTGACCCTTCCCTGCTCACACACTCTCTCTCTTTCTCTCTCAAAAATAAATATAAAAAATTTTTAAAAAGAATGGAAATGACTATGAAATCACAAAAATATATTATACTAAATACACTAAATATGTACCCAAACTTCTCTTTCACTGGATTTTCAAACTGGCATGACTACTCCAAACTATACCAACAGCAGGGAAATTCAGAGTGGAAAGACATAGCTGTCTAACAGAGTCTGGTTAAAATACCCTAGTTTTGTACGGTTCACAGTGACACATGGTTAGTGGCCTGTTCACATGAGGGATCTTGAAGCCGAAGCATTAGCACCTTTAGGGTAAATCAACATGTGAACTTAACACATTTTCTCGATTTCATGGTCACTCTTTTCTGGACGCTAACACGATGTAATGCCCCTGATTTCAAATCCAAGAGACCACCAAGGAGCCAATACCGATGCAAAAGCACGAGGGTTTATTTGCAAGCTCGAGCTTGGACCCAAGTATACCGGACACAGTGGAGCAGGGACTTGAACCCCTAGTTTAAGAGGCGTAGCAGTTTTATAGGGGCCAGTGGCCAATGAGATTGTAACACACACAGAAAGTTGCATAGTCATGTCAGTCCACACGCAGGTGGCCAATTGAATTACAATTTACCCTATAGTAACTGTTTGAACTAGCCTATCACTCTGGTCAGAATTGACGCACAAGTTTGGCGGGCAAAAGGTGGGCTTTACATTCTTTGGCGGTTAGGGGTTCCAGATTCCTATATGAGATGGTTTCCAGTAAGGGTGCTCTCAGCGGCTTGACTAGGGTGGGGGAGTGTCTTAAGCAATAAGTAGGTCATGTGGGGGTTACACATGAGATGGTGGGTATAGCACAAAATGGAGTTAGTCTTGCTCTGCTTGTCCAGGGGTAGGGGATTTTTGTTAAATTCCTTGGGTCCCACAATGAGGCCACTGGAAGATGACTGTTTATAAGTGGAGGATCCAGGGGTGCTTGAGTGGCTGTTGAGTAAGCATCTTACTCCTGATTTCCACTCAGGTTATGATCTCAGGGTGGTGAGATTGAGCCCCACGTTGGGGTCCACAAGCAAATGCTTACTCTCTAAGTAAATAAGTAAATAAATCAAGGATTCATTTCTCAATAATACTTAATCAAATTGGAAGTCCAATCTAGTCAAGACTATATTTAATAATGCCTTAACCATACTACAGATAAAGAGGATATATAGTTTATTGCAGATGTAATATAGACTAGATATATTGTACACATACCACAGACTAGATGTAACATGGACTGAAAAAAATTTCAGTGGAGTTTTTCTCTTCTTTTATTTTTAGGTGAAGTTTTTTAGAGTAGTTTTAAGTTCACAACAAATTTGAGAGGAAGGCACAGAGCTTTCATATGCACTCCCTGCCCACACATGTTCACCTTCCAACTCCTCTTAAGGAATTAGAAGCTCCTAGCTCTAAGTGGTTAAAAATATTCAGCACAGACTACTTTCTCTTTTTTAACATTTGATTTTTTTTCTCTCTTCCCTCCTTCCTTCCCTTCCTTTTCTCCTTTCCTCATTCTTTCCTTCCCTCCTTTCTACTTTTTCCCTCTTTCTTTCCTTTTTTCTTATTATTTAATTTAGGACCTCAGATATATAGAATTAGTTTCATCATAATATTTAGTTCATTATACATCATTATCTTTCTTGCCTGCATTGTCTTCTTTTTATATTAATTTTTCTTTATTTTTAAATAATATAATGAGCATTCAACTAAATATCTGAAAGGAACAGTAATTCACAAAAACTCTGTGTTCCTCCACTATCCCTCAACTTCCTCATAGAAATCACCACTATCCTAAATTTTGTGTTCATCATTCTCTTGAACATCTTCATATGATTAAAGAGTATATTGTTAATTTTACTTGTTTTTGAACAGCATAAAAGGGTATCATACTTTTGTAGTCTCTTTGGACTTTTTAAAATTCTATTTTATATTACTAAAATTACCCCTTGCTATTCAATGTTACAACATTCAATTGTGTTAAATTGCAGTAATATAGTCATTAATCTTTCTTTTGATGGAAATTTATATTGTTTTCTGTTTTTAGTGATTAATTACAATTAATGCTACAGTGAATATTCTTATCATTGTCCTCTGATGCTCATATATAAGATACTCTCAAGCATTTTTCCAGGAGTGAAATTTTGGAGCCATAGTTTATCATTGTTTAACTCGGAAAGATAATTTCAAGTTTTTTCAAGATCACTTGTAACTATCACATTCATATCTGCATGTATAAAGAGATCCTTTTAATCTAATTCTCCTTCAACTCATAATATTGTTAAACTTCTTTATTTTAGCCAACGAATAGGGGGAAATGGTATATCATTGTGGTCTTGACTTTCCTAGTTACATGTGCAATTATTTCCTCATGTATTTATTGGCCAAGTGAACTTCATTTGTTTTGTGCACGTTTTTATTGTTTTCTTTTTTTTTTTTTTTTGGCAAGAGAATTGTAGGAGTTCTTTTTATGTCCTTAATACTAATCCTTTCTTAGTTAAAGTTTATTTTGAGAGAGAGAGAATGTGCATGCATGTGTATGAGCAGGGGAGGGGCAGAGAGAGAGGGAGAGAGAGGATCCCAAGCAGTCTCTTCCTGTCAGCACATGGCCCCACAAGAGGCTCAGTCCCAGGAACTGCCAGATCATGACCTGAGCTGAAATAAAGAGTCAGACACTTAACTCACTGAGCCACACAGGCACCCCTCCTTTCTCAGTTAAATGTATTATAAAAATCTTCTTTGAGCGTGGCTTGGCTTTTTTTCCTTTTGAAGTATATCTTTTAATTAATGGAATTTATTAATAAATATACATATAGCTTTCAACTTTTTTTCTAGTTAGAGACTTCTGTGCATTGTCAATAAAATTTTCTTACACCAAAATCCGTAAAAGGTATTTGCTAAAAAATTTTTAATGCAGTTATAATATCAAGTGATCTTTGATAAGATAATTTCCTTTGACATTCTCTTTCTGTTGTGTATGGGTTTACATGTATTTTCTACCCACAATTGCACTAATACAGGCACTTTCTTGTATCAAGATAATTAATGCATTTGCAGTTTCATTAAGTTCTGATGTTAACAGAATCCTCACGAATTATATGGGTAGGTCACTTGATGTTGCCTATATAGTTTTGAAAAATGCCTGGTTTCGCTTACTGATCACTTTAGATGATTCGTTCTTAAGTTTCAGCAAGCATTAAAATCCCCTGGTGGCTTGTTCAACTAAGAATTGATAGGCCCCACCAACAGGCTTTCTGATTCAGTAAATTTGGAATGAGACCCAAGGATTTGCATTTCTATAACGTTCCCTATTGAGGTTAATCCTGCTGGTCTGGGAACCTCACACTGAGAACAATTATCTTAGACTAACTTTGCTTGCATAGTCCTTATGAATTTCTGGTTTTATTCCTGTCCTTTCTGTCCGTTGCTTCAGTGTCTATTTTCTCACCATGCAGAGTCAGTGAGGTGTGTAAAATTCTGCTTCTTTCAAAAGATGGAGAGTCAGCTGAAAATCATCTCCTTAGGAAGATAATTTAAATAACATTTAAAATAACAGGCAATCTATTGACCTTACAGAGTAATAGTACCTAACACTCCTTGCTGGCTGCAACAGCCTGGGTTTTTACCCTCAAACCATTTCACACCCACTGTTGTATAAGACATAAAGGGGGCTTGAATTCTATGGGGAGGGTGTGGAAAGGCAAGAGAGAATTCACAGCATGTGTTCACAGAGGGAAAAGGGAAACATCTATTCTGGAATAACTATTTATAGGTGACTATCCATTTATAAAGCAGTTACTTAAGCCAGTTAAAAGTAATTTGGGGATTTAGAGTATATTCCCAGGATTTTGGTACTAGCAACTTCCTGACCTTATTAGCTATGCCTACAATTTATTTGCTTTGGTTTCAGAAGAGGCTTGCTCCAACAGAATGTCATGATGAATAAAATATTCTTCAAACTGTCTGTTAGCTTTGCAATTGTATCTGCCAATGAATGAAGGATATAGAATTTTACCCCACAAGTGATATTTTAGATTCACGAGTACAGAGTTCAATCTACTTTTTGAACCACTGTTTGGTTGTTCATTGTGGACAATTTATTTTTCTTGTAAACTCTGTTGCTCTATTTACAGTGGTACTTGACAAAGACAACCATGTTAACAAAGACAAATCCATTGTTCATTTGTACAGTAAAAATCAATTGAATGCCACCCTGTGCCAGGTCTTCTGTTTGGCAATGGCAATAAAATGATGAACAAGAGTGATATATTCCTTCCTGCCCTGATCTCATATTCTTGCAGGAAAGACAGATAAGTAAATAAACACTACCAATAAAAATACTGTATGGTATGTAAAATGATAAACCTGTTCCAACAGGGCTGATGCATCAAAGGAGATCTGGCGGTAAAGAGATTCTGGGGTGCTTTGGCATAATGAAGAACGTGGCATCACACGCATATAAAGGAAATGAGAGCCATCTCTGCTCACCTCAGATTAAAAAGTTGGTACTCCTTCTCATACAACCCTTCTTTTGCTCTAAACTGCCAAACTTTTATAATCAATAAACATTCTTGAGTAAGCATTTTGTTTGGAATTCAGTCTCAAAGGGCAGAGAAAAGAGAGCCTTGCATCCCTCAGGAATAGTTCCCATTCCCATATAGAAGAATGGGAGACAGGCTTTCAAATTAGACACCTGGAACTAGGCGATCACCAATCAGTTACAATAGAGATGGAAGTACAGAAAGGCTTAATGGGCTTCTGAAGTGGAGCATTTGGCAAAACTTGTCCAAGAGCTTTCTTTATGAGGTTTCTTGGGCCCCTGACCATTTTCCCCCCAAAGATTCCCTTTCATCTACAGCCTGAATTTCACAGCAATGATCAACTATTGTAAACCAGAGTAATAGCATCTTTGGCAGTATTGCTTGTAAAAATAACTGGGGAATAGCAGTAGACCTGCAGAAAGCACCCTAGGGGGCTGCAATGCAAAGCTTCCTGCACTTGTAAGATAATGGGATGAAATTCCCGTTGGCCACCTGTTGTGCAGTATAAGGTGCCATAAGGGATGAAAATCCCACTACAACCGTCTTTACCAGCCCTGACTTTCCATCTCCCCACCTTGCCTTTTGGCTTCACTTACTTTTTTTGAGAAATAAAATGCAAATACCTTAAATAGTCTTACAATAATTAATGTGCTTCTATTTTTAAAAGAACATCTGCAATTGCAGGAAGTATTCATAAAACTTCAGTCTTTTTTTGATCCAGCATCTTCTACTCTGGTACTTGTCACTTTCCTTCAAGTCCCTTGTCAAAGAGGTGCCTGCATGACTGACATGATAAAGTGAAAGAACATTTTAGAAGGGAAGAAAGAAGAGGAAATGTAAATCTCGCCTCTAACATCAACACACTTCACCCTGCTCGCAGACTTCATAAATCAGGTTTGGTAACGAGGGTTGAAGGCATATGCTATGCGAGAAGAAAGTGGTGAAGGTCATGTCTGAGAACTGAAGGGTTCTGATCGTGACCTGAAAATTCCCGAGTTAATCAGAAACTAATTTTAAGTCTGGATAGAGATGGGGCTAGGAGGATCATAATCTCTGTATTTGGTGTATTTTCAGTGCTTTAAAGTGTTTAATGCTACTATTTATAAAATTGTTATGAAAGTAATCAAATTCAGAGATAAGTACAAACTATTGTATGGCCCTTGGGGTATCATTCTAATGAATCACTAACAAGTAACAAAAATAACTTGTACATATGCACACATCTTTAGATATTAAAGTTGAATATGCTTTTGCACTTGCTCCTATTTAGAAACATGATCCTCTGGGAAAAATCTGGGAAAAATATGAACATTGGTTTCCTAAAGGTTATTTCATTTTACATTACATAATTGCCTCACTTATCTGTCTTTCCACCATCTGAAAACCAAATGTATAATAATTTTCTACAAGTGTTCTGGGCTAGGTTTAGGTTGCAAATGCATTTCATAATCGCATTGGGAGGAGTTCCTTTGTACTTGAAGCTAAAGAAATTGAACAAGGGAGTCACTAAAAACTTTCCAAAGTATAGTAAATTAATGCTTTGTTCTCTGCTCCTGGGGAGTTACATTTAGATCTTGATTGGCTAGTGGTCAGGAGTGCAGGAAATTTTTTCCAGGCTTAGTTTAGTATATACTGGTTGGTTTAACACTTGGCAATTAGAAGTATGGACAAGCTTTTTCAACCGAATGCAAGGATAGTAATAGAAAAACAAAGGTGCTACAGGTCATGATGAATGAGCTCTACCAGTAAAGACAGAAGTGGAATTTTACACTGTGCATGTACTTTGTATATATAGAGCATTTTTCATTCCAACATCTCAAAACAATTTTAAACACACTTATTAACTAGTTGAAGGAAGTTACTCCCCCACCAAAGATGTTAGGATGTTGACTCACTAGGTTTCTAACTAATCCAACGTCACTTACTACATTGGTGTAAAAAGTCTGGGACATGGAATTATGATTTTTTTTTATCCTGCTATTTCAGTCTCTTTCCACCCTGACCCTAGTACGTTCTCCATGGGAGAACCAGGAAGAGACTAAAGTGGAAATCAGACCTGGGATCTCTCCTGGATGGTTATAGAGATCACTCCTGTGCTCTATAGCACACAGGAGTGAAAGGGATTATCTGAGGTCATTTCTGTTTGCTTTCTTTCTTTTTCTTTTGAAACCATGTAATCTACTGATATAATCTATTAGGATCAAAATATTTGATATGAAGAGAACATTCTTAGAGAAACTAAATTTAATTGTATTATCAACTATCTTTGAACTGGAATGCTCTTTCTGGCTATTAGCCCTATTAGACAGTTTCACTCAATACTTGGTTTAAGATTGAAATTTTATACCTATGCACAACACCAAGCACATAGTAGTGATGCCACGTAATTTTTTTTGAGAAAATTATATAGAAAATTGAATACATTATTATGGGAAACTTCTCCATAACATCCTATTTATATCAACTTCTAACAACACTTCAGAACACATAAATATAAATAACAAAAAATATCAAATATCTTTGACTTGGTATTACTTCTGATTTCTTTTTCTAACATGAAATAATTCTCAAAGTGTTTCTCTTCTGATGAATGTATGTTTTTGAAGGTGTGTTGAGCTTCTAAGATAATAAGGCTGGAAGCAATATGTCTTGTTTTCATGATGTCTAGAATAACTTGCAAATCATAATGACACAGACTGTCTTCTTATTTTTTTTTAGCTCTGAAACTTGCAAAGGTGCCCAGAGGCTAATAAATGATGGGTGAATCTCATAAATGTAATAAATACATAATAACTAACTAAATAAATAATAGATATATAGCTTTGCTATTGACTTTCATGAGAGATACATGTGTATAGGAAGGAGACATACAGGTTGACAGTTTTTAAAGTGCTTTATAAAAGGATCCATTTAAATATAATATATTGCTATTATTCTAGAGGCAAATACTTACCTATAAGTAAAGGGCCTGTCAGCATTTCTATTGGAACCTTTCATTTTAAGGGTGTGTAACTCAACCCTAAATTGTGCTGTCAGCTGAAATGTGGTATATAAAGTTTCAGTGTCATTGCCATTTTTTTTCAACATTTGGAATCACAAAACTCCATTTTTTTTTTTGCATATGTGGACATTAATCTAAAGCAGAAGTCAGTAATTGCCAATGTAATCAAATTTTATTCCATCTGAATAAGATGATATTTCCTAAGAAATCGAGGCTGCCAACACTAAGGAGCATACGTAAATATATTTTTGTGATTCTGCTTTATGTCAGTGTTTTGGTCAAATATAATGTGTAGGTGGATGCTGTAATACTGGCTTCCAAGTCATTTGGAGGAAAATAATTATGCCTAGGGCACTGGAAAAATTTCAATTTTGAACTCGAGATGTGAAAGTATTAACAATCACGCCTACTGAGATGAACTATCTACCAGTGACATTTAAAACTAGCCTATTCATTTCTATTCTTTACGAGCTAGATGTCTATTTCAGGAATTTATGGCAAACATCTGATCCAAAAGTAGTTATGTTCTTGACAACAAAAAGTGATAAAGAAGCTGTAGAGAGCAATGAAAATTGATGGGGATAGAGAGTGATAAACAGCGAAAGAGACCCATTAAGGTCCAAATGATTGGTAAAGCCTGAGGAGAAGGGAATGAGAGGTAAATTGGAGTGCAGGTTGATCATTTCACAGGTGCAATTGGCAAGCTCATACCCGCTCTTTCTGCTTGGTTCTGGATTGAAATCTGAGGGTAACTTATTAGAGTTTGAGCCTGACGTCACTCTGTGGTTGTTACAGGTAAAGAAGGACCATGACTTGTCCTTTAGGGAACTTAACATGATAAAATCATCAAGTTTCAGGTTAAGTTCACAGAGGCTTTTTTTTTTTTTTAACCAGGATTGAGCAAGGTAAAAATGAATAGAAGTGTGAAATGGAAGTTTCCTAGAGTGTGTGGTTTCTAATGTGTTCTGACTTTTAAAAGCATAGTGTAATCTTCTCTTCAGCTATGAAGGACTCCTCTTTGGTCATTTTTCATTTTCAACAAAAGATTCAAAATCCAACACTTTGGTGTCTTAGAAGTTGTATTTAAGACTGCTCTTTCCCTTCCTTTCAGCAAACAAAAGTAAAGACAAAACAATCTGTTTTGCTTATCATTCTTATCACCACAATGCAGATATAAATGGAGCAGAGAGACTTGGTGATCTGTTTTCAGGAGCAGGTAGAGGGAGTGCCATCATTCTGGGTGCTTTGGGCATGTTAGTTCATTTAATTATCCGTACAACATCTATCAACAGAAAAAGTTTCTTCCCACTTATGGAGATGAGAAAGCTTAAATTCAAAACTACCAAAGTTGTCTACCAAGGTTACATAAGTAGTATATTACCAGAGATAGGCTTCAAAGTCCATTTTCTTTCTATGAAAGCAAATTATATACCATGTTATGTAGAAAGTGTCAACCTGATACGTTATTTTGAGGATTAGCAATTTTCCTGAAAAATTAAAATATGTTGATTTTTATTTCAGGAGTTATTTATTAGTGTTTACTAACAAATGGATAGCATTTAAATGGCTTTAAAAGATTATCTAATTTGAGAGTCAAGACATTTTTGTTGGTTTATAGATATGGGAGTGTTAACTGCTTCGGGGCACAAATGTTATCTTCCACTCCTCAACTCTTGGCACACTGCTGGGCTTGAAGTAGGTTCTCAAAGAAGTTTCTGGATAGGTTTCTATACCATCTGATAGCCTACATGAAGAAATAGATGTAGCTTCTTTTGTGTCTACACGAAGTATCAGCTCTCCATTTTACTTTACCATAGGATGCTGTAGACACCTGCATTGTGTGTTGAAACTTGTCTTTGAATCAACTTGCCTGTCACAACAGAATACAAATATCGGCTTTTCTTGCACGCTGGCTTCTGGATTGAGCTTGGTTACAGAAACAAAACTTCCCTTGGTCCAAGTGTTAAGAAGGGAATGTGAGTGGACACAACATCCTTTGCCTCAGGATGAAAGCGGCTTTTGGCAGATTCAGAGTTACAAGTGGTTTCTTGACCATAAAGTACCTACACTAGCCTTCTATAAATCATCTGTTCAGTGGGGAGTCATAGAAATAGGAGTGGATATCAGAGTAGAGCCAGAAGAAGATGGATGCCAAACACATCAATTTAGGACTAGATCAGGGATCACCAGTTTGTAGTTTTTCCACCTGGCCCCTGGCTCCCCATTAACCCCCATTAACGTCTTCCCTTGCACCTTCTCTCTTACAGCTATCTACCAGAGGTGATGTATTTCCCCCTCACACCCAGTCAGAGGAGTGGGAGTTCAATTGTCATTGATTACATTGGTATAATTAATTATGAAGACATACTAGGAATCCAATGTTTATTTAACCAGTGAAAATTTTTTCTCGGGTTCAAGTCATGTTAAAAATACTGTTTTTTTAACTGTTATTATTAAAGGAAGAAAATCATAACCATATGCAGCTGTTAAATTCTCACTTTACAAGTTTGCTTGTACTTCCCTTCTTTTTTTCCTTTTTTCCAACATCAGATAGTAAAATAATTTAAATAAATACCCAGTAAAATTTACATACTTAATCCCAAAATGAGATTGCTTGAATTGGCTTAGTATATTTTAATGTTCTATTCTGAAGTCATTTGTAGAACGTTTCTAGCGTTATATATTTTATGTATTTTAATTCACGATTGGTCCTGAGTATGGGTGAATAAAAACCCTCCTGTGTGGTCCCCTGATTAACCAGATCCCTGTAAGCCAATAGTCTAGCAGTAGCGAGAACTGGTCTAGTGAAAGTAACCTTTAGGGACACTCGGCTAAGACCTGACACTTGAACATTGTTTCGGAAATGGGAAAGGAACAGTGTCTTGCAGAAAAGGGGCAAAGTGTGAGATGCATGTTTCTTTGCTTCCCTACTTTGTTCTTTCATGTTATCATACTGACAGAAGTAACTAAAGAAAGTAAAAGCAATGGTATGAAATTTTATTTTATAATATGTTAAAGAAAACAAGTGCCTTCTGGACTGAAAATGAATGTAATATATACTAAGTTTCAACTGGGAGAAATTTTTTTTCCCACATAGACAGTTATAATAAGTTTGTTCTGGAAGCTTATGGGTTTTATAATGGAAATGCTGAACCAAACTTAACAGAGGCATCATGTGAAAGTGTGGATATAATAACAGCTCAGAAACCTCCAGAACAAGAGGCTGATGAGATTCTCAGGCAGTAGGAGGGAAAGACTTAGAAGTGTGTGTGTGTGTGTGTGTGTGTGTGTGTGTATGCGTGTGTGTGTGTGTGTATGTCTATATATGTATATGTATATATGTGTATATATATATATATATATACACACACATACATATATTTAAAAATGCATGGCAAAAAAGGAACAAATATGTGTTTTCAGTATTGCAAGCCAACATTTTGAATTATTTGGGGGAGATGATTTGGGTGACTGTCTTTACAATGGAGTTAAATTGGTTTCTTATTTTAGACACTGCATTGGTTCAGCTTCACTCTGTTCCATTCTAAAAATGCATCAGTATATCAGTCAGCTGCAGGGCACTTGACTCAGCGTCGTGCGTGCGTGCTTGCTATGAGATTAGGGTAAGTGGATAGAAACTTGACAGAAGAGATTTTGAAAGTTGGCTGTGATAGGTGGTCTGAAAAGCTAAGCAAGGCAAACCAGAGCAAGCTCCAGGGTGAGGGGTAAATGTCTACCACTCTGCACAATTATCCATAATTTAAATTAATCCATTTGGCCTTGGGTCTGTTTGGGTATATTGCACTTCGAGTGTTTATCCATAGCTATCTTAAACACTTAAATTTTATTGTTGGATTTCCTGCTTATTAGACCATCAAATAAAATAATGGTGCCTTAGCAGTGAAGACAATTAAAAACAGAATATAAGGAAACTGAAAAGTATCAGAATTATCTTCCTTCTTATTAACTTGCACAACTGCACATGTGTGTCAGCAATCACAGATTAAAGAAGCAATTAGTCCGAACAGGGAAAACGTGAAGCTGATACTCAATGCACCAACAGACTGTGAGCTTGAGAGTCTCCGTTTTTGGTATGGTTGCGAGCAGAATTGCAAAAATCTTTTTTATCATAGCCCATCATTCTAATCAAATTGAAAAAGCCAATACTGGTAAATTGCCTCCCTATGTCGTAAATCCACAATTTTAGAGATATATGGACCCTAGAGTTAACTGACATGATGATTTACATCATCCGTGATTAAACGCTGAATGACCTTATCTGTCTTGATGTTGTTTCCAAAGAATTAGACTCCTAAAACAACAAAATAGCAAGGAGCAGCAGTGAGTGCTTCTCTTCCTAGATGACTTCTGTAGCGCTCAGGGACATGTTTAGGAGCGAGTGGAACTAAGGGAAAAGGTAAATGCGGAATGTCAATTGTATTTACTGAAATAAAATCTATGGAATTATTTAATACAAGCAAATAGAGGAGAAAAATACAAGCAATTTTCATACCAAATCCCCCTGTTCTCTCCTCTGCTTCAATCCTTGGTTTCCCTTCTGATCCACTGATTCCTCACTTTACCTGGCATCCAGCACATGCATACTTAATGAAAGTCTTGGGATTAGAAGTAAATAAGAATTAGGTTCTGCAGACACTTTCTCAGTCTGCATGCTCATTTGCAATTAATGGTTCCAAGACATTTTAAATTTCTGAAGGAGATTATGGCAGATAAAGTGAGCATCAGAATGAGAGGTTATTTACGATGGTAAAACTAAGGATTTAAGTTTTCCTTACAATGAAGGAATTCACCAGTACTTCTCAAGTATCCTTTCTGCTGACTGGTCATCAGACCTAGGGAATAAGCCATTGGCTTATTTTTATAATGTTAAGTAACTTTTCCAATCTCCTAGAGTGGCTTATCAAATATTTTTGGTGGAAACTTTTCTTCAAATAACATGATATTTCCAAAGTGGATAACATTTTTAGATATTAGGTATGAAAGGATAAATTATCTGAAAACTGCTAAGAAAATTATGAAGAAGAAAAATAGTGATTAGAAGCTTGCTTTTTAAATGATTAAAATAGATTCTAAAGACATAGCAATAAAAACAGTATGATGTTGTCATTGGAATAGAAAAAAAAAATAAGTGGTAAATTAGAATAGAAAACCCAGAAAGATAAGATATCATAAAGGTAATTTTTTTTCATTTGGGAAATAATAGTTTTACGTAATATTTCAAGCACAACTGTCAATCTTCCAGAAGAAAATTTTACTTCAACAAAAAAAGAAATAGATGGTTTGTATATTTAAATTTAAATATTTAAAAATTATATAAGGCTTATATAATATGAAAATCTGCCAGCAAAAGCAAAAACAAAAACAAAAAATCCTATAGACATACTTTCATAAATGTTTAGGGACATTTCTATGGCAAAATATGCCATAAACAAAGACTATAATAAATGATTGAGGGGAAAATTCACAATATATAGAGACAACCATGTTAGAATAAAATGAGCTTTTACAAACTGATAAGAAAATAATGAGAAACAATAGAATGATGAACAAAGTTCATTATGAATAGGTAGGTTACAAAAAAGTAAATCCAGAGAATCAATGAACATACTGACAGAGACTCAGCCTCACTTGTGTCCTGACTGCTTGTCTTAAGAAAAGGACATATACCTTGTGTTTACAAGGTTGAACCAGATTACAAGAAGAGATAACACTCTTTGTAAATCACAGGATAAAAGGTACGCTCATACTTTGCAAGGAGAAATGTTATTTATTATGGCCTTATAAACAAATCTGGCAACCGATATTAAAACTGAAAATACACATACACTTCAACCCAGCATTGCCTCAGCTGGAATCTATTCTACAGAAAAATAAGCCACTAGGTTATATGAAAACTGAAAACAAAGTGGATGTCCAACCAAAAGAAAAATGAGTGAATAAATTATGTAAATTCACAACATCAAATAATGTAGCTAGGGAAAATATAACTTTTTTTCTAGCACAGTTGACTTGGGAGAGATTTTATAAGATGTCATGTTACATGATAAAACCAGACGACAGATATATGAATGATAAACATGAGGTTATCACTTTTAGTAAAACAAATAACAAAACTCTTATTATTATGTATTGTAAGTTGCAGAAGGACTTACACCGGGTTGTCAATACTGGTTATTCAGGGGAACAGAGGGAGAGGAGAAAGGCAAAGGTATCAAAGAAAAGGGAAGAAATCAATACAAATTGTATGTTTGCTATGATTTTTATTTAGGAAACATTCCAGACAATTTGCTGGTGGTTATTTGAGAGTGGTGAAATTTTAGGAATTGGTATCTTGTGGTTATGGCTGAGGACCTAAAGCAGGGAAAAGGATAAGCCATGTACCAGTAAACAGAAAACTGTAGGACCATCCTCAGTCCTTGCCAACATTAGTTAATCACACACTTCCAAACTGCCTAAAAGAAAATTTGAATATTGGAGAAAGGGATTTTTAAAATCAGATTACCGGGGCATCTGGGTGGTTCAGTCCGTTAAGCGTCCAACTTCGGCTCAAGTCATGATCTCACAATTAATGAGCTCGAGCCCCTAATGGGGCTCTGTGCTGACAGAGCAGAGTCTGGAGCCTGCTTTGAATTCTGTGTCTCCCTCTGTCTCTTCTCCTCTCCCACTCACACTCTGTTTCTCTTTGTCTCTCTAAAATGAATATATGTTAAAATATTTTTTTAATCAGATTGCTGAGGTCTTGCCCCTCCTATCAGTTTGGAGGATGAGTTTTCTCAAATAAGTGCACTTCAGAAAACCATCAGAAAGTTGTGCATGTGTTCCAGAATATAAGGGACAAAGTGACTCATAAAATATGTGAAAATGAGGGGAATCTGGGTGGCTCAGTTGGTTAAGCATCTGACTCTTGATTTTGGCTCAGATCATGATCTCACTGTTCCTGGGATGGAGCCCCTCATGGGGCCCCGCACTGACAGTGCAGACCCTGCTTGAGATTCGCTCACTCCTCCTTTCTCTGCCCCTCTTCCACTGCTCTCTTTCTCTCTCTCAAAATAAATAAATAAAAATATGTGAAAATGAGAATCTTGTTGGCGCAGTCTCTGGCAGGAAAGGCTGAAGTTTTAAATTGAATAAGATGCTGAAATTTTGTTCATAGACAACACCATAGACTTGTTAATTCTCTGAAAGTTGAGATCACTTGTTAGTTTATGAAAATGAGTAGGAGAGTTATAGGATCTGCTTGAAATCTCATTCAGTTATAGGAGAAAACAAGAGGAGAGATCTAAAGAAGTAGCTAGAAAAGGTAACACTACTTTCCCTTTGCTCTCTACTGAATCTCTTTCAATAAAGTAAGTATGGGTTACTTTTATGCATGCTTAAAGAGTTTTTAAATGATGTATTTTTATATAGTCAGATACAAAATCTAAAGGTGTTTTGTTTGTGAACAAAAAAGAACTACATTCAGAATTACAAAATACAGGGGTGCCTGGCTGGCTCAGTCAGTGGAGAATGAACCTTTGATCTCAGAGCCAAAAGTTCAAGCTCCAGATTGGGCATAGAGCCTACTTTAAAAAAAAAAAAAAGAAATTTCAAAATACGAAACAAAACACATACATTGGAATTGCTTTGACTGAAGGTCTAATGCATGGTCTGTCTCCCTCAGCCTGCATCCTCACTCCCATCCCCTCATTACCCACTACCACCCCTCTCCATGCAAACACTGATATTCCTTCACAGAACTCAAGGGATCTGTAGTCTACAACTTAAATACCATGGACTTAGACCTTGCAGAGTAGGTGGTTTTTAGATTGTAAGGAGAAAAAAAAACATGTTTCTTGAGTGTCTCACACTTTACACATATTATTTTTAATCTTCTTACTAACCCATTGACTAATTCCAATATTATCTTTGAAAAGCTGAAACTTAACCAGGGTGCATAATTAACTCAAAATCATATAGTAATAGAATTTGGGGGTGATCCCAGGTTTGTCTGATTTTTGACGTTGCTGCTTGTTAGATTGTGATATCATATGAATTTCAGAGGGTAACATTGAGTTACTAAAGTCCATAAGAAGATGGATTGCCAGAACCCACTGCCTTTACCCATAAGGCAGAACATAAAGATTCTTGAAAGAAGACAGAGTAACATTAACATGTTCCTCTGCACTTTCATATAACTCTTCCACCTAAGAGCTTTGCCAACATGAAGACTCATCTTAGTGATCTGAGAAAGCACTGAAGTGCTCTGTTGGGGTCTATGAGTTGAAGAGAAGTTGGTTCATTGACTTGTTATGTATCTAGGAGCTATTCCTTATATATGGATATAGTTGGTAGTCTTTTTCTCAAACCTATTGAGAGAATGGGCAAAAGAGGAAGCAGTCTAAATCTGAACAATGAAAACTGGTGATAATCATTTATTCATACACTCATTCACCCCATCAGTCAACAAATTCAGAGTATGAACTACTTCGGGAACAGAAAATATGGCAAAAAATAAAGTCAACAAAGTCTATGCCCTCCAGGTCTTATCATGTAGTAAAAATAAGATCAATAAACAAGGTAATACAACATCAGATAGTACATTTTTAAAGAAATATAAAGCAGAGAAAGTATCTAGAACATGATGGGCAGATACTTTTTTAGATAGTGTCATCTAAGATGACAAAGTCCAAAAAAGGTAAGAGAGTAAAACATCATTGCTTTATGGGGAAAACTGTGCTCTGAACAGAAGAAAGAGCAGGACAAAACCCTTAGGCAGAGGCATATTTTGTATTATACAGGAACATCATGGCGACCAGATGATGGAGAAGTGGATAAATTAGTGTAAGAGTGATAGGGAATGAAGTCAAAGAGGCAGATTAGGTAGATCTTGTATTATGATGATATGATGTTTTGGTCCATCTTGCTCTCTCAAGTATGATTTACTCATACTCAGGAGAGTATCTTCCCATGGCACTTCTACTCAAGGTTGTCTCTCATTTATTCTCTTTTGCTATAACATTTGATTATAGAACTTTTATGACAAATATCTACAAGAATATGCTATGTAAAGATAAAGATTTGAGAACAAAATAAAGCCTTTGTCCCAATTGTGATAGAAAATGAACTCTCTACCCCCAAGAAGAACATAAATTGGAAAAAACAAAAAAGAAATTGTGTACACACACACACACACACACACACACACACAATGGAATACTACTGGGAAATCAAAAACAATGAGATCTTTCCATTTGCAAAAATGTGGCTGGAACTAGAGTGTATTATGCTAAACAAAATAAGTCAGTCAGAGAAAGACAAATATCATATGATTTCACTCACATGTGGAATTTAAGAAACACAACAGATGAACATAGGGGAAGGGGAGGAAAAATAAGATAAAAACAGACAGGGTGATAAATCCTAAGAGAGTCTTAAATAGAACAAAGCAAGGTTGTTGAAGGGGAGGTGGGTGGAGGGTTGGGCTAAATGGGTGATGGGCATTGAGGAGGGCACTTGTCGGGATGAGCACTGGGTGTCATATCTAAGTGATGAATCACTGGGCTCTACTCCTGAAACCAATATTGCACTCTATGTTAACTACCTTGAATTTAAATAAATAAATAAATAAATAAATAATGGCAATTCACAGCAAAATTTTGTCTTTTCTACTCCCCTGTGAACTGCAGAATTAACAAAGTTTATTGACAGGAAATCACACTTTGGTTAAAACCAAGTAAATAAAGTAGGATGATTTTGTATGGCCAGATCACCGTAAGGCAACAATTAGAGGTAATTTTTTTTCAAACTCTCAAGAGACTGGTTGGTAATGGAAGAGAAATAGCTGTTGAACAGGAAAAGATTATCTCAGGGATGAAATTTCTGGAGTTTTGTGTAGTTTGGTCTCGAGGGAAAAAGTGGAGGGGCCTGATGCAGAGCTTTGGTTTCATTTTGGGAAGGCACAGGAAACTAGAGATCTGGATGACAAACAACATACTCCTCAAACATTTGCATAGAAGTGTGAGGAGTGGGCCCAGTTAATCAAAGTCATCCTAAGATTCTTAGTTCATGGTGTCATATAAATTACACACTTAATGTTTTATATCTGTGTTATATAGTTGTAATTTCCAATAGCTGGTCCTAGAAATTGCTCAATCCTGAGATGTGAAGCAAGGAATAATTGTCTTACTCTGATATTATTGTGCTCCTATTTGAGAGAATAAGTTGTAAATGACTTTCTTTTATAAAACATAAAAATCTTAGCTGCTGAAATGGTGGGGGTGGGACTATTATTTCACTCTGCTACTTTACTATCTTCTGTCTCTCTTGCAAATGGATAATTTCTGCTGTTTTATGGATTATATATTCCACACACACACACACACACACACACACACACACATATGAATGTATATTTGAAAAATAAAGATTTAGCAACAATTTGTTAGTGCCTTAATTTTTTATTATATTTTTAAAGATTTTTTAAGATTTTATTTTTTAGGACAGTTTTAGGCTCACAGCAAAATTGGTGGTAAATTACAGAGCTTTCTAATATAACCCACTAACCCTACACATGCATAGTCTCCTCCATTATCAACATCCTCCACCAGAGTGGTACACGTGCTACAATTGATGAACCTACATTGACGCATCACAATTACCCAAAGTCCGTAGTTTACATTATGTTTCAGTCTTAGTGTTGGACATTCTGTGGTTTTGGACACATGTAAAATAATATGTATCTATCATTATGGAATAATGATAGAATCATTACGGATGATATGGAATCATTATGGAATCATACAAATTTTCACTGCCTCAAAAACCTCTATTCTCTACCTTTTCATCCTTCCCACCCTCCCATCCTCATTCCCAATCCCCAGCAACTGCTGATCTTTTATTGCCTCCGTGATTCTGCCTTTTCCAGAGTGTCATACAGTTAGAATTATACAGTATATAACCTTTTTAGATTGGCTTCTTTCACTTTAGTAAGATGCTTTAAAATTTCCCCCATGTCTTTTCATGGCTTGATAGTTTTTTGTTTTGTTTTGTTTTGAATAATATTCCATTGTCTAGATGCACCACAGTTTATCCCTTCATCTACTGAAGAACATCTTGGTTGCTTCCAAGCTTTGGCAATCATAAATAAAGCTGCTAAACATCCACGTGCAGGTTTTTGTGTGAACATAAATTTTTAACTCTTGTGGATAAATATGAAGGAGCACTACTGGTGGATTGCATGGTAGGAATATGTTCATAAGAAACTGTTACATTAACTTCGAGCTATACCATTTTGCATTCCCACCAGCGATAAATGAATGTTCCTATTGTGCCACCTCCTTTTCAGCATTCAGTGTTGTCAATGTTCCGGAGTTAGGCTATTCTAATAGATGCATAATTCAGTTAAAACAAAACAAACATACTAGCCTATAATAGCCCATAGGATAGGAATTTCTATTTGAAAATTTTTTATATAAATTTAAGTTCTTTGTATGTCTTTGTGCCATGGGTACTTGTCTTATATTTTAGATATTCTCAGGAGTCCTGTTCATTATAACACCAAATATTATTTCATGAAACTGTTTACCTGGGTGAAAATATGAACATTCGGGTAGCAGAAGATATGAAAAGAAATGAATTTAAAACATTTGTACCAATATTTATATGAGGAACTTAAAGAGATCAGTATTTTTAGGGTAAGAACCACTATTTGTTTAGGAGTTAAAAGGTCTGATTCCTAGACCTAATTAGTCACTGGCCAGTGTGCAGCTCTTTATATCTGGTTTTGCCTTTCTGAACCTCAGTTTTCTTATAAGAATAAGAGGGGGTGGTCTCCAATAATTCCCAAAGACCACTTAATTGTTAATATTTGATAATTTTTGGCCAATATAGACAAAATGTTTCATTTCTCTTTATCCACAACATTTACTGTAAGTATTAATATGGTAAAATGGTAACTGGTTTAGTTTAGCCATTTTTCCATATTTAGCCTGTTTTCTATATTGGACTTTAGAATATGTTATATGCATCTTGTGGATAGTAGATTTATATTTACATATAAATGCCTTAGCATTCCCTGAAACATCTAAGCAATTTTCAGAGTAGACGAGTCAGTCTGGTACTGGAAAGTCTGAATTAAATGGAGAGTAGATTGAATGATAATGTTTTCTTTGTTTTTTGTGTGTCTAAAAGGCTCAAATTCTTTAAAAATTGGCAATGACTCCAAGTTCAGAGCACCAGATTATTTTTTTAAAGTTTATTTATTTATTTTTGAGAGAAAGAGAGAGAGAGAGAGAGAAGAGAGGGGGAGAGAGAATCCTAAGCAGGCTCCATGCCATCAGCACAGAGCCCAGCATGGGGCTCAATCTCATGAACTGTGAGATCATGACATGAGCCGAAATCAAGAGTCAGACACTTAACTAACTGAGCCGCCCAGGAGCCCCAGAGCACAGATTCTAATAGGAATTGATTGAGTACTTACCATGTGCCAGGTATTTGATAACAAATCTATGAAGTAGGTATTATTATCCCTCTTCTATAGATGAGCACTTGAGATATAGACTAATTAAGTGACTTGCCAAAGTTCATACTAATTATAATGAAAACAGGCAATATATGAACATAGAATAGAATACATTTCTTAAAGAGTATCTTAAACTCTATTGCCAAGTGGCTGTTAGCATTTAGAATAGTGCCCATCATATAGGAAGTGCTCAATAACATTACTAGCAGCTAAGGGAGATATAAAGGACACTTCTTAGCAAATTGGTTAATTTTTCTAAGGTTTATTTTTATTTATCAGTCAGGTGTCTGGCAGAAAACAGATGGCATGCACAAACAGTAATTAAAACAAGAATTTAACAAAGATACTCATTATAAAGTTGTGGGAAAGGTTAAGCAAAATCAAAAAGGGATGATGATTCACCTTTGGGTTAACAAAGGCTGCATTAGCTGAAGGGCCAGGTCATGAAGTAGCTACTGGGACCCAAAAAGAGCTGTGGCCATAGCTATAGCTACCTGGAAGACACTATAGCTTTCTATAGAGCAACACAGTCACTGACAATCTCCTGAGCCAAAGTGATGGAGCTGGGGAAAATAACTGACACTTCTCTCCTCCCATGCTTTAATCTTGTGCTGTGCTTTCATGGGCCAGACCCAAGCAGAAGCCAGAGGGCAAAGGTACCTGGGTGAAACAGTCTAGGGAAGTCAGCCTCCTAGGGGCCTAGAGCAGAGTGGAAAGTAATAGAAAGTTCTGGTGGGACAGAGAATATCTAGAGTATTCACCTTCCGTAGAATGAATTCATTAACCAGTATTTTTGTAGGCCTACTAAAAACTGTGTTAAGGGGCGCCTGGTTGGCTCAGTCGGTTGAGCATACGACTTCAGCTCAGGTCATGATCTCACGGTTCATGGGTTCGGGCCCCACGTCAGGCTCTGTGCTGACAGCTCAGAGACTGGAGCCTGCTTCAGATTCTGTGTCCCTCTCTCTCTCTGCCCCACCCCTGCTTGTGCTCTGTCTCTCTCTCTCTGTCTTTCAAAAATGGATAAACACATAAAAAAAATAAAACAAACAAAAAACTGTGTTAAGTCCTGGAGAGTATTTCAAATGTAAACAACAATGTCTGTGCTCTCAAGGAGTTTACTTGTTAGAAATAGAGTTCAGTATGACACTAATATAGAGTTAAAATGTTTAAGTACAGGCTTTGGAGTTTCAGTGTAAATTTGAAAAAGTAACTTAAAACATTTAGAAATCAGCTTCCTCATCTTGAAAAATGAGAACGGAAATGGTACCTTCCTCACTGGCCTACGTTAAAGATTAGATGTGCTGATTCATGGAAAGCATTTAGAATGGTATTTGACATATTGTAAGACTTAATAATTATTATCTGCCAAGTGTGATATAGAAGGTATGAGCAAAGCCTTAGAACTATGCCCAGAGGAGAGTGCAGGACCGTGGAGGGGCTGGAATAGACATCTTTATGGTCCATTCTAGGTCCTGAGATTTCATGGCAGGTCCTCAAGGTCACACTACAGGTTTAGGCAGTGTCAGAAATACTGCTGATTTCTGAGGTGCATTTAATCACATGACCAGCCTTCTTCCTTCTCTGAGTCTATAGACTGCATAAAGAAATCCTGCTCAGGATGGCCATAAATGAAATACTGCATCAGCTATTTAAATGTTCTAAGAAGCATATATTAAGGATGATAGTATTGATGATCCAAAATACTTACTGGCACTCGAACCCAAGGCAGTAAGGCATTTTATAAATCAGCCAACATCCCTTATGTCCTGGATCTAAATTTTGAGTTCTTCAGCTATACATCACAGATGTCTTTTTTGTAGTCTATGCTTTCCTCTTTAGAAGGCAATTTATTATTTTTATCAATATTAATGTAATTGCCAATATTTTTTTTTAGATGAAGTATATGTGTCTATCCATATCTGGCTTAGACAAATTTCTTTTGGATCAATGAGAAGCATGCTGCTGGCTTTTTCTTCTTCTTTGCAAAATGTTTAAATGTTAATTGCTAAGCTGTTTGTTTTCGTTGTTTTTTTTTTTTTAACCAAGTATCACTAAGTAGCTTTAGCTTTAATTTGATTCTGTACTTTGACAAAGAGTAATATCTAATCAATACAACAGAAATTGTCATTTTACAAGAGAAAAATAAGCTTCTAACAAAAATGGCAAAGTAAGACCCCCTCCTCCTAACTACCTTCAGAAGCTGGAATATTTTGAAGGCTTATTTTCTCCTTTGGTTTTGTCATAACCAACTGCAGTTGGAAAGCATAAGTCGTATCTCTTTCCCATCCCATGGTTTGCTTTGTTAAGTAACAATGATAGTCTATTAAAATATTTAAGGCTGGAAGGAAGCTCAGAAAAATGCTAAGGGAAAATCCTGCCTTTCATAAATAAGAATATGTGGAAATTTAACTTGGTAACTTAGTTTGGCTGGCTTTTAAAAATTTTCTCTGTTGCTAAGGGAGCTTAATGGTAGGTATAGAAATAAGCTTAAAGCAAGTTCTTAGAACAAGCTTTTGCCCAACAGCATTCGTGGTGTTTATGAGCGACAACCCTGTCCATATGGAAGAAAGAAAAGCTAGAAGTGGAAATTACATCATCCCTTCCATATCAGACAAGTTAATTAGTTGGTCCGTAATCACAGACTTTGCTCCAAATGAAAAGAACAGCTTTTCTCCTTTTGAACGGAAAGGCACAGAAGGTACAATACCTGTGTAATTCATTAACAGTAAGAATGTTTTGAAGGAAGAAATTCTGAATTTAGATTATCCTGAACTTCAACTTGTAATAGCCAAGGTTGTGGTGAGATTTTTGCAGTTTTGCAAAACAAATTTAAAATGTGAGAATTTCCTTGTGTGCTTATCAGAAGCAATCTAAAGCTTTTGGAAGATTTTGTTAGGTTTTTGTTTGTTTAATTTTTGAGGTAGGAAAGCACTGTTTAGTGTATTGAATAAGTTATGGAGGCTTGTAGTTGAAGAACCAGTGAAAAATGTCAGATCCAAAGTAATTCCCAAAATAACTTGAAAAATGGGAAATTCTGGACTTAAGTTCTTGGAATTAACATATTAATTCAAGGACTTTTGGGAGCCTGGGTGGCTCAGTCAGATAAGCCTCTGACTCTTGATTTTGGCTCACGGTTCATGGAATAGAGGCCTGCATCAGGTTCTGCACTGATAGGATTTTCTGTTTCCTTCTCCCTTTACCCCTCCCCTGCAAGCTCTCTCTCTCAAAGTAAATGATTTTTTTTTTTTTTAAAAGGACTTTATGTTGGGGCGCCTGGGTGGCGCAGTCGGTTAAGCGTCCGACTTCAGCCAGGTCACGATCTCGCGGTCCGTGAGTTCGAGCCCCGCGTCAGGCTCTGGGCTGATGGCTCAGAGCCTGGAGCCTGTTTCCGATTCTGTGTCTCCCTCTCTCTCTGCCCCTCCCCCGTTCATGCTCTGTCTCTCTCTGTCCCAAAAATAAATAAACGTTGAAAAAAAAATTAAAAAAAATAAATAAATAAAAGGACTTTATGTATATATTGATGCCTAGGCTGTGGAAGATTTTATGACCAGAAAAAGAGGGGCTTGAAGGTTATATAAGCAGACCCTCTGGTAGCTGGAAAGGTGATTCTGGCTGATGAGGTTGTCAGGAAGCTGGATGCTTGAAACACAAAAGGAGGAGCCAGTGCTTTGCTGTTTGGAAGTAAGACTGATCAGCCATTTTTTAAAATCTAGGTAGATTGATTGCATTTTTCTTTCTTCTCTCCCATTCCCAAATAAAAGAAGCAGAAAAGTCAGAAATGTGGCATTTGGTTCCTGCAAAGAGAATTAGCATTCTGATGTTCCCTCCCCCAAAACTACCTGGAGAAACTATGGAAGCAGAGAGAAGCCTGGATCTGGAAATGATAGAAAGCTATGAGAAACCCCTGAGCTGTGAGAAGAAAGTTTAGGAAAGAGGTTTTCAGTTCTCTTGAGTCTTGTTCTTCTGTGCATTACTTGGGACTGTTTTTGCCTCATCATCTGCCTAGAAATGCACAGCAATACCCTAGACCTACCAGTGCCAGCAGCATAATATCAGGGTCTGCAAAAGTTCTGCTGGTGAGAAGGCTAATGGAACAGATGTCAGCTGCCAGGATCTTATTTCCCTTCCCTAGTTACTTTTAAATGTTAGGGCTAGTGGATTTTTTTTTTTTTTTTTTTTAAGTAGGCTTCAGGCCTAGCACCGAGCCCAACACAGGACTTGAACTCATAATCCTGAGATCAAGAGTCAGACGCTTAACCAACTGAGCCACCCAGGCACCCCAGGATTTTGTTTTAAGGAGATGGTGCCATCTTGAAAAATGATTCAAAAGCAGACAAGTGACCGAGACAGGTTCTTTGTTATGTGGAGGATCCCTCTTAATCTTACTCTTTCCCTTCTGGTTACATTCATCAGGAGGAATATAACTTAGGCCATTTCCTAATTCGTATTATTAGACAGTGTCATGAGCTCAGAGGGGAAAAAATGTAGATATTGGCAACAACAACCTATAAAAGAAAGGAGATAAACTAATATCATATGAAACAGAATTCTTGGAACAGATGGACTAAGAATTTAAAATAAGTTTAACTGAAATACTCAGTGATAAGAAAGGTGTTAATTAAATGTGGGAGAAGCCATAAAAAAGAACCAAGTAGAAATAGTAAATATGAAAAATATAATAGTTGAAATAAAAAAAAAACAGAAGAAATAGGATACGTAATCCAAAAGGTTCAGCTGAAGAAAGAATTCATTTGCTGGAAGATCAGATTGAACACGCTCAGAAGATAACAGAAAAAGAGAAAATGTAACAATAAACTAAGAGATTTGGAGGGTAAAAAAAAAATGAAAATTAAAGGCCTAATATCCAATTAATCATAATCACAGAAGAAATGTGGTGATGCTCATGGTGGGGGAGTAAGAAAAGACATATTTGAAGAAATAAAGAATATTAATATCCCAGAGTTAAAAAAAGATAACTGATCTCTAATTTAAAATAGTGCATAGATTTTCTGTACCTCCATTTACCCATCAATAAGATGAGGATAAATGTCTATCTTAATATCTTAAAAAAATAATGTGAGGAGTAAATGAGTTAATATATGTAAAGCCTTTAGAATAGTGCCTTGTTCATAGTCACTACTTTAGTATTAGTTATTATTATTAACTAGATGTATTATATCAAAGGCAAATTGAAAATGCTACCAAAGAGAATAGAAGCTTCCAAGGAAAAACATTTAGATTTATATCAGCCTTCTTCTTCTTCTTCTTCTTCTTCTTCTTCTTCTTCTTCTTTTTTTTAGAGAGAGCGAGAGAGAGTGAACAGGCATGTGTTGGAGAGGGACAAAGAGACAGAAAGAGAGAGAGAGAGAATGAATCCCAAGCAAGCTCTCTGCTGCCAGCACAGAGCCCCATGTGGGGCTCGAACTCAAAAAACTGAGATCATGACCTGAACCAAAATCAAGAGATGGATACTCAACTGACTGAGCCACCCAGGTGTCCCTATATCAGCCTTCTTAACACCATAATTACATGGTACCACAAAGCACATTATATCCAATCAGACCTGAGAATAATTACTATATGGAGAACCACTTTGAAAAACTCTTGGAGAATGTCCTGAAATAAGATGACGTATAAAAGCACAAGGGTGCTATAAGAGGTACACGAAGCAGTGTGGCCAAAAAACGAGAGGATGTTATGATTATTTTTAAAAGTGCAGATTGAGGGTGCCTGGGTGTTTCAGATAAGCCTCTGACTCTTGATTTCAGCTCAGGTCTTGTGAGTTCGAGCCCCTCATCAGGCTCTCTGCTGTCAGCACAGAGCTTGCTTTAGATCCTCTGTCTCCCCATCTCTCCGCTCCTCCCTCACTCACCTGTGGCCTCTCTGTCTCTCTCTCTTAAAAATAAACAGGGGCGCCTGGGTGGCTCAGTCGGTTGAGCGTCTGACTTCAGTTCAGGGCATGATCTCACAGTCTGTGAGTTTGAGCCCCATGTCAGGCTCTGTGCTGACAGCTCAGAACCTGGGGCCTGCTTCGGATTCTGTGTCTCCCTCTCTCTCTGCTCCTCTCCTGCTCATGCTCTGTCTCTCTGTCAAAAATAAATAAACATTTTTAAAAATAAATAAATATATAAACATTAAAACAAAATGAAGATTGAGATAAATAAATTCTAAATAACTTTAACATTGTGTTGGAGGTGGGAGACAGGGAGAGAAGACCAAAATGGCATGAAAGACAGAAATATTGCTGTATTTAGGAAATTAATAAAGGAAAAATAAAGAGAAAAATCCCCAAGTATAGACCTTAAGTTAGGGACAACCAGTCTAAGAATAATAATAGCCAGTAAGAATTTTCATGCATTCCTGGCAGGAATGATGCAACTCTTCTCGGTGGTTATTCTGGTAGTTATTAGCCAAGTTGTATAGCATATAAACTATGGCTCAGCAATTTTATTCCTGGGTCTGCATCACAGAGAAAGTATGACAAAATTCTCTATTGGGACAAGTATGACAATGCATTTGGGGTCTCCTAGAGGAGTCCACCACTGGGTAAATGAACGAGTTAAATTAAGAGAAAGTGACAGCAAAAACCACTCCAGCAGCAGTGCTGGCCACCCTACTGAACGAGTTAAATTAAGAGAAAGTGACAGCAAAAACCACTCCAGCAGCAGTGCTGGCCACCCTACAACCAGTATACAACTAGGAGAGTGACTTTATTGAACTGCCACTGTGGCATGTGCAAACCAAAGGCGCTTTGTGGATGCCCTACTAGGGGAAGGGTGAACCTCCAGAAGTGGTAGCAGAGGAGAGAGGAAGTCACCATGGGCTATGAATGGGATATTGACAAGACCTGAAGGTCAGCCTTTGCTTAAGTTACAACCATGCCGTGCAGTGGGGTGATGTGTTTTTCTAGACTTTGGGCATCACATGCTTCTTGGTCTTACATTTCTAATTGTGGATTCGTATAAGAATAAGAGAAAGGAAGTTGAGGGGGAAGAGACTAGTTTCCTTGTTAGATGGATTAAGGTTCATAAATATGGAGAACAAACTGAGGGTTATGGGAGGGGTTGGGGGAGGGTGGGATGGGCTAAATGGATAAGGGGCACTAAGGCATCTACTCCTGAAATCGTTTCACTATGTGCTAATTTGGATGTAAATTAAAAAAAAATAAAAAATAAAACAAGTTAAAAAAAATGTTCAAACTTAAACTATCAGAAGTGCTCTTTCTTTTTCTTTTTCAAGTGAAGTGCTCTTAAATATGTATTAGAGTTTTCAAATGGATCCAGGGTAAAACAGCACCCTTTGTTCAAACTCCTCTGTCATTTTCTTTATTTTCAAACTGTGTTACAGAAGGTAAAATAGCAGTTCCAGGGGCACCTGAGTGGCTCAGTTGGTTGAGCGTCCGACTTTGGCTCAAGTCATGATCTCATGGTTCATGGGTTCAAGCTGCACGTTGGGTTCTGTGCTGCTAGGTTGCTCAGAGCCTGGAGCCTGCTTTGGATTCTGTGTCTCCTTCTCTCTCTGCCCCTCCCCTACTTGTGCTCTGTCTCTGTCTCTCAAAAATAAATAAATGTAAAATAAACAAATAAAAATAGCAGTTCCAAAATTTTGCAATACTGTGCAATCAACAATTTTTTATTGGTATAAAAGCTTAGCTATCCCCTAGCATGAGACCTGTAGTGTACTGGTTAAGTGAGTGGCTCTGGGAATAGACTATGTATGTTCAAAATCCAGCCCTACCATGCATTATTTTAACAAAATGATAATATAAAGAGTCTGGTACATAGTAACTGTCAAATATTTTCCTTATTTCTTGCTATTTAGTTGTTAATCTGGTTGAAGACGTAAATCTTCATTTATGTGATTCATAGACCACATGTTATGACTGTGTCCAAATTAGACAAAGTTAAAATGTTGGATTCATCTGATTCTCATTTCTAAGTATGGTTTCAGTTTAAGACCCAGGTGCACTAGTCTCTTAGGGAGAATTAGGTTGGTTAAAGAGAAGTTTGGATTCTATGTTTGATCAATTCACATAGAAAAGATTTGGTCTATTATCCCATAGTGGACTCTGAAATTCTTGGTTAATGAAAAGGTATGCAAGTTATAAACAGCCATTTAAAATGTGACATAAATGTGCACCATTATCTTTATATATTAATTTATAATGCTAAAGTATGTAATTATGAAAATGATTATTTATATTTTTAAATATGTATTTTTAGGCAAAATAAAGTACCTGTTCTATAATTTTCAATCACTTTAAACTTCATGTTTAACTATACCTTTTTTGACATTTGGACTTGGAGTATCATAGTTTATGATATGTACAGTGATGTTTATTAAATGTTTGCTCTTTCCTCTAGCTTGAAAGGATATAATTAATATTGCCAATTTAGCATAATGAACAACTTAAAAATTTAGAATGAGGAAAATGCTAGAAATAATAATTAAATTTGTCAAAGCATATGTAAACATTAATTAATAAAACTTATAATGGGTTAGGCAGTTACATTCATTTTAGATCATCTCAATAGTAAGCAGGAAACAAAACTGCTTTCAGAATAGATAGGTCATATATACAAAGAAATGGGAGGTGGAGTCTACCCTGTATTTTTTCCACTTAGATTTTGTGGAAAGAAAAGAAGATAAATTCAGGAAGCAAAAAAAAAAAAAGAAGGTCCAAGTTACTTTTAGTTTAGTAGATTATTCAAACACTTGAAAAAATGGGGCACCTGTGTGGCTCAGTTGGTGAGTTGGTTAAGCGTCCAACTCTTGATTTCCACTCAGATCATGATCTTCTCAGGTTTTGTGAGATAGAATGCCACATCAGTCTCTGTGCTGACAGCGTGAAACCTGCTTAGGATTCTCTCTCTCCTTCTCTCTCTCTCTGCCCTTCCTCCACTCACTCTCTCTCTCTCAAAACAAATAAACATCAAAAAAACAAAAAAACAACATTAAGAAAGTAAACATTTGAAAAACTGTAAACATGAATCAGTATTCTCAAAGATCAGAAAGAAGGGAAGGAAAACAAACCAGAACTTCACTCTGTCATAATTATGAGGTGAAATTAAAATTCCATTTCCTCCCGGAAGTTTTCCCTGATCCTCAGCTGGAAGTAATTTCTTGCTTTTCTGACTTCCCCAGTGCCTGTCCTAAAGCACTTAGGACCTTGATGGTAGTGATTTATGAATACTCTCTAGGGTCTTATGATATTGCAATATTATAAACTAATTGAGTAGAGGATTTATGTTTGATTCTGTTTCAGTGTAGAAGGCTGTGGCTTATGATAGAAGATCATGACAGATCAGCAAGAACCCAGTTTCAAGCCAAACTCTACCACTTCCTAACTGTCTCAACTACACGTTAGTTTTTCTTCGATTTCCTCATATATAAAATGATAACACTAATACTCAGCTTATAGCTTTGGGAAAAGATGTTATGAAATAATTCTTAGACTGCTTCTATTCCCTTGCATATATTGAATACATGTGAGCTATCTTTTTTCACATCTTTGGTAAGCAGCCCTTTCCTCCATGCAGGTGTTACAATGAGAAGTTAGTCATTTTGCAACTGTGTCTCTCACTAATGGAAAGGCAATGTAAACACTATGTTTGACAAACATGGCTTGTAGAGTGTAATCATAAAGCACGTTTATTTCACCCTCCACACACTGTTCTTTTAAGTTCTTCAATGGGTCTAATCTCCTGGATGAAATTTGGGGGAAATCCCATGACTTTTCTATCACTTTCAGACAATCAAAATTTTCTCGTCAGGACTTTACAGTACTCCTTTATTTCATGTGATAATTAAGACTTTAAAATTCATTTGAATTCTAGTTGTGTCCCTTTTCTCAGGTTAGCCATTCTGTTATAGGTTAGCCATTCACTAATGGGTTGGTGGGAGAGTAGCTCTTCGGCCCCTCCTCTTTCCCATTGACTTCTGCTTCTCACTCTAAAGAGGCAGGAAAGTTATAATGTGACTAATACTGTCATGAACTGGGGTCAGATTCTCAACTTGTTATTTTTGTTTGTTTATGTTTTCAGATAGAAATTTATTTCTCATGATAGTTTAATGGATTCTTCAGGGAATCATTCTGACCTAGACCCTCCCCTCCCCATTGTGGGGGATTTTGTCTGTGTTCCCTTTGAGATACTTTCTCTGGCTGAATATGAGATCCCCATTGGTCTTAGATTGTTGATGGTCCTTTCACTCATTCATTCAGATAATATTTTCTTTTAAGCCCCTGTTAAGTGTCAGAAACTCTCCTAAGTGGACTAATTAGTGAATAAAGATTTCTATCTTAGGAACATATATTTTAAAGGAGGAGGCAGAACAATAAACAATATACCTAGCAAGTAAATAACATTGTATGATAGAATGTGACATACACTATGGAAATAAGAAAAAGTAAAGCAGATCAAGGCAGATCAGGATAGTTTGCATGGGGCAGAGCTGCAGTTTCAAATAGAGTGATCACTGTAGTTCTTATTCATGAAGTAGGTTGTAACTCTTGTTCCTATATACTCACCTCTTTGCAATATGACTTTGGTACTCAAGAAGTAGAATCTGTCTCCCCATGTCTTGAATATAGGGTTAGTCATGTTACTACTTTGGCTAACAGGCATTAAAGTTTATAAACAAAGCAAAGACTTGAAAATGCTTATGCATTGGAGTTTGCCCTCTCTTGTTGCTAGGAAACCCTGTATCACCAAATGAAAAAGCCCAGTTTTGCCTGCGGGAGGATGAGAGTCCAAGTGGAGTTAGAGCATTCGGCTTTCCAAACCATTTTAGCTAAGGTCCCAGCTGAGGGTGAAGGCCATCCAACTGAGATCATTCTAGACCATCCAACTCCAGCTGAGCTGGCACAGACAAGAAGATTAGACTAGCCAACTCACATAATCATGATCAATAACAAACTGTGGTTGTCTTAAACTACTGAAATTTGCGGTTGGCAATAGCTGGCTGATACACTGAAATGTTACCAAAGACTTGAAGGAAGTCAAATTCATCCCCCATGCTGGAGATAGGTGAGCTTCCTATATTTATGGGTGAAGGTGATTAATTTTCAGATTCTGTTAAGAAGAAGGAAGATGTGAATTAATGTTTGGCTGGTAAGAATGGCCACTGCGATAGGTCCTAAACATTCACAAGAGAGAATTACCCTGAATTTTATATGCTGGGGAAGGAGTCAGGAAGTGAATCTATGTGGGAGTAGCACTTTAGAAGTAACTAAGGAATTTAAGGAGTTAGTCCAAGATGGTTGGGAGAAAAAGGGTGATGAATTCTTATAAGGGAAGTGGACACCTTGGGCAAAACACAGTGGTCTGTGGATTGTGGGACTTTGGAGGAAATACAAATAAGTTGGCTTGTCTGGAGTAGAACTGTGTCCAGATATTTACAACATGATCTGAAGGGATTCATCAACCAAGTCTCTGGCTGGAACAGAAATATTGAACCTCAGTGATCATAGCTTATGAAAAGATTTCCTGGAGAATTAGATGCCCAGGGATGGTACAGGCAAAAGGACTTGGGTGTATTAGCTTATAAGGAACAGTGTATTAGCTTATAAATATTGCTATATAGGGCTAGAAGAATTTCCTTTGAACCAGCTCTTTAAGAGGAAACACAATTTTGAAGAACATAAAAACTCTGGGACTAGACAAAAAATTTGAATCCCAATCCTGCCACCTTTGGCTCCTTGGACAGCATTTGTAACCTCTCTGTTTCTTAGTTTCCCTTTCTTTTTAAAGAAAAAAAATATTTATTTTATTTTTGAGAGAGAGAGAGAGAGAGAGAGAGCGTGAAGCATGAATGGGAGAGGGGCAGAGAGAGAGGGAGACATAGAATCTGAAGCAGGCTCCAGGCTCCAAGCCCTCTCAGCACAGAGCCTGATGCAGGGCTGGAGACTGACCTGAGCCAAAGTCGGAGGCTTAACCAACTGAGCCACCCAGGTGCCCTTCTTCAGTTTCCTTTTCTTTTCTTTCTTTTTTTTTTTTTTTTTAATTTTTTATTTATTCTTGAGAGATAGAGCAAGCATGAGCAGGGGAGGAGCAGAGCAAGAGAGGGACACAGAATCCCAAGTAGGATCCAGGCTCAGAACTGCCAGCACAGAGCCCCACGTGGGGCTTGAACTCACAGGCAAGATCATGACCTGAGCCGAAGTCAGACGCTCAACCAACTGAGACACCCAGACGCCCCTCAGTTTCCTTTTCTGTGAGACAGGCATAACAGACCTCTTTTCTGTTCCCCAGTATTATCCCCTACCCTTATTTCCAGAGTCTAGGCATAACATTTCATGACCTGCTGGAAACTTGTTGCTAGACCTGGATGTATATACACCACTTTACTTTTCTTATATGGAGGATGTGAGGATTCACAGCATTGCCAGTCTGCTCTTGTTCTGCATGAAAATATGGGAAGATTTCCTTCCTTGTAACCTCATGATTACATTTTTAAAGCCCTTTTAAAAAATTGTTTATTTATTTTTGAAAGAGAGAGTGGGGAAGGGGCAGAGAGAGAGGGAGACACAGAATCCCAAGCAGGCTTGGAGCTGTCAGCACAAAGCTGGATGCGGGGCTCAAACTCACAAACCCTGAGATCATGACTTGAGCCAAAGTCGGACGCTCAACAGACTGAGCCACCCAGGCACCCTATGATTACATTTTTTAAATTGAATAAATAGCTCTTGCTCTGATAGCCATTTCCCTCATCTGTCCCTGCCTTCAAGGTTCAGAGAATCCAGAGCTGCATTGAACGTATTGTTAAGGGTTAAATTGTGTCTCCTGAAAAGATATGCTCAAATCCTAACCCCTGGTGCCTTGGATGTGCCCTTATTTAAAAATAGGGTCTTTGCAGATGTGATCAAGTTAAGATGAAGTTGTCCTGGGTTAGGGTGGGCCCTAAATCCATTGACTGGTGATCCTATAAGAGGGAGATTTGTAAACACACAGACACACACAGAAGGGAGGCCATGAGATGACAAAGGCAGAGATTAGAGCGAAACAGCTGCAAGTCTAGGGAAGCCTAAGGTTTTCAGTGATCACCAGAAGCTAGCAGGAGGTAAGGAAAGATTCTCCCCTGGAACTCACAAAGGAGCAGCCATATTGGGCCTTGATTTGGGGCTTCTAGCCTCCAAAACTGTGAGAGAATATATTTCTGAGTTGTGGTGGTTTGTTATGTCAGTTCTTGGAAGCAAATACACCTATGTTGAAATATGCAAAGACTCTAGAATCTAGGCTCTAATAGTATGTATTGAAACTATTAAATATAAAAGCCAGATTTCCATATCACTCTGCAGTGGCTGTTATAAAAGTCAAGTATCAGTTTTTTTTATCAGGAAGAAATGGATCTATGCAAGAAAGTCAGCATTTTAAATAAAGAAATGGAGACTGTCGGCAAGGGAGAACTTTTTCTCTCCTTTAGATGTTGTAGCTAAAACATCCTGCCTGCTGCCAATGTTGATATTTATCATTATCTCTTCCTTATATTTAAAAATATTTCTATCCACTTTCTTTTTACTGTATCAGAATGTTTTGTCAGATGAGAATAATGATGATAGCCTTATCTTCATAGGATCCCTTTATCAACTTTGGTTTGGTTCTGTTTTCAGCAGACTTAATGAAGCAAATAAAGATTTACCAGTCCCCTGGATGCTTTTTATTCTTTAGCAAAGGAATTTGAATGTAACAGTTACTGATGAAGAATGACAGAGCATTTTGGTTAGTACACTGTTGTTTGTTCAGCTCATAACAAATACATTTTAAATTTAATTTCAAGTTTCCTCTTTCTTCCATGAATCTTTGCTTGAAATGCTTCTCACGGCCAAAATGCTTTCCCCAATTGGGCAGACATGCTATTGCATCTGAGACCAAATTAGCCTCTGAGATGGGCTGCCTGGGACTCAATCTGCCAGAGCCACCGCGGCCTTTCGGCCACTTGCCAGTTTGTAGCAGTGTCCGGGGAGATATCAGCTTCCTAACCGATTTCCTCCCTCTTCCCAATCTAATTATTTGGAGACCTTCAAGCTTTCCAGAAATATCTGCAATTAGTCAGATGGTGTCTAGGGCTTTGTTTAAAATTACAATAGAAAATTTATCAAGACCATTTGGTCTAATCTCTCTCATCATCTTCCCAGTGGAGTTTTTCCTCATCTCTCTGGAGAGTTAGGAATAAGGTATCATGATTATTACACAATTACAGAGAATAATAACAATAATAATGCTTGAAATTATTATTATGCCATTAAGAAGGATGAAGTGTGTAAAGATAACTTCTTCTCAGATTTATAAAGATTTTCTCCCAGAAGCTCAAACAATGAATAATTATTAGCTTTACCACCTCCTTTGGCTGATAGCAGTTACAGCCCTGGTTTTGTAAACCAGGGGTCATGAGTTCATAGTTCACCAGAGTCTCAACCTATGTCTAGTATCTAAACATGATGGCTGATGCAAAACAGTTATTCAATAAATATTGTCACATGATTTAATAAATGAATAAAAGGGAAAATTTTTGAGGGAAAGATAGTTTATATTTAATTATAAGTGATCTCTTTTTCTAATTGCTTTTAGAAGCTTATGGTTATGCAGCAATATCTGGTCAAGCCAAGTTTAAGAGAGAACACACTAGACTTAAGACTTAATTGTCTGAAGTAGCATTTAATATTTGGATTAATTTGGGGAAAATATTCCACTTTATGATATTTGTAGTTGCTAATGAATTGCTCTCCATTTGTTCAGTTTTTCCTTGATGTCTTTGAAGAGCATTTTGTAAGTTTCTCCAGAGGAAAAAATCAGAAATATATGTGGTTTCACGTTGTCAAAATGAAAAGAGCTATGTGTACTTAAGCATCGTGGGTTTTCTTTTTAAATGTTTGTTTATATTGAGAGAGAGAGAGACAGGGAGAGGGCGTGAGCACAGGCATGAGCTGGGGAGGGTCAGGGAGGGAGGGACAGAGAGAATCCTAAGCAGGCTCTGTGCTACGCAGAGCCTGACATGGGGCTTGATCCCACAGACTTTGGAATCAAGACCTGAGTAAAATCAAGTCAGCCGCTTAGCAGACTGAGCCACCCAGACACTCCTAAGCATTGTGTTTTAAAAAGAACTGTGTATAATTGCAATACACAGGAAAATTCTCAAAATCTGATTTTGTCCAATTACATTTCCCTTTGTCCTCAGTGAACTTTCTATCAACTCTAAGTGGTAAAATTGTTTAGTCTTAATTTCATCTCATTTATTTTTCCAGTTCATATCATAATAGAAAAATTATGAATAATGAATTATACAGAAATGAGAATCTGGAAGAGAAAAAGTAGAAGAAAGCACCTTGAAAAATTATATTCCTCCAAACTGGTACAAAGTATAAAAGTTTCTGAGAGGGATGGTTCAAACAAAATGGTGAACAAATGCCAGTTATGCTGATGTTTACTTTCTTATAACTCTACTTTTGTCATCTGTCTTTTCTTCCTTTGACATTGATGGATTTTTTGCCTTTGTGAAAAATTATGTTTAACATTTGGGAAGACAGAAAAGAATATAAAAGCACTGTGCTTGCCTTAATTGGGAGCTATCATATATTAATTAAATAGCATAAAGACAACGAAAAAGAATATATCCTTTAATGTCAAATATTGTAGATTATCAGAAATCCTGTGATTTCCACCCTCCCCCCACCCTGTTCTTATTTAACTAGACTGCTCAACTGATTCAATGCCTAGTTTACCTGTGCAAGGATTTCGAGCCACCCTTTGAAGTCCCTTTTCTTACACAGAAGTGCAGTATATAAAGCACATTTTCCTTGTGAGTCTATATAATTTTTTTCTAATGTCCCTTACTAAATTAGAATACAACTGAGGGTTCAGCTAGTGGCTGAGGCCCTATGACAAAGTGATACCTTGTGCTTTGGAACCTGAGCTTCTGGTCAAAGTCACAGCTTTGCCACTTAATTGAGTCAACTTGCCAAGTTGCTTCTCATCTATGCTTCACCTTTCTGATTTGCTAAATGTGGATATCCTATGTAGATCATAAGACTGGCTTAAGGACTACATGATATTACTTATACAAAACTATTAGAATAGTGCCTGGCATCTAAGAAATATTAATATTAGCTATTATTATTATTATTCCTTTCTTCTAATAATGTAGAGTTATAGGGCTAGAAAGACCTATATATTTAGAAGGCTTAATTAAATTAGGCCTATCTTTGTGGTATGGGTATTAGGAAAAGTTACCATCCCAGCAGATGATATTTGAAAAGATATTTAATAAGCTATCTGTAAGGTTGATAAGTGATCACCCTATAGTCTGTGTCCTATATTTTCGGATGAAGAAGAAGATACTCTGAATGGAAAAGGAAGAAAAGAGTAAGTTTGAGCTGTGCTCTGCTGCATGGCGGGTCAGAAGAAAAGAGGGGGGACACAGTGATGGTAATTAAGACAAGTATTTTGGGAGAAGATTCATATGTATATATATTTCTTTTCTTTTCTTTTCTTTTCTTTTCTTTTCTTTTCTTTTCTTTTCTTTTCTTTTCTTTTCTTTTCTTTTCTTTTCTTTTCTTTTCTTTTCTTTTTCTTTTTTTTTTTCCCCTAGGGAAATACCGTGCTCCATGAAATGTGATGCTTCTCCTTTACCACAAATGTTTCCAATAAAATGACAAGACTCACAATTTATTTGGTGCAGCTGGACTTCTAATCGAAGAAGGGAAAGGGGCTGAGCCTAAAGCCAAAACATATGCTATTTGGGTTACATGTAAATTTTGTGGAAACCTGTCAGTCAGGAAGAGCGCTTTGCAATTCTAGTTTTGGTGGGAGCAGTTCAAGTTATCAATGGTTTTGGTAGAACAACATGTTCTTTAATGAACACTGAAGTTTGTGAAGACAATTCCATTCTATGAACAAGAAACAATTTCTTTCCAAAATATGGATATACAATAAATATGTTATGTAAAATTATGATTGTAAGAATTAATATTCAAGAAAAAATGTGGTCAGCATCTTGTATTATAATTTACCTTTAATATTTCTTTGCCTGGTTTACTTATTTCATTGTCTGGTGAGCTCAGTAGCACACCTTGTTGTAGAAATGCAGAGTGCTAACATCTATCTATCACAGGCTCTCTCACTCTATCCCATAATTGCCCATTTAGTTCCTGTTCCCTAATTAAGAGTGACTTTTTGAAGAGCAGGACTATGTTTTATTGTTTTCTATTCATACTGTAGGAGAGTGTCTTGGCTAACGTCATTGCTTCACAAACATTGATAGAATGACTTTTAATAGTTGAAATCTTGATCCTGCTTGGGGACTATCAGTATTCCAGATGAAAAATAACTGGAGTTCTTGAATTAAACCTTGAATTAAGAGATTCAGGGGGCACCTGAGTGGGTTGGTTAAGTGTCTCTCTTCAGCTCAGGCCATGATCTCAGGTTTGTGATTTTGAGCCCCACATTGGGCTCTGCTATCAGCACAGAGCCTGCTTCTCTCCCTCTGTCTCCCTCTCTCTCTGCCCTTCCCCTGCTCGTGCTCTCTCTCGTCTCTCTCAAAACACCCAGAGAAAAGATTTATGATACCCTTTATTCAAAATATTCATTTAGCTAAATTTTGGAACTTGCAGTATTTTTCACTGTATATCTTTACTTCATGTCACGAAAAAGAAAAAAAAATTAATACACATACCTGAAAGAGGCTGAGGATGACACAAGGACTGGAAAAGAATATATGTATAAGGATATATAGTTTATCTTTATTTTTTTAATTGTTTATAGCTTGATGACCCTTGAGGATGTCAAGATGAGATTGCAGATGGGGGTTATATTATGCCCATGTGGAGAATTTTGTGATTTGGAACCAGGGAGGCATGAGTACAGCATTACCTTAGAATATTCTCCTTACCTTTCACTTCATATCCTTGCAAATTCTATCCCCTGCTTCCAGATTGACCCTCTCTGATGTGGACTGAATGTTTGTAACCCCCGTAATGTCTGTGGAAGCCCCAGTGTGATGATATTAGGAAATGGGGCTTTGGGGAGGTAATTAGATTTAGATGAAGTCATGAGGTGAGAATCCTCATGATGGAATCAGTGTCCTTTAAGAAGATACCAGATCTCTCCTACACTTTCATCCCCTCCCCCACCATTTGAGGATACCACAAGAAGGCAGCTGTCTGCTAGCCAGGAAGAGGGCTCTCTTTAGAACCTCACCATGGTGGCATCCCAACTTCAGACTTCCAAGCGTCCAGAACTGTGAGAAACAAATGTCTGCTGTAGAAGCCACCCAGTCTGTGGGATTTGTTACAGCGGCCTGAGCTAAAGACGCTCTGCCGTCTTTTATCACATCAGTCTTCAATGCTTACTTCAGGTATTATGTTTCTATGTGTGTATGTGTGTGTGTGTGTGTGTGTGTGTGTGTGTTAAAGAAAAGGGGGGGCAGACTCTATTTTTTAAACACAAGTTACACAGAATATTTTCAATGTAAATATGAGAATGTAAAAGCTGTGAGAAACTTAAAAAGTAAAATAGGGAACCAATCCTTTCTGCCCTCAAGTATTCCTCACACCAAGAGCAACCACTATCATTTTAAAAATACAAAGTGGTTTTCGTTTTTCCCAATCCTTTTTCTGTAAAAATGCCATCTCTAGTTACTCTTTCATGGTACTTTTAGTTACTTTTAATCTCTCCTGCTGTCTGCAGATAGTCCTTTGTTACATTGTTTCATACTCAGAAGTGGCTTTACAGTAAATTAATGAGGCTCAAACTTCAGGAACCCTTCCTTGTACAGGCTCCTTCCAAAATTCTGGGAGTAGCCTTCCCAAGAGGTTCATGTGATCATAATTTTATGTATTTACAATGGGAGAGAGGTTCACTTGGTTTTTTTTTAAGTGTTTTCCAAATTGCGTGAGTTTCAAGGCCCTACAAAGCCTGAGTATGCCCCTGCTTATGCTATATTTAAGTATATGACTATCTTCCCAATTAGAATGGAGGATGTTTTCTCAATTTTTTTTTCCTCTAAAACAAAATGTGCAGATTCAACTTGTTCATAGTGGGTGTGTAATAAATTAGGATTGAATGAGCCTCAGTAGTACCAAGGATTATTTAAAAGAATCAGAGTTTTAATCAGGAGCAGGGAATGTATGTATACAATCGCTTGGATGTTTTGTTTTCCCTTTTGTGTAATGTGTATTGGTAAATAAATTTTACCATGGCAGTTTTGTTTTCTACCTATGTAATAATCAACACATTCTACCTGGTATATTTTGCACCTCCTACATTAGGTAAGGAACAAAAAACCTCTGACCTCATTCACTTCAAGAAGGCCAGCTTTGTAGTTCCTCATTTTATGACACTTCCTCTAAAGTAATGTTGTCCAATGAAACTTTGTGTGGTGATGGAAATGTTCTATAATATCTATGCTGTCCAATATGATAGCCACTAGCCATATATGGTGATTGAGCTCTTGATGTGTGGGTAGTGCAACTGAGAAACTAAATTTTAAATTATATTTAATATAATTATATTTAGTTATAATTAAATTACACTTCATTGCAATTACTTTATTATTTTTTAATATTTTATTATTTATTTTTGAGAGAGAGAGACACACAGAGCACAAGTTGGGGAGGGGCAGAGAGAGGGAGACAGAGAATCTGAAGCAGGCTCCAGTCTCTGAGCTGTCAGGACAGAGCCTGACATGGGGCTTGAACTGACAAACTGTGAGATCATGGCCTGAGTTGAAGCCGGACACTTAACCGACTCAGCCACCCAGGTGCCCTTACTTTATTTTTTAATTTATTCATTTTGAGAGAAAGAGAGAACAAGAGGGCAGAGAGGCAATCCCAAGCAGGCTCCACACTGTCAGCATGGAACCCAATGCTGGGCTTGAACTCATGAACAGTGATGTGAGATCATGACCTGAGCCAAGATCAAGAGTCAGATGTTTAACAGACTGAGCCACCCAGGCACCCCACATTGCAAAAAGTTTAAATTTAAATGTAAATAACTACACATGGCTACTGTGTTGGACAGTATAGCTCTAAGGATTATGAATAATGTGATCTACTTGGGAGGATTTAATTAAATGTCAATACATCAGTTATAATTCAAGAGGAAGGATCAAGTTTGGACAACATTGCATCCACTCTGCCCAGAGAAAATTTGTAGACCATGTTTAGCTGCATACAAACTTAAAGGAAATCAACACACAACAATGTGATGAATTGAAAAAGCAATTTCAAAGGAAATGTAAATAACATTCAGTTTTTAAAAGCTATACTAAAATGAAGACTGAAGGAAAAAAAATCCCTTTCTCTCATTCTGCCAGAGAACAGAAGCAGAACAAAAGAGAGAGATTAAGAAGACCTATGGGTATGCCAGGAATCTCATTGTTTCAGTATGTGCAAATATTTATGTGGAAAGGGAGAAGTAGGGGTAGTGACTACAAAAACACTGATTTGAAAAGGTATGAGTCGACAGGGACCTGTGGTCCAAAACATTAGTACTGCTGTAATCCCCCAAACCTCTGGAATTTGCAAATTGGATTATTTACTTTGCTAGCATGACAGGGGAAACATTTCAAATTATTTGCTTACTATGGTCAGCACTCCAAAGTTATCGTTGTATGTTTCCTGGTTAAAAAAAAAAAGGAAAGAAAGAAACACAAACACATCACAGACTTCTCTTTATTGTAATTGAGTGTGGCAGGTTATGAATGTAAATTCTTTGACAAGAAGATGAAAATATACCCCCGGGATGCAAATTAAATTACATGTCCCTGAAATCCACATTTTGCATTGTTTTGGAAAGTGCCTGCATCTGTCATTGCTGTTTCTCACAGATTTATCATGTTATTTCAGTGGTGATGGGGGGCTTTTTGTCTAGGAGATGAATTTCTTTCACATGCAGTGTTTTCACTTTTGTAGAGATTATTTCACTTTTGTAGTGACTTTTTAGATATTTAAATGCTGGTCTTTAAAAAGATAAATATTTCAGCACGCATTTCTGGCTGCAAAAAAGAAAAAGGCAGACTTTGTTAAGTTGCACTTTATTACGTATTAGTGGTATTTTATTGTTTGATTCATTAAGCATTAGAAAAATATCATTAGTTGGCTACTTATTTATTAAAGTGCATACAGCACATCCTAAAAAGCTCATAAAACTTGTGTGGATGGGTTAAAAAATAATTCAATGTGTGCCTCTTGCCTAAAAGATAAAAAGCACGGGGATAGCCCTAATAATGTGTGTTCAAAATTGCTTCTTAGTTTAGCTTGTTGAAGAAAGTAAGTGACACATGTTAAGTGTCAGGAGCCATGGAGAAGTTGTGTCTAAGTTATCCAGTTGAAAACAAGTTACTTGATGGGAAATTCCATTTGAGTTTCGCTTGTTTCTTTTTTATTTAATTTTTTAAAATTGTTTAATGTTTATTTATTTCTGAGAGAGAGACAGAGCACCAACAGGGAAGGGGCAGAGAGAGAGAGACACAGAATCCAAAGCAGGCTCCAGGCTCTGAGGAGTCAGCACAGAGACCAATGTGGGGCTCGAACCCAGAAACCGTGAGATCATGACCTGAGCCGAAGTCAGATGCTCAACCGACTGAGCCACCCAGGTGCCCTTTGCTTGTGTTTTAAAACCTGCTTCTGATCCTCTGTCTCCCTCTGCCTCTGCACATCCCTCAACTGCTAGTGAACATGCACATGCTCTCTCTCAAAAATAAGCAAAAAATAAAATAAAACAAAACCAATCTTTCCTTTAAAACAAACAAACAGGGGCAACTGGGTGGCTCAGTTAGTTGAGTGTCCTGACTCTTGATTTCAGCTCAGTTCATGATCTTTGATTTGGGAGTTTGAGTCCTGTGTTAGGGTCCGCATTGACAGTGTGGAGCCTGCTTGGGATTCTCTCTCTCTCTCTCTCTCTCTCTCTCTCTCTCAAAATAAATAAGTAAACTTAAAGAAAATTTAGAGGCACTTCGGTGGCTCAGTCAGTTGAGGGTCTGACTCTTGATTGCAACTCAGGTCATGGTCATGATCCCAGGGTTGTGGGATAGAGCTCCCTGTCAGGCTCCATGAGGCTGCTTGGGATTCTCTTGTGCTCTCTCTCCCTCTGTCCCTCTTCCCTACACACACACTCTCTCTCTCTCTCTCTCTCTCTCTCTCTCTCTAAAATAAAAATTTAGGAAAAAAAAAGAAAATTTATAAAACAAATATGTGAATATTAAAGAAAACTATAGTACTTAATTCTTGCTAATATTTCAGTATTTTTTTTAAATGTATTTATTTATTTTGAGAGAGAGAGAGAATCCCAAGCAGGCTCCTCACTGTCAGCACAGAGTCCAATTCAGGGCTCAAACTCATGAACTGTGAGATCATGACCTGAGCCAAAGTCGGATGCTTAACCTACTGAGCTACCCAGGCACCCCTCAGTAAATTTTTTAAAGTATTTTTTGTCTTTAGCTTATTTTATGTATCTTTAGTGATACATTTCTAATAGTTGTTTCACTTGGAATTAAATTAATAGCATGTTTTAACTACTTTATGATCTTTAGAAACTTTTTTTTACTGACTACAAATTTGTCAACAAAATCAATTATGGCTGAATGACTAACCCAAAGATTCAAGGTATTATTATTTAGTTTGTAGATTATTCAGAACTCTTTACTGTTTGAAGTTTCCTTGCTTGTTGCAATCTTCAATCGTTTAATAACACAAAGAAGACAAACTCAAATCAGTAAAATTTTCTTCTCGTATATAATCTAGTTGATTCAGCTGTTTTAGAAGAGAAGCAAAACTAATTTAGGAGGTCACCATTAAATTCTCAGGCTACATTTACCATGATGAGCATTGAGTAACCTATAGAATGGTCAAATCAACATGTTGTACATCTGAAACTAATATCACATTGTATGTCCATTGTACTTCAATAAAAAAAAAATTCTCACTCTTAATCATTGTGTTGCCCTCATTCTGAAGTTTTCAGTAAATGGCCTGAGAAGCTTAATTGACAGAAGAGCAAAGGCATTAGGGCTTGAGAATAAAGAGACTCTCTCACCCTTTTGAAGAAGGAAGCAGTGATCTGAAAGAGAAACAGGAAGCTACTGGTCTCAAAGTCACCCAGAAGAGATAACTTTTCTTAAGACAACAGCCCAAGGTAGCCACACTTTTCTTGAATAATCTAAATAGGGAAATCCAGGAGCCTCTTTAAGACCAGAAAAACCAAGGAAAAAACTAATTTCAAGCTGTAAGAAGAAATCAACAGATGGGCACCTGGATGGCTCAGTCTGTGGAGCATCCAACTTCAGCTCAGGTCATGATCTTGCAGTCTGTGAGTTTGAGCCCTGCGTTGGGCTCTGTGCTGACAGCTCTGAGCCTGGGGCCTGCTTTGGATTCTGTGTCTCCCTCTCTCTCTCTGCCCCTCCCCCTCTCATGCTCTGTCTCTCTCTCTCTCTCTGTCAAAAATAAATAAACATTAAAAAAAAAAGTCAACAGAATCAGATATAGTAACAATGTTGAAGAAATGGAGAAAAACTTCCAATGGATTTGGTAAGAAAACTACCTTTTAAGGGCCTCCAAGAGAGCAATTCTAGTAAAACTGTGAGAATTAAAAGTTCACTTTATTAAGAAAGTAGGGAGAAGGTAAAGAATTAATGGAGGTAGAAGAATTCAGTGAAGAGGAACAGACTGAATCCCTGAAAAGGAAAAATATAATAACAAGTTGCCTCAGCTGTTGAAGACAAGTTAAGCTGAGTCAGGAGAGGTAGGTCATCTTGTCTACCTGTGGAGAGAAGGAAGATAGCAGACATCTATCCACAGATATATAGGGAAAGTGAGTTACTGAAGTAGGCAAGGTAAAACCTGGAGCTCAGAATATATGATCAAGGAAGGAGCCAATATAAGGTAAAGAGGTACACAATGGGAAGCTTCAAGTGAAAATTAGTGTTCAAGTGAAATGTAGTCTTGGGGCTTAGGAGAATTTCAAAAAGGAGGTATAGAAGGATGACAATTAATATTCAGGATCCGGATGATGCTTAATAGGATAAATTTATAGTGGATCAAATCTTTATGCTTCTAAATATTCCTCCAGCAATGCTCAGCTCAAGCAAAACGGGGAAAACAAAACTCAGGAGAGGTGGAGGAGTGAGAACTGATTTGTGGCGCTTTGATAAGCAGTTGAAACAGCTTAGACTATACTGATGATCAGACCTCAGAAGCTTCACATGTTGTACCTTGTCACCTCTCACACAATAAGAGGTAAGAAAGTTGAGGAATTTACCTAAGGAATCTTAACTCTAATCTTATTCTGTTGTTTATATAGGTATCTGTTATCTTCAGAGTTTTAAATATATATATCTGAACCCCTAAAGGGTCTCACTTGAGAATATGAGAGCATTGGTTTTGAGTTCCAAAGTCTGTATTGGAATCTCGGCTATCACTAATTTAATGAGTTGCAGCCTTGTTTTCCTTATGTGTAAAATAGAGATCACGCTTCCCTTGCTGGGTTTTTAGTATTAAAAGGAATATAACATCACTAATAATACTTGGCATATAGGAGATATTTAATCAGCTATTTTATGCTATTTTTATAGCAATATAAATGGGAAAAGTCTCCAAATCCTTAATATACTTTTGATAAATCTACCTGACCAAAATGTTGTTAACTAGTTTCAAGAATTGCTTTCTTTTTTCATTTTTACATTCAATAAATGATACATTTGAGAGATTTCCTTTGGGTTTCACAGTAAATTGGCAAAGTAATGATTTTACATTTGGTTCTTTTCTTAATGTCTAATGGAAGTAAAATAACTTCCAGATTATTTCAAATGTGCTGAAAACATAAATAGCAATAGTTTGCCAGCTGCAAAATTGATGCTGAAGGTGCTTAAATGGCACACAGAATGTTTAATGCCCATAATCACACACTGATTCAGTGCTGCCACTTGGCTGAAAACATGAGTTAATGTTTTAAAGGAAGGAGAACTGGAGTAGCATCTCTCCCTTGAAGTAGTCTGCAGTGTGGGAGCTTTGAATAATCACATATTTTGTGTGATTTGTATCAGTTCTAGAATCCCTTCCTGTTTTTCCCGATAACCTCACCCCATGTGAATTTTAAGGGCCATATACCTACAAGGTGCTTGACCAGCCTCTAAATGGCACTTGGACATACTCCATCATTATATTAGTGGTTTATTTTCTCCATGTGGACTTGTAGGTAGTACAAAGACATAGATCCTATTTTCTCAAGTGAATTAACACTTTATAGGCAAAATCTACATATTCCAAATATATGTTAGATCTTGAAATATCACTTAAACAGCATTAATGGGAAAACTATTAAATTTTAACACTCACAATATTAGTTCTTCCATAAAATGTTTGATATCTGTCAGATGACTACAAAACAAACAAAACAAAAACTTTTATTTAAATATTTCCTTTGATTAGAAAACATCTGTCAGCGACCTTCTGTCTACATATCCTCAGTGGTATTCCAGAGTGCCACACTTGTCACCAAGCCTACTGCATCAGGACTCACAGCTTGGATTTCATTTAGTTAATGAAATACTTAGATTATGCATATGAGCTGTTCTTGTTAATTTCATTATTGGTGTCCAGACTGTGAACTTCACCTCTGCTTCTTCTATGCGTCATCTTCCAAATGAAACCAATAACTTTTCTTTCCCCTTATGACCCCCAAATACTATAATACGGTGAGAAATAAGGAATAGAAATCCATTATACATATCAGCTTATAATCTGCTTTTTGTCCTGTAACTGAAACCACATGAGTTCTCTCCCTGGTGAATCACAGGAGCTGCCCAGGTGAGTTCTCTTGTAAAAAAAACTTTATTTGCAGCATGGTAGGTGATCACGGGGAATGGTTTCCAAAGCCCTGACTCTCTGAGAAAAGGTGGATGGGTTCCTTTTATTTAGGGTTAGGATAAATATTTAGGTAGGGATGCTTTGTCAGGGGATAAGAGGTGGGCACAGGTGGCATGCATGTGCCTTAAGGAAACATTCCTATACACATATTGTATGTTATGTAAATGAGGCTTGTGCCATGGATAGTCTTGGGCTGGCTGGAGGTCTCGTCAAGGTAGTCTCTATCACTCAGAGGGGCAGCTTTCCATTTGCCTGAGTGAAGAGATGGCTGGAAAGAAGAGTTTAAGGAAAAATGTGAGACAAAGGTCGGTGAATACAAGCAGGTGGGCAGTAACAGTCAGATCTCGGGGTCTAGCTGGTGACACCTCCATCCTTTCGGTTTCCTTTCTCAAACAGATGTAACTTAAAGTGGAGGAATTTAGTACCAAAGCTGCGTAGAAGTTTTTGTGCAAATTTGCTTGCTTAACAAATTGTTTTCTCACGTATGAAAACCTTTTAACATGCCCTTCTGCCTTTACTCTGGATTTTATCACTTCTCACTGCCTTAGGGACAGGGCAAGACACTGAGTCCTTTTCCCTATCATTTATCTTTAACTTCTGTTCTTTTAGTAGCTCTCCAAGCTTTCTCAACCTAAACATCAACCAACCAAGCTCTTCCTAAATCCCATCTTCCCCTTTCACTATGGTTTTTTCTCTTTTCTTTCTAACAAAGCCATGGTTCTCAAAAAATAAGACACACTTGCTGTCTCAAGCTCTCCACTTTCCATTAGTTTTCACCCTGTGAGGAAGGCAGGTAGCAGAACAATGGAAAGCTTATTTTAAAACACATTTTCTTTACCATATTGCATTTTGATATTTCCTTTGGGAACAAGGTACTTCAATTTTGAAAAATGCTCCCTAGCTGATTTTCATGTGAGAATCACTATCTTAATGCAATGTCTCACAGTTAGCACTCATCATTCCCCAGAGTCTTCTCACTGAGATGGCTCCCAACTGGCAAATTCTAATGCCACTTTCCAGCCTTATCTTACTTGAGCTCCCTGAAGCCTTGGAACTTGTTGATCATGCCTTCTTTGCAACCCTTTCTTGTTTAGACTTCCTGTGTACCATTTCCTTTTCTTCCAGGTGTTGTCCCTCCAGCCACTATTCTCTCTATGCCCTCTCCTTGAGGGGTCTTGTGTATGTATAAAATGTTAGCTCATATATACACTGAAAAGTCCCAAATATATCTCTTTAGGCCACATCTCTTTTCTGGGTCCTAGATAAATATATGTTTCTGTTTCATGCACCTGGCCACTTGAAAATGTATCCAAGTCCTGCTTAAATTTCAAATTCTTTAGCTTAAATATTTTAATTATTACCTGTCTATCCTTTCTACTAGTCTGTGGAAAAAGCAGATACTTGGTGATATTTAACCTAATATTCCCATTACCTTACACTGTGATGAATAAAGGATCAAATATTAGAAACTAATATATTTTACAGTCATCTTTTCTGTGAATACATTGTATGTAAACTCTGTAGAGAATGGTCAAATTAACACAAAAGCTTTCTAAAGAAATCTTAATGTTGCAGTACTTTTTACCTCAATATCCGGGATTTGTTGTCTCATGGCTTAGAAGAATGAAGAGGTGGACACAAAATGAGCAGTAGGCAAAAGTTTATATTAGAATTTAAGATCAGATAGGAAGTATAGTATTAAAACTCTCTTTACAGAGAGGGGGCATTTGAAAGTGAAGGTCCGGGGACTATAGGCAAGGGTCCTTGTTTTGTATGATTCTAATCCCCCTACCTGGTTCCTTCTCAGGTTCTACTCTTATTGGCTGGGTAACTTTAGGTGCTGGGTTGTCTTTCCTGATGGGTTGGTTTCCATAGTATGAGGGGTGGTCAATGGCCATACTATCCCTTGTGGGTCATATGTTTCATGGTCTACTTAGTTTTAGTCAGATCTTTTGTCAAATTCCTGAGGGGAACCTGAGTGGGGGATAGACGGTGCCTTCTTATGTTCTTAAGAGGAGCCTTACTCCTGAGGGGGTTTGATGTGGTGAGACACTCCCAATGTTCCAAAATGTGTTTTTCCCCACCCAGGGACCTCAGGTCCTAATCTTTTCCTCTCTGCCAACTGAATCCTATCTTTTCCTATCATATTAACAGAGAAGTAACATAAAAATGTTCCATGTGCTAAATGATAAAGGAACAGTGTAATTGAATTTCTCTGGACATAGACATGAGTTATAAACGTTGAAAATATTTCCCTGCTCAGGCTCCCCTGAGAAATTACAGGGGTACCTGGGTGGCTCAGTCAGTTGAGCATCTGACTTCAGCTTAGGTCATGATCTCATGTTCCTGGGTTCAAGCCCCACATTGGGCTCTGTGCTGACAGCTCAGAGCCTGGAGCCTGCTTTGGATTCTGTATCTTCCTCTCTCTCTCTCTGCCCCTCCCCTGCTCACTCCCTGTCTCTCAAAAAATAAAATTAAAAAAAAAGTTAAAAAAAACTTTTTAAATTTGAGAAATTATTTACTCCATGATATTGATGGATAGTATTAGCCTCTCCATTTAAGTATCTGTAAGCTTTTTATGGAGGAAGGAAAATGGAATGGAAATAATCACGGTCTATCTAATATAGGAGCCAGCAAACTATAGCTCGTTCCGGCAGGACAAATGGGGCCTGCAGCTTGTTTTTGTGGGGCTAGCAAGCTAAGACTCATTTTTATGTTTTTAAAGGGTTGTTAAAAAAATAATTAAATTAAATTAAATTTAAAAAGGAGGAGGAGAGAAGAGGGAGAGGAGCAGGTTCTTTGAGTTGGCCAAGTTCAGCAATGTCAAGTTAGAGTTGTAAGAAATTTCTTTCAGTCACTGCCTGAATCAAAATGATTAACCTAAGATAAATACATATCTGCTTATCAGCTCCATCAAGTAATTAAATTCATAACTTTTCCTTTCAATATCAGATATATCCAAAATATACTAGTCTTTCTCATACTGGACAAAACTCACATTTTCATACTTAATAGGAGTTGGAGAAACATTTCTGTTTTTTAACAGTGTCTGTAGGTATGCAACTTGTTTAATATCATTGAAAACATTAGAAAGTACTTGATCAAAAAAAAAAAAAATAAGTACCTGATCAAAGAGATTAAAAATCTACTATAAAATTTGTTTCAGATTTTTACCAGCCATTCGATAATTAAACTTTTAGAAAATTTGACATTCAGAGTTCATTTAATATAAACTTTTAAAAATTAGTGATATTAACAAATTAGAAATTGGAATTAAACGACCCAAGATTCTTATGATGTCCTAAGGAATGTAGCAGCACACACAATGCAGCTGAGGCTGTTAGAACCGACTTCATTCGCCAGTGGATGACTTGGGTGAAGTTTAGGGGAGTCGTTTTAGGAAGGATTTACCTATAGCAGCCTCCTCCGTTTTCTAGGTTGTTTGGCACTCGGGGAATTGCTCTGTTACTACCATAATTACATTTTTGCTGTGCATCAAGCCCTGATGCACATTTTCCCTCTTTGTACTTATATGCTGGTTGTTGAAATGCTAATTGAAGACTGTGGCAGGAGAAGAAGCCATGGAGGCATGTTATGGCCGATTCAGTATTTTTGACTTCTGCCATTCTCTCACAAGGCTTCTCCCCAATTTATGTCTATCACTGTCCTAGCTGTATAGTTCCGGAACTAACATTCTGGACTGAAGAGCTATATTTGATGACATCGTATTTGATTTACAGAGGGAGGAATAAGGGGAACAGCATTCTTCCTTGTCCCCCTTTGCTGGGGGACCATAGGTGACATACCTGCTTTGTGATTTACGTGGATCACAATTTGGAAAGGATTGCATACAACGACAGAATGGCAGGAATCTAACTGTTGCTAAAGAAAACTACAGGCCCAAGGTGGAGTCACTTGCCCCCGGGATAGCAAACTGAGAAGTAGTGGCAATTTCAACCTCTCCAGAAGTGGAATATTAAGCCAATGAATCTGGAGTTTTCTGATCAGCACCACTCATTGATTCTGTCCTTGTGACTTTTCATTGCCTAAAGGAAGGTGGAGTTATTCACCTTATAACATTCCCTGCACTTCCCCCTAAGGGAAAGTAACCCAGCTTGAAACAATCCTTCCTTTTCTTCTGCTAATAACTTCTTGCCCCACCCTTCTTCTTATAAAAGCCTTCCATTTGGTACAACTCTTCAGCAGTCTACCTGCTAGATGGGAGGGTTCCTAATTCATGAATGGCTTAATAAAGCCAATTAGATCTTCAAATTTACTCAGTTGAATTAAAAAAAAAACTTAATATTTATTTTTGAGAGAGAGAGAGAGAGAGAGAGCATGAGTCAGGAAGGGGCAGAGAGAGGAGAGACACAGAATCCAAAGCAGACTCCAGGCTCTGAGCTGTCAGCACAGGCTGACAGCCTCAAACTCACAAACCCCAACCAAGACCATGACCTGAGCCACCCGTGCCCCTACTTTATTTATTTTTTAATTTATTTATATATTTTGAGAGAGAGTAAGTGTGAGAGGGGCAGAGAAGGAATCCCAAGCAGGGTCCACACTGTCATGGTGGAGCCCAATGCTGGGCTCGAACTCAGGAACCATGAGTTCCTGAACCAAGATCAAAGAGTCAGATGCTTAATTGACTGAGCCACACACGTACCCCTGAATTTTTAGTTTTTAAATATAGAGAAAGCACCAAAGATTAGCATCTGTGTTTAGAATTATGACAAAAGCACCAAAAATTGGAGTTTAAAATGGAATTAAAAATGAATACAGAATTCAGGCTGGGAATATTTAGGGAAAGGGTGTTATGTCTAGAACAATTGTAAGTGAAATTCACTGAATTGAAATAATGACAAAATCGAACCTGTGTGATTGATAGGAGTTTTGTTACATAGGGAGTGCTCAGAAAAGATTAGTTGTGGTTTTACCAAAGAGAAAGGAAAAAATATCAACTAAGAGCATAATAATTTCACTAGGAGGAAGAGAAGAGATAGAAGAAGGTGAGTTAAAATATGACATGTGTATGTATAACATTTCAGGAGCAAAAGAAGACTCTTATGAGCTTCTAGATTACAGGCAGAAATTTGTGGAATAGATTTATTTACCTAGATCAGGAATAAGCACTTAATCATAGTAAAGGATTACATAGGATATTTGAAATAATGGAACTTCCTACCACAAACTTACCCAAAGACTCTCTGGAAAAGGTGGATTACATTTAATAAGCGATCACATACAAGATAGTAGATGAATCGTTGAAATCAAATGTAGTCTGAATGACTGTAAGTTTGGTTTGGCTGCCTGGTAAAATCTTTTGCACTCTGAGTGTGACACAAAGTAATTTACAAAGCTTTAGCAAACAAGATTCTTTTCCATGGCTGATGGGAAGGTTACAAAAATCCTAGAAGGGCTTTGAAAATCACTGACACAAATAGAAAATTCATGAAAGCTGAGACCAAACCAAATTAAATAGACCCAACTCAAGTCAGCATTATAAAAGATTTTCCAAGATACTTCTCCAGTGAAGTACACAGGCAGCAACTTTGTATACAAAATCACCTGGGTGCCTCTGGAAATCAGTTACTGTGAAGTGCAAAGCTGAATCTCCAATTCATACATACATTATTTGAAAATTATGAATAGGATGGCCAAATGGAGCATAAAAATAAAAATCCAGAGATATAGAAAATGAGTGAAGCTCTTCAATTATTTTAACCACTCGCTGTATGTATATATACATATCCCTAAATACTGATAGTCACATAAAGTCTTATTAATTTCCCTCATTGGGAAATATATATATCCCTATATAATAAATTCATGTACACAACATAATTGAATTTCATTATCTTTTCTGCACTGAAACTGTTTACAAAAAATTTTTTTCAGAGATGGTGAAGAATGGTAGTGATGGCTGAGAGTAGAGGAAAAGCAATAAAGGAAATATTTATACCAAGGATCTAATTACATAATCACCATATCAGAGAAAATTAATGCTGAAAAAGTTTTCAGAAATGTCAGCTAGTCTGCCTTCTCTGTCTTTAGGCAAATTCCGTTGGAAAAGCCGTTCCACACTCCTTTTAAAACCTAATAAATGAAAAGATTGTCCAAACTTATATTCAGGGCTTAACAGACCCCTCTGTCAGCAGATCTTTCCAGATATCTAACTAAGATCCCATAAGCTTTAATTTAAGTCTATTTGTTACAGTTAGAACACAGAGAAAATAACTTGTTATAAAGACTTATAATAAGAAACTTTAGTATAATTCCTAAAAGAGAATAAGGAATATTCTCAAACTGAAACTATCACTCCTTTATCTTAATCCATATAATTTTTTTTGATTGTTCAGTCTTTAACTCTTTTCTGTCAAAGCACCATTATGAAACTCTATCATATTTTTAAAAGACATAATTCTCAAGTCTGTGATTGAGATTTTTGAAGATGGTATCATCACTGTAAAGAGAACAAATACACACATTTCAGCACAATGTACGAATCAAAATGAGCTTCCTGAGTGAATTATTAAACTAATCCATTTAAGAGTCATTGTGTTGGACTGTTAGCTAGCATACTCTTCCTTTCTCTCTCTATTCCTTTTTTTCTGAGACATTATTGTTTAGCTTCAGTTCCTAATTGTTTCCTGAAACATTAAGTCCTTAAGAGAAAAAAAAAAAAAAAAACAGAATGACTAGCATATTTATCATGCTATTTATGATTGTGTGGGACAGATGATTTTAACTCTGCTGGTATCAATTGAATTTTATGGAAAGGAAACTTAGATTCATTCCTAAAGGTTGCAATACTTTGAGGATATTTAGCACATACCACTCATTCTTTTTGTTTACTTATTTATTTATACATTTAGTTTTGTGAAGTTTTAAACAGGTTGATTTTATATTTTGCATTTGTTAACTTAAGATCACTGAAACATCACAGATTTTGAAACTAAGAGTTATAAATCTTGGATCTTTAAAAAAAATTTTTATTTATTTTTGAGAGAAAGAGCACATGTGCATGCCTGTGAGAGAGAGAGAGAGAGAGAGAGAGAGAAAGAGAGAGAGGTGGAGGGGCAGAGAAAGAGAAAGAGAGGGAGAAGAGAGAGAATCCCATGCAGGCTCTGCACTTTTAGTGCAGAACCTGATGTGAGGCTGGAACTCACAAACCATGAGATCATGACCTGAGCTGAAATCAGAGGCTTAATGGACTGACCCACTCCAGGTGCCCCACTAGTACTTTTTTTTTTTTTAATGTTGATTTATTTTTGAGAGAGAGAGATAGAGAGATAGAGAGAGAGAACGAGCAGGGGAGGGGCAGGGAAAGGGAGAGAGAGGATCTGAAGTGGGCTCTGTGTTGTCAGCACAGAGCCTGATGTGGGGCTCAAACTTGCGAACCTTGAGATCATGACCTGAGTCAAAGTAAAAAACTTAGTCAACTGAGCCACCTAGGCACCCTATCTCATACCTTTTGGGACACATTAAGTTGATTGCCTGTGTTTTGATTTAAAGATCATGCTACAACCAGTTGGGAGTAAGTTAGGATTTCGGCTGTTCTCACATGGAATTCTATTTAAAGGAAGACTGGACATAGAATTTCACTAGGAGGATTGTAATACTCATTTACATATTTGGTTATTTTCACTTGCCTGTTTTAGGATTCTTCTATTTCTTTTTTTAAAGAAAAAATAGCAACTGAAACCCACCAGTTTGAGGAAATGTCTCCTACTATGTCTTATGATCTTCACATCTAGAAAAAAACTGTTTTATTCTCAGGATTGTATTCTGGTAGTTGAAATTTTGCAAAGAGCTATAAATAAATAAAAGAAAAATCAAATTTCTATTTTGAAGAAGTTTCCATTTTGAAGTGTTTCTATTTTGAAGAAGAATGGGATGCAGGCAATTTTAACTATGTTTTCATATACTTGAGAGAGCATGCTGGATCAGTCGTGATAAGGAGCTGTCATTGAATTCTTGATAAGGAAGGGCAAATACTCATTGACTGCTGTGAAGTTATATAAGCCAATGTCTTTAAAGGCTGATTGATGTAAGAATGGGAAACAATGACATTTGACTCCTTGGAAATTTATGCTACTCCAGAAACTTTTTTATTTTTTTTAAGCATTTTTGTGGTAGAAGAGGACCATGCTAATTATGGAATAATCACTAAACTGTTTGTGGTCTCATCATTTGCCTACAGTCCTTAGTCCTGACTTCTGAGACTGACTCAAAAATGCCAGATGCCTTCTTCCCTCCCTTTCATTATCCCTCATCACAATTTGGGTTCTTACCAACGTACATAATTCACTTTAAGTCCTTTTAAGTTTGTTGGACCCAAGTATAATTGTGGACATAGTTTGAATACTTTGCTAAAGGGGCTACTCTCCTGTAAGTCAAGGGTATAGTTAGGTACTTTGGAAAGAGGTGGGTTTATATAATTCCACAAATCCCGAAGTCCTGTCTGGTCGTAGTAACAAGCCTATACCAATACCCAGCTTTGCTCTATTTCCATGCATGTGGGAAGATAGGAATCACATGAGATTTGATGGGGCTAATAATATTCAAATGGAAAGTATTGTGTATCACTTCTAGGGTGGACACATTTAAGAAGCAGCAGGTGGAACTTTAATTTTCTTCCCTTCTGGGTTGACTTAGCTGTAAAACCAGATGGTTTTAAAACTTTCAAGAAACATTAATAAGAGGATGTACTGATGTTTTGTGGCTAAATGCCTGGTACCATTTTTATTCTAGTCTTTAGCCAATCTACTAATTACCAGGATGGTTCAATTTTTTTTTTTCTGGTAGGGTAAGAGCATCCATTTGAGGTTTGAATTTCCTCTAAGTATTGATTTTAGAATTTTATTTTTCCACATTTATGGTTTTGGGTTTTTACCTCTGTACTGTCAGTGATAGTATTTCAATGGGTGCATTCACCATAAACCTTAGGGAGGGCTGCTACTGAGCTCTCTGACTTCCATGGGAGGAAATATTTGATTCCGTTTCCTGACAAACTGGATGAGATTTCTCTTATGATGAGCACTTACACTGCCAATGAACATGCCATATGTTTAGACACATGGTTTTGTTTTTATGATCTTTAAAACTTAATTTATTTTATGTAGCCCATGGCTGAGATAATCATTTATAGGTTTCTGAGTACCAGGATTGGTGTCAGGTTTGAAAGTGTTCTGCTTTGGGCAGGAATGAAAGTATTGTTTCACTGCAAGGCATGCATTCAGAGAAGCATATGCATTATTATTAATAGGAAACTTCTCAGTAAGTTCATTTTTTATTAGTACTTGGTGGTGGTATACAATACTATATAGGATAGATGTAAGGGAAATGTTACCCACATATTGACTTAGAGAGACAGCATTATAGATGACATTCTGGTTAGTCATCCCATGCATTATCGCTCTGTGCCAATTTTAAAAGCATGTTGTAGATTGAGCTTAAAAAAAAAAAAAAGAAATACCATTTCCCCTTGTTTTAAGCCTTATCATTTCTACGTTAGAGTGTTATCAGGACAAATGAATAAACTAGAGAAGCCAGGGGAAAAAATAATTAAAATGAATTAATATTCCATCTCTATTCATTAATGCTCTTTGACAAAGGATTTATAAAACTCCATTTGGGTGTGTTCAGGATGAAATTTATTTTCTTTCTTACTGTCAGATAAATTAAAATAATTCTTAGTTCCAGAAGGTCAGAACAAGCATAAGGCCTATTATACTAACTCATGGTTCCAAAACAGTAGACATATGGAGACGATACTATTGCTAGCTAATACCCTGGGGATGAACCAATGAGCAAGACACTATCAAGACTCTAGTGATTACTTGGATTGACAAGGAACACCAGAAGGCCAAAATATTTTAGTGAGGCTAGTGAAGCATCAGGCAAAAAATATTAAAATATGAGACCTTAGAACATTTAATGCTTTTAATATACATATGTAACATTCTTGTACATTTCAGAGTGCTTCAAAAATTTAGCTAGTACAAAATATTATTGAGTAGTATGATTAAAGGTTTTAAATCTGGTATAAAGGAGAACTAAGAGGTGAGAGTATAGGATTCTGTGTTTCTACCTACATCATGGGGACTCATTTTTCTTAGTTCTACAAAAAAGATAAAGAGTTCCTACATTTGTGGGGCGCGGCCCTGGGAGGCTCAGTTGGTTGAGTGTCTGACTTTGGCTCAGGTCATGATCTCACTGCTCGTGGGTTTGAGCCCCACATTGGGCTCTATGCTAACAGCTCAGAGCCTGGAGTCTGCTTTGGATTCTGTCTGTCTGTCTCTCTCTGCCCTGCTCCTGCTTGTATTCTGTCTCTCTCAAAAATAAATAAGCATTAAAAAAAATCAAAAGAAAACAGTTTCTAAATTTTGTAAATGCTATGTAATTTTCAGTGGATCCTACTAATGGTCCTTCTCATTTTGTTCTTAAAATATTTGCTGAATAAAGCATCTAAGGAAGATTCTCTCCCTTCTTCCTCACCCTGTGTAAGGCTGCTAAGGAATCTTGGCTATTATCATTCATTACTTTAACCAACAGGCATGGTCTTAGATCTCATCTAAGAGATGGTTATTTCACTTCAAAAAGGAAAACTCTCAGTTCCAAGTAAAGCATAGAGCAATTTGTTGGTTGGATATCCCAAATTGTCCTGCTTGCTCGGTACTAGTCTGATCTGAATATCTCTGATATTCAGGATAATATTTATCCGAGGCTTGGGCAGACTTTAGGAATAGCTTTTACTCGCATTGCATTCTTTTTCAACTCATGGAAACTCCCAGGAAAAGAAATCTACATATTGTTTTCTAAACTCCTACCTTGGTGGTCATCAGTGAGTTAGTAATAGGCGGGCTGCAACTACAGTTACGGACCCATTTGCTGCTCATGGAAAAGCTGCACCTCATTTGGTAATGCAGTAATTAGAACTGGTAAGAACAGTCTTCTAACCCAGAGTGAAGTTTTCAAAGGGGTGAAAAGGTATGTTTTGTTATCCTTTCTTTAAAGTGTGTTTCTTAATGAGCTGACACTACTTTTTGAATAGTAGACACATAAGTGTCTATTATAACTTTATCAGCTTGAATTTGATTTGTTCAGAAACAATCTACCCTGCTTCTAAAACAGAACCAATTACCTTTGATAGACACTTCCTTGCTTTTAACAGGTTTGTAAAAGACAAAGCCATAAAATAAATTACCTCATTTGGTTACTTTGGTGTTCTCTCATAAGCAGTCTATCTAGAAGTTATTTTGCTCACAAGTAGGCATTCTACGGATACAGTTTATTCTGCCCAAGGCACTTGTTTATGATTACCACATTTTTTTTCAAAATAAAATAATTTACTTTGTGTTTCATGGAGTGAAAGCTTGGATACTTGATCTCTAATGTGCCTGTGTGCTGGGCTGTATTTAATATGCCCATCTGTAGAAAATACTTGACAACTTCACTACAGAGCAAAGATAGTGTGGCTTTATATTTAGGTCACTGTCTCTATGGGACAGCTCAGCTTCTACAAAATGATTTTACCTCATGATTTGGTAAGAAAGACATATGTATGCTCAAATGGCAGCATGGATTAGTTACCCTGCCAAGAATACCATCTCAAGCTCTGTCACTCATTTTTCAAAACATTATTTGATGGAAAAAAATATTCAAAGAGGATTGCTTAAATGTCAGGCATTTTTATAGATAATATAGATTATGTTGCTAGAAGAAGTTAAAACAGCAGAAAGCAGGCTGTCTAGTTCATTAGCATCTTTTGGAGGAATCACTGAGAAGACAGGACTGCTGGTTGACCTGTGAGCTGGATCTGGTGATCAAAGGCTTCTCACCCACCCATCCTTGGAATGTACGTCTGCCCACCACTCTACCGCTAGGAGCTATTTCAAAGACAGAGCCTTGAGAGTAAGGTGTTGTTGAGACCATCTGAACTGAAAATGTGACTGAACCTAGTGAAGGCATCTATATAAACTTAGGATTCTGGCAGGCCAGTGCAGAGATCTATTAGTCCTGTGACCACCCACAATAAGCCTCATAGGTTAGTTCCCTTGCTTGTTAAACCTGCCACCTACCAATCTGAACCAATCTGAAGTGGCTTACCTTTTTTTTTTTTTTTTTTTTTTTTGTCTCTCCTTGCCCTCCATGTATGTGGGCTAGTTTCAGACTTCACCTGGGAAGCTTCCAATTTTGTGAACCAAGAGCAACCCTTTGCAAAACTGCCTCTCCTGAGTTGTTCTGAATTGGGCACTGTTATGATGCCATCGGCCTATATTGAGGATTGAAGTTGTCATTATGCTTATTTTATGGCTGTTGTGAAAAGTACTATTTATTTCATCATACAATGGCTTTTTTATCAGGAGCCCTAGAAGAAATTACTGGCTGATCTTATCACCAAAGTGAATTGTTCTTCTGAGTAATTTATTTATTTTCTCTATTTTATTTTTAGTGTATTTATTCATTTTGAGAGAGAGAGAGAAAGAGAATGCACAAAAGCAAGTGGGAAAGGGACAGAGATGGAGAGAGAGAGAGAATCCCAAGCAGGCTCTATGCCACCAGGACAGAGCCCAATTCAGGGCTTGAACTCACAAACTGTGAGATCATGACTTAAACTGAAACTAGGAGTCGGATGCTTCACTGACTGAGCTACCCAGATGCCCCGATTTTCTCTGTTTTAAATTGTGAATTATATAACTGATAATTACATTTTCCCAAAGATGACTAATTTTTTTCTTACAAAATATCTTTGTTGTTATTTACTATGAGTAAAGTGCAATAATGAGTCCTGGAGTTTTTCAGTGGGAATCACTTTGATATAGTAGCTAGAGTTTATTAACTCCTTCTGTTAGAAATAAGCCCATCAACCCAATCAAAGGAGATACTTGGAGACTCCAAGTACAGTGGAGCAAAGCTCTAATCAACATTCTTGCAAGAGCAAGTGTCTAATGGATTGGCAGTTACAGCAGGCAACTTAGCTCCTAGCAGGTAAGTCTCCCCCGGTTCCTCATTGGCTGAGTCCTACAGAGGTTACAGCCTTACCAGGGTGTTGCCTATGCCCATGTAAGGCAAAAAAGCAGTCTACTTGGAACAAATGTACATTTCCTGAGGTGACGCAGAGAATTTTAGTCCTTCCTCCCTTTGTTCTTTGGCGTATGCTCATTGCAAAATCTGAAGAAATAGGCCTGGGAAGCAATGAGGGGAAGAAGAACCAGGAAGTAAAGTGTCAAGAGTTTGGGACTCCATTTGGGGGCAAGGGGCAGGGTTTCATACATATTTCCAACACGTTGCAAACCTATTGTTAATTAGACAGCACCACTTTTATTTGTGTTTCTGAAAATGAATCATCTCCCTTCTCACACTTCCTAGGTTATAGCAATGTTCTAAGCAGGTTAATGTATTATCTTTACTATTATTATCACTAATTTATAGATGAGGAAACAGATGCTAAGAGACATGAAGAGACTTAAGAAACTTGCCCAAAGACACAAAGCTAGTAAATATAGGAAATCATTCAAGTTCAGAAGTCATAGTATGCTTGCTACACTATGCTGTCCCTCAATTTATTTTTTTTTAATTTTTTTAATGTTTTTATTTATTTTTGAGAGAGAGAGAGAGACAGAGCATGAGCAGGGGAGGGGCAGAGAGAGAGAGGGAGACACAGAATGCAAAGCAGGCTCCAGGCTCTGAGCTGTCAGCACAGAGCCCCACGCGGGGCTTGAACTCACAGACTGTGAGATCATGACCTGAGCTGAAGTCGGATGCTTAACCCACTGAGCCACCCAGGCACCCCTGCTGTCCCTCAATTTAAATGGAAATGGTATTTCTTTGGCATTCTGTCTTATCTTATTTTACATAAATAATTCAGAACTATACACTTAAACATCAATCATTAAATATCATTTCACAGTTGGAGCATGTAATAGCCACTTGATAAATGCTAATTTACTTGGAAAATATTCAGGCACAAATGCACACCATATATCCAAGAGTTTATGAAGTCATTGTTATGTTACTATAACCTCCGTACATCTAAAGGAAAGTATAATATAACCACAGGCCAAACTGTGGCAAAAGAGAGGTTGGCTGATTTCGGAAATTGGAAATAAATAGAAAACAACAGCTATCAAAACAAGCCTTCATGAGGATGTCCCTTGATTGATATTGGTTACTTGTGAAAAGATTTTTTTCTATATTTGAGACAGAGAAAATAAATAGTCATCTACCCACGATGAGTGCTCAAAGTACTTTTAATTAACTAAGGAAAAGAGCACAAGAGGTACAGAGAGGGGTTTTCTGTGAAACATGTGTACTTGCTACAGTGACACCTATCTTCTATATCCTAAGCCTTTATTCTTTCAGATAGTTTATCCTTGAGTATACTCATTTTATTTCTCAAAAAAATTTGGGCTCTGGATTGAAGGGACTTTGGTTGTTTGGCAATTGTACACATTATACAGTTCTAATATCCTTCATAAATGTTGTGATGAGTTTAATTTTACAAGAAAAAACACTAACAGATTTTTGTTTTATTTCCTCTAAGAGTTTAAAAAGGTTGAGTTTGAGACTGTTAAACTATTTGCAGACATTTGAAATATAAACTTCTACAAGTTTTAAGCTTGAACTCATCGGAAAACCAAAAGCTAATTAGTAACAGGAGGCTAGCAGCTGATTAGTGCTCAACCAAAATGCATCAGAAGTTGAGTACTCCCACATCAGTGCTTTTTAGAGTAAGCATTTGACTAATTTAAATATGCTCAAAGCTGAGAGCTGGCCCAGATCATATGCAGTCCAGGTTTGTATTCAGTGTATTTCTTTGAGAAGTCTTTCCCAGACAATATGGAGCAATCAGAGTGGGGAGGAGTTTTGTTCCCTGGGATCCTTATCCAAAAGGTAACTGCAGAATGACAAATAAAACTCCATTATTCTTAAACGGAGTTCAATACTATGCATCTCTGAACCCAGAAACTCAATGATAAGCTTTTTAAAAATTTCAATGCACTCATCATGTAAAGAGAAAAAAAAAACATTACCTCTCTGAGAATATATTAATATATTATTAATTGTATTCAACATTTTCTGAATACTCTATCTGTCCTAGGTACTAATCTAAGATGAGATCTTAGATCTTTCTAAGATCTTGAGATGCATCAGCGAACAGAACAGATAAGCATCCTGCCCTTGAGGCACACACCACATAAACTAAGCTAATTAACACTTTGGGATAATATAGCTACAACTGGACTAAAGAATATTATGAAGAATGTTTTTTTTTTTTTCTAAGCTAAGTGATTACATAAAGAATATGCACAAAACGACTTCTAACTTTGTAAGAATAAAACAATGTGAACTAGGTGATATTTAAGCTCGTTTTTCCTATTAATAGCAGGGCATAATAATTAAGTCTCCAAATATAGCTTCTGAGTTCTGTTTCTACACCGTAAGCATCAAGGTTACAGAATTTTTTTGTAATTATTTGTAATTCTCTGAACGTCATATTCCCTCTGGCTCTGTCCTTCTCCCCTCTTTCTGGCACTCAGCTAATATATCTCTTCCAATCTTGCCTTTCCAGTATCCTGTCAATGATTATCATTTTTCAGTACCCATCTCAGATATCCATTCCTGCAGGAAACCTTCTCAGTCCTCAGTATCCCTCATCATGTCAAAGTTACTTGTCATTCTCCTAATAGCTCTAAGGACTAAATTTAAGTTTGTATTATCAGGGCTAAACACAATACCTGGCACATGGTACATACTCAGTAGATATGGTTTCAAGATGGACTTTGATTGACTGATAGAATGATTGACATCTGATATTCACTTGCTCTTAGCCAAAAGGCCAGGAAGTGATTAATATCTGATATTCAGATCCTTCCATAATTTGAACTCTGCCCATATTTTCTGCCTTATCTTTTCACTTGCTCCATGCTAATCAATCGATCTATCCCAAGCAAACTATTCTACTCACAATTCCCTAAACATGGCTTTTATACTTTTGCCCATTTGTCATTTGCTAAAGCATATCCAACAAGATTTTACTCATGTGTCAAATCTCAAATCCAATTCCACTGATTCCATGAAGTCTTCTGTGACACTTTGAATTTAGGTAGCACTTAGTGTTTCTTCTAGAAAATTACAATAAATGACAAAAAATAAAAACAAAAATGAAACTACTTGGCTATTAATGTATATGCTAATGATATAGGAAAGCCTTCAGACTGTCTATAAAAGCCTTCACTTGCAAACATTTTGGTAGTGTTGTTTATCTTACATTATAAACACTATACAAAAGAATTTTTAAAATCCTTGATGATTATGCAGGCTTTAAGCAATAGTTATTGAAAATAGAAAATATAACTCAGAGATACATGTTCATTTTTTTTTTTAATCTCACTCAGGTTCTACTTTATTGTGAAAGGTGATAGAATCAACAGAGTTTTAGATGATCCCTAAGATATTGGTGAGATAGTATGTTTTAAAATAAAATAGTAAAAAGTCAAAAAGGTTATGAGTTTATTTGTATAAAATTGGTGAACCTGTCTCATAATTTAAATCGACCATATAGAAAAATTCACTAGATAGCTATTTTAGGAACAAGTGATAGCGATAATAGATTTTTAATCTAATTGAGGGAAAGGATCCCTAGTTGAGGGTAGATGTAACCTGAATGATTTTGCAATATGAGTTTCAGTATTTAAATATGATCCTAATGCTAATACCGGTGATTTGAGTTGGGCTAATTTTTATACTTGAAAGCAAACAGCACTTGGTGCTAGTTCTATTGAAAGTTGAGAATAATTGACTTGACTCTAAATTGGATATTATATGGGTATCACTGCCAGGGTGCTACAGATGACCATCCTGTATATTTGCACAAATCAAGTGATCCCAGGTGTGTGATTTGCAAGGAAGTTAGTAATGCAACAGAAATTAACTTATGTAAAAATAAAAATTATTCAATGCACTAAATTGAAGAAAGAGTTAAGAAACCAAGCTTCAGGAAAGTGGGTCCTACACTTCTCCAAGAACTTCAAGAACTAGTAACTGTATTTTCCTTCTCTTTCTTTGCATGTTGACTTCAATACTTCTAGCCACTAAACCTCACAAAATAGAACTGTGTAGGCTGGCAGTTCTTGAGCTTTATAATCCAAGGGATTTTTTTTTTCCAACTACAAACACACACAAACAAAAAACATAAATATCAAAATAAAACAAACCCTCAGAGAATGACTCTACAGCAGCTTAGAAGTGTTCACCTATTATACCAATACTACATATTGGCTTGAGGATAGTGTAATTGTGCTATGGTCTGAATGGATCATATAGAACCTCCATGGCACTGATCGCAGATCAGTGTAGTAATTGGAAGACACTACTGGAATCACATAGTTCAAAGGAAGACATTTATTTAATAATAAAAAAAAATTGGAGGAGATACTGGAAAGAAAAGAAGTTGTGTGCTATTACAGGTGAAGGGACTATGGCCTTTTAATTATGAGTGTCCTCTATAGGTCCTCAGTCAGTATTTGTGGGCAAGGGGAGGAGAATAGAGGATAGATAACTTGGGAGAAAAAGTGAAAAGGAATAAGAGTTGGGCACCAGCAAAATGGCTTCACAGTCAGCCTCCATTCCCATTATGTATATGAAAATGAGTCAGAGATCTACTTTCAGGTACTGGTAAGACATGGGTATTCATATTGGAATTTCAGGTATGAATTGTTGGAAGAAGGGTGTTATGAACTCAGGAGCTTCCAGTTTTGCCCATGATGTGCTTCATATTTAGGTGATTGACATCTGGATCCCACCACCTTGTGGATAGACCATGATGGTAAACATTTTTCCTAATTAGGATCAGCTCTGGTAGATCCTCTTAGTAATTCCATCTATGGACGGTGGGGTAAATATAAAAACCAACATAAACATTCCTAACCTTCTTCCTGAGATTTAATTTAACCACCTAAATTTAAGAGAGATTCAGTTAAACAATAAATTGGTGGCTATTAAAATAATAGTGGTCCTTAGCTACTTGCACGTGGCAAAGATTTGGGACCTGAGTTTAATATGGAATAAAGGACAGAAAAAAGCAATGACAGGACGAAGGAAAAATAATAGGGACGAGAAAATAAGAGTCGTTAGTAGAAGATATATTTTTTAAAAATGTATATGCGTGGAGAAAGGTGTAGGTGAAAAAGTAGTAGATTAATTTTTTGAAGAATGTCTTTATTCTGAAATAATATCATCTACAAACATTCAAGGAATGCATTAGAATAATATTTAAAATCCTTAATGTTGTTTTCTTATATAGACTCTCAACTTCAGTATTCTTAGATTTCCAGATTGTCTGGGGATGTCCCAGTAAAGAGTAGGAAAACTACTCAAGTAATTTTTGGGCCACATTTTTATAGTCTTGATTTGAAAGAATTATTTTTAATACTTTCTAAAAAGCTAATTAAAGAGGACCTCAAAATTGAAAAAAAAATAGCTGTTTTCCTGCTTTCATTTAAGGCTGATGTATCCCTCATGTATATTCTTACAGAGTTAATGAAATACATATTTGCAAGGCACCACATTAGTAAGAAAGAGTGATTGGAAAAAGTGTCACCTGTATTTTGTTAATTTGCTGCAGGCTCAGTCTTCCTGCAGCTGGCACATATTTTTAATCTTTTTCTTTTTTGGCAGAAGTATCTGTGATAGGGAAACCAGTAGCAGTCGCTTTGTAAAGGAGGGGATGCTGAAAATCTAAGTAATTACAGCTCCATTTCAATTTTACTCACAGCAGTTAAATTATTTAAGTGTCTCTTCTGCAGTCAAAATGAATATATTTTAGTTTACAAATATTTTATAACCATTAGAGCAATTTTGTTTCCATTATCTGAGTTTTCCAATCCTGTGTTATTAAAAATGAGAAATAATCCTCACAAAGTGATTCCAAATGAAAGTTCTGGGGTCGAATTATATACATTGATTTTCCTAGGTTCTTTGACGAGAGGGACTACCCTATATATCAGTAGTTAAGTTACATTCTCTTATATATATATTTTGAATTTCAGTCAAGCAAGAAACATTGTATTTTAGGCCAAAAATAAAATCTGGAGTATATTATAGTTTCTGCAACAGGAGATTTAATACTACCCAGTATTATGTTAGAATTTAGGGCATGACAATTTTATTGATTATATCATGAGCTTAATGTCTTGGGGCTGCTGATATTGGAAAGAAACACTTAAGAAGTTTTTCCATTTTTATCCCATTATCTTTCGTGAATTCAGCTACATTTAATTTTTTTTTTAATTTTTGAAAGTCAGATTTTAATAACTTTTAACTTAAACATTTACACAGAGGGTATGAGAGGAAACTTTTATGGGTTTTGGTTAGAGTCTTAAGTTTTCAGTTCTCATTCTTTTGGTCATGATAAGATACTTCATCTGTCTCTGGTTTAGAGCAGGCAGCCTTCTTATAATGCTTACCATCTATCAGAATGAGATGATGAAGTAACTAGAAATTTTGCTCTGTGCACATTGTATAATTTAATTACTTTGTAAACCTAAGTTTGAAAGGATCAACTATACAAAGAAATTTTCAGTTTTTCATTATTTGGTATTTTTTATTAATATTTCTTATTTGATAGGAGATTTGTGCTTATAATTGTAGTATAATGATACTATTATCAACATTTTGTGCTATTCTCTCTAAAACTGAATCTTAAAGCCATTAAATATTTTATTGTTTACTGCCTAAAAAGTAGGATCTGCGGTTGCCTCTTTAGGATTAAGAATGCATGTGACTTAAATTATTCACTTTAAGCCTCAAGTCTTCATCTGTAAAACAGAAACACCAAAAAAATACCTCAAAACTCCATTGTGTTTACTAAATGTGAAAAATGTGAGTAAAATATTTGACACAAGTCCAGGAACCCAATACTCATTTCCTACTTCTCCTTATCTAAGCTAATAATACAGAATATTATCGCTCAGCCAGTTTCTTATTCTCATTCCAGTGAGTTTAAACGTTAGAGTCAAATGTGTGTAATGAGAGCGAATTTCAATGTTTATACTCATATGTTAGGGAAGCATAGCCTTATTTAGTTTAATTTGATTTGTTTCTGGGTCTATATTCAATTTCAGTTATTGGAGGACAAGATAAAATATATTTTCTTTCTCAATTTTCCAGTTGGTTGTAGAAGATTCATGTGATCACTGTAATCTAACTTATGCATTATAGGACCAATTGTAGTTCAATCTGAAGCTCATAGGGTCCCTTACCCTCCAGTGGCTTTCTACTTCTCTGTCATTTATAGACCCAGAGCAGGTAAATCTGGCTTTTGGGCTCCAGACTCCCTTGGTACACTGTGTACCTAGTCCTTTCTGAGATTTGCCCACTTTCTGTGAGTTTGCCCTATAGAGTTGTCCAGTATGCTAGGGACTTCTCCATCTCCGTTCTAGGCAGCTTGGTTCTACATTGCTACTCTTAAAGGAAATTTCTACTTTCTTCCCATCTATCTTCAAAACCCAGCATCCACTCTCTAATAAGGGTAGGCCTTAACCAAACATATAAAGCAATTCTTTTTGATGGCTTCTGCTTTCAGCCCTTCCAAACATTATGAAGCAAGTAAATACGACACCACCTGCTGGGATTTGAGGGAGTGTGGAGTGCAGGTGGAACACACCCACACTATTATATCAATAAACTGCCTTCCAAAATTTGAGACGAAATAGATACTATCAATAAACTCTTCTGACTTAGTGAACATTTCAATGAAAATTCTGGAACAATACTGTGAGAAAGCTGATTCAGACAGACTCCCTTTCTAGTGGCAATTACTTATATATTCCCAATTTAGCTTCCTATTTATCTACAGAGTCATGTCTATTGGAATTTCACAGGAACTTCAGAATCTTTTGGGGTTGCAATTAAATAGTCAATGTGATCTAATGCTTTGTAGGCAGTAGATGCTGAATATATTAAATGGTTTTGAGATAATTGGATGATGAAATAGAAAATAAACTTTTAAACTACTTGTTTTTCATATAGAAGGCAAGATAAAAGAGCAAGTTTACCTAGTCAATGTATAATTCTCATTGGATCAGTTGGCATTCAATGTAATGTAATGTAATAAAAAAAGAGACTAATAAACTAATAGTCAAGATTCCCAGCTTCTAGTTAAGCGAGATGGATGGCCACCAGATGGATGACCATGAGAAAACTATTACATTCTCTGTTTCTGTTTTCAAAATAATAAAGCAGTGACAATCCCATATATTCATACTTACCCTATATAGTTGCTATGAAGATCAAATGGGGCAATGTGAATGTTGGGGCTTAATGTACAAAGTTACAGAATAATGTTATGAAATATTCGCCTACTTAAGTATGTAAAAAAAGAGGCAAAGGAAGTGCGTCTATTATATTAACACACTAATATTTAGAGATCATTTGGAAGGACAAAGATGATGATTTAGTGTCTTTCTAAATCCTACCAAACAGTGTGGTTATGAGATTATTGACAAACTAAAGAATAAACTTTTCTATTGACTAATTAAAAAAAATGTCCCTTGTTAGGACATTGCTAGGAATATTATTTAACCCAGGGTTCTATAGTGAGAGATTTTACTCAGTTCTGGAACAAGGCAGTAATGCCAATCTGAAATATGAACTGATATTAAGGTGATAGATTGAGTTGTTAGATTGTGTAATGTGGCATTGTCTACACTCATGGATTATTGTCCCAGATTACCACTAAGAATGCCATTATTAGGAAATTATAGATGACATCTGCAAATTTGTCTCTATCATCTGAGATAACATTGAGAGAGACAATATCTGAGATATTTTATCTATCATAACATATCTTAATGTTGTGTTGGCGGTTAATTTTACGTGTCAAGTTGAAGAGTGTTTCTGGATGTAGTAAACATTTAAATTGGTGAATGCTGACTAGATAAATTGTCCTCCATAATGTAGGCTGGCCTCATCTAATCATTTGAAGGCCTGAATAGAACAAAAAGACCATTTTCCCAGAGGAAGACAGAATTCTCCAAATACTGCCTTCAAATTTCATTTGTACCCCGGCTCTCCATGAGCTTACCAGCTCATGTTGTAGATTTTGAACTCATCAGTATCTATAATCACGTGAGTCAATTTCTTATAATAAATTTCTTTCCACATATATACACACATACATTCTATGGATTTTGTTTCTTTGGAGAACCCTGACTAATAAATATGACATGTATCAACTTTTAGAAATATAATAAAGAGAAATATTCTGTTTATCAATACTATGAAAGATAATATCCTATTTTACTCATTTTTAATGTTGATGCTTCTTGACCAGAAGGACTTTGAGATGTACCAAAGTGAAATGAGAAAGATGCATATTACATTTAATATGTATACAAAAAGTATAAGCAATGTGGGCAGAATAGAAAAAAATTCCAAGTGGATGTAAATGAAAAAGTGCATTAGTGAATACCATTTTCTTCTTAAAATGTCAATAATGCTATAAGGGGTTGCCATCTGAATTGATCTGATATTTTACTGTGAAAATTTTTTAGAGATTATTGTGTCAAATTCTACATAATTTAATAACACAGAGATTTTAAACCACCTAGTTATAATTTGAATGTCCTTTGGAGAGCCAAAGAGATATGGTAGCTTTATGCTTGTTCAACATGGCATCATTATAATCTTACCAAAGCAAAAATGGAAACAGATGACCTCTAAAGCCTCTTACATCAGGATACTTTTATTACAATCAGGCAAGATTTGCACATAGAGCCTACAAGATATTAAAATTTAGAATATTAAATAATAAGATCACATACAACAGCATTTCAATACCATTAACTTCCAATAAATCAGATTTGCAGGAATTAAAGTATCAAGTTATTATGTTTCAGTGAGAGAGGAAATATTAAAATTCATGAGTATTTTAAAGGACACCATAACTAAAGCAGAGCAGATTATAGTTCTGTCCATAAAGGCCTAGAAACTTTGAATAGGTCTTTACCATGAAATTATCAGACATCAACAGGAAAATAAATATCTTCATTGAAGAAAAACATGTAGGATTGACTTGAATGATAGTTATAGAAGATAAAAAAGTTAGAGAGGTAATATAGAAATAGCTGATATCCTTTATAGATACTAGGAAAGAGAAAATACCAGCAAAGAGGTTAAAGAGATTACGAAGGGCACTTTTAAATAGGTTAGGGAGAACAAGATCTGAAAAAGATGAAATATACCCTTTTAGAAGAAATTGATTATAGAAACCACAAAAATTGATCAAAAATAATTAGGCTTAGAAGCAGCAGTAATTAATAATAGAGATAATATTGAATTTTATAAATATTTAAAATTTTATAAACTGTTGTCAAAAGCCTATAAATTATAAAATTGAGGATATGAATTTGGGGACAATAAATTTAAAGGAAAAAACTTTAAAAAGTGATTCAGAATATTATTTAAATGCTCTCTACCTTCAAAAAAGGTATCTCATTTTGAATTTTTTTCTTTCTTAATGCTGACAGCAAAATATTTCAATATTGAAATAGACATCAGAAATATTTTTATCACAAGCATTTTTCACTATTAATATCATAGAAGTGTGATAAGCAATTGTGCTCAAGATGGGTCAGTCAATCAAACTGCCAAGTTAATTTATCTTTTAATCTTAAGCTTTCTTGTTCACCCACCTTATCTAGGTGGTGTAGCTATTGCTTGGATATAGGCTGGGAGATGCTCATAAAGGAATCTTCTGGAATGCTTTAAATTATTGGGTTCTTTTCCTTTAGAACAGAGGAACAGTGATAGTTAACAAATATATTTAAATTTTTTCTCTTATATTATAATTCTCTTTAATTAGTCCACATTTTCATTGGAAGAGTGAATCTCCTTCTAGCCTTGGGATGGGCTTTTCATTTATCCTCTGCAATTAACCATTAAGAAGAAGGACTCTGGGGTGCCTGGGTGGCTCAGTTGGTTAAGCATCCAACTCTTAGTTTGGGCCCAGGTCACAATCTCACTGTTCATGGGATTGAGTTGGACTCGGTACTGACAGCACAGAACCTGCTTGGGATTCTCTCTCTCCCTCTCCTTCTACCCCTACCCCGCTCACAATCTCACTTTCTTATCTCTCAAAAAAAATAAGTAAAATAAAATAAATAGAGGAAACACTCTGTATTCAGAAATTTAGACTGGTGACTAATTAGTACAGCAAGTGGTCTCAGTGCTGGGATCAGCCCTGACGATGCATAGTACTTAAGAACCCTTCTAAATCAACCAGCTAGGAGATATATGAGACAATGCCTTTCCTTTGTAATGGGTACTAGAGAAAGGTCATACTTGCAAAGCAGATATGTTGCTGTGTCTATTGCATGTATTTGTAATACTTGTTTTAATCATTCTCTCATTTTTAAACATGTAGGTTTATTGAATTTTTCAGTAGTAAAAAATGCAGGAACATGGATTTGGTCATCAGAGTTTATTTATGAGCTTTGTCATTTAATCTCGTTGAGTTTCCTCATATCCAAAAGAGAAAAGTAATACCTATGTCAAATGGTTGATTTCTAAAAATTTATTAGTATTTTTTAATTAAAGTATAGTTGACACACAATGTTACATTAGTTTCAGGTATACAACATTGTGATTCAACAACTCTTTTGTTATGTTATACTCACAAGTGTCGTTACCATCTGTCATCATACAACACTATTACCAGACCCTATACTCTACCCTTCATTCTTGTGACTTATTCATTCCTTAACTTAAAGTCTGTACCTCCCACTCCCCTTTACCCATTTTGCCCATCCCGCACAATCCTCCTCTCTGGCAACCATTAATTTGTTTTCTGGATTTATGGGTCTGCTTTTGCTTTTTTTTGTTTATTTGTTTTGTTTTCTAAGTTCCACATATAAGTGAAATCTTATGGCATTTGTCTTTCTATGTCTAACTTATTTCACTTTGCATAATACCCTCTAAGTCCACCCATGTTGTCACAAATTGCAAGATCTCATCCTTTTTTATGCCAAGTGATACTCCATTGTGTATGTGTGTGTGTGTGTGTGTGTGTGTGTGTGTGTGTATACCACATCTTCTTTATCAATTCATTTATAAATGGATAGTTAGGTTGCTTCCATATCTTGGCTATTATAAATAATGCTGCAATAAATATAAGGGTACATGTATCTTTTGAAACCAGTGTTTTCATTTTATTTGGGTAAATACCCAGTAGTTCCACTACTAGATCATATGGTATTTCTTTTTTTAAATTTTTTGAGAAATGTTCATAATGTTTTTCACAGTGACTATATCAATTTACATTCTCACCAATAGTGCACAAGGGTTTCTTTTTCTCCACATCATCATCAATACTTATTATTTCTTGTCATTTAGATTCCAGCCATTCTGATGCATGAGGTGATATCTCTTTGTGGTTTTGATTTGCATTTCTCAAATAATTAGTGATGTTGAGCATCTTTTCACATGTCTGTTGGCCATCTGTATATCTTCTTTAAAAAATGTCTCTTTAGGTTCTCTGCCCATTTTTCCATCAGGTTGGTTTTTCGGTGTTGTATATGTTCTTTATATTCAAATGGTTGATTTAGGCATTACATTTCGTGTGTTATTTTATGTAAATGTGTAGCCCAGTTACTGGTATGTGGTAAATAACAAACAAAATTTAATTCTTTTCCTATGCTACCTTACCTGCATAAATGACTTAGGAACTTGAAACTAAACTTAATTTTATTACATTACAAAAGTGATGTAAGGTTGTAACCTCTCTGTATGACACTGTTCTTAAACTACTATGACCTAAGATTGAGCTAGATTTTTCCTCATATTGTTTTCTCATATTGTTGATTTATATTGAACTTGTATGTCTCTAAGCCCCCCTAGGTCTAACTTTTGTGAATGACTCAAGCCAAGTCTTGCCAATAAATTGTTCAGTAAATTCCTTTTAACAGAGTATCTTTTCCCACTTCCCTCACCAATAATTTGTTTTTACAGTCCTTTCCCTTCTGATCCCTTCCAGAAGTCTGTGTACTACATGAAGCTCTCCTGGGATCCCGTTCAGGCTGTGGAAAAGAGAAAATCACTGGTTATCTAATGGGGTTGAAAAGTCAATCAATAACCAACATGGATTTAGTAAAAACAAGTAAAGCCAAGCACCAAGACCTCAATGTTTGTTGCTAAATTGGTGGCATTCTGAAAGATATTTCTTTGATACTAGCTATCAGTAGACTTCGTAAAAAAAAAAAAAAAAAAGAACCTAGCCTAAGACCAAATCACATTTAATGGTGGATGTTTTAAATCATAGGACTTAACTAAATAAATAATTGAGACAAGGATTATTTATCACTGATTTAAAAGAGAATAGTAAACAAAAAAAGAATAGTATGTTTAATTATGGGTAACACTTTTGGAGAAGTGGCTAGATGTCTTTGTGCACAACACAAGAGGGACATAAGGATTATTGGAGGTTAAAAAGCATAACTGTAAAGAGAGAGGAAATGAGCCAAGAGAATTCAGACTTAAGAAGGGAAGACAAGGGGCGCCTGGGTGGCGCAGTCGGTTAAGCGTCCGACTTCAGCCAGGTCACGATCTCCGGTCCGTGAGTCCGAGCCCCGCGTCAGGCTCTGGGCTGATGGCTCAGAGCCTGGAGCCTGTTTCCGATTCTGTGTCTCCCTCTCTCTCTGCCCCTCCCCCGTTCATGCTCTGTCTCTCTCTGTCCCAAAAATAAATAAAAAAAAACGTTGGAAAAAAAAATTTTAAAAGAAAGGAAGACAAAAACCAAATCTACTATAAAAGATATTGAGAGGAAAATATCAGATACTCTTTCATGATTCCAAAACAAAATCCAAACATATAAGCTATAAAATTTGCCTCAGAAAAACAAAATTGAAATTAACATTAGGATTAATCTGAGCAGTTAGTCAAGCAGGAATGCAAGGAGATTTCTGTGAAGAGTTGTAGAAATGCCCCCTCTTTGTGGGTGAAATCATCATTTAAAGAGATTGCTTTATGGATGTCAGTGTGCTAATAGGCTCCCTGGCTCTGCAGTCATTTCCCTTAGTTCTCTTGATCTCTGACTTCTTAAAGATACAGTCATTGGAACTGATTTACATGAAAAAATATTAACACCTCCAAATTCTAGTAAGCCAGTATATTTAATAAGAATGTTACATTTATTTACTGAAGGGTTCAGGTTTTTTTTTTTTTTTTTTTTTTTTAACCTTTGAAAACTCTGGCATAGGTCAATTATGGTTTTGGTTTGGAGTCTTCTCCCCAGGCCGGATCCCCGTTCTTAGGAGTGTTATCCAGATCCAGGGATCCCTGGAAGGTTGAAGGGAAGAGAAACCATGTCTGTGGCATTCTCTGCAGGCATACCTTGGAAGGTATAGCAGAATTAGAAAAACAAGAAGGCTGAAAGTCAACTCATGTGTTGAGTGTAAAGGGCACATTGAGGATGGATGCCTAATTGCAGGGCAGGAAAGTAGGTGGCAGGGTGAGCTGAAATCTGCATTATCCAAAAGAAAGACTAAGGTGAGGTAGTTCTGCATTGGTCAGCCAAGAGTAAAATCTGACCATGCCTAGAAGTACTAGCTCCTGTTGTGGAAATGGTGTGTCATCTTAAAGCAACTGTACCTCCTTGAAAAGCTTATACATGTCTTTCGTTGTTTAATCATGTGCCTCTTTTTCACCAGCCTAGTGCTATAAAATGAAATTATGCTCCAGTTTCCCCTCCAAATTGTTAGAGGGTGTTTCATCCATGATCTCCTCTTGGGAAAGTGGCACCCCTTTAAAGATATCTCTGTTTCATTCCTGGAAGTTTCTTAGAGTAGGAGCCCTACTGTGCTCTGGAAAAGGCCCTCTATTTACTCTGCTCTGGTCTTATATCATCTAATCTTATCACCACCTAGCTGTTTTGACACCTGCTAAGAACTCTTAGCTAAGCAAATCTACTCCACTGACAGCTATGCTGATATACTGCTTTCAATAATTTGTGACCTATAATTTGCATCCATCCACACCTGTTCCTTCCAATTTGATATCTGGGTCATTTGACTTCCCCAATCCTGCCTCCTCATCTCAAACATTTCATGTTCTTGAGGAAGGAAAAAGCTTCACTCCCTTTCTTTCCCCAGAACACAGATTAGATCAGGATAGGACTTTTAATAAGACTGAGGAAAATTTGCAGTAGTGAAAGACATACAGAATATGTTGTCTTACACATACTTATGTGTAATTACTAACTTGTTCCGACCTTTTGCTAGGATGTCTGCTCAGCTCCTACAAGGTTACTCTGTGCCAGTGGGGGGCGTTGGGGGAGGGGGGGAAGTCAGCCCTCACAGTGGCAATCTCCTGAGACTTGTACATCTCAGTTTTCACGTATGCTTTCCTTTTGTGACTCTAGAAATGCAGAAGTTCTTTCCTCTTCCACTCTATTTCCTATCCTGTCACAGGAATCTGACATATTCTTCTTCACAAATTTCCCCAAATTTCGCATGTGCATTATTGCCTTTCATCACAAATGTGTGGTGTGAATTATATTCACCAGACAAGGCAGCCCTCCTATTTTATAGTCTATTTATCAAAACTGAGTTTTTGAATCCCAAATTATGCCATTCATTGTGTCTTAGTCTATTTTGAAGCTGCACCAAACCATACCCATTCCCTTACATAGTTGTTTTTTTTTTTTCCTACATGAGCTGACAGTGAGGTCAGGGCTCTCTAAACTTTTCTGGACAAAGTCTGATCTTGAGTGTTAATTTTTCCTCAGAAAGATACACATGTAACAAGTAGAGGTGATTTACAAAATCCAGATTTTTTTTGAGAGGGAAACAAAATAAATTGATGATTAAATAAAGGATTTCTCCAACTTTCTATGCTACTACTCTGTTAAGGAAACCTATTTAAGTTAATAGGCCAAAGATCACATCCTTCTAACTCGTTTTCCTCAAGAACAATAGAGAAGTTTATTCTGTATGTATGTATAAATGGAAGGCCTCAATTAAGTAGCACCCAAGCAGATCAAAGAACAGTCTTTCTGAAAAGAAAAATCAATCGAACAAACAAAAACAAAACAAAAACAAAAAACAAATCCTGTTTCTACTCTAGAATGTGAAGTGAGATTTGCAACTCTCAAGATGGCAGGCTTCCAACCTCAAAACTGAGACATTTTCCATCACCTGTGCTACTATAAGGATATTAAAGGACTGGCCATTGAGTATTAATAAGCTTGAGTCTCACTCTTTCTTAAAACGTAATATCAACTTGATAAGGCCCTTCTTTGGGTTTAGTTTTCTTACTGAACATAAAAATCATGTAGCTATTCTGTTTATTTATGATCTTCACATGGGATGTAGTCTCAGTGGTAAAGTTTTAATTATTTTAGAAAATGTAGAACTCACATGTTTATGATGTTTTCCTATTGGGACATGGAAAGAGACTTACTTATATAGAGAGATCTGTTATTTTTTTCTTCTGTAAGTAGCTATGCTATAAACATTTACATTTATATATATAGCATATATATTGTGCTATATACATTTACAAAATAAGGTAGTTATTTATTTTTATAGTTGCATTTTTGGAGTCCATTAGGTCTACTCTGGGAAGTAGATAGATTTTCTTGGTGCTGACTATAATCATGACATCATTAGTCGTTACTCTCTCCTCTGAGATATGCTTAAAATTGATTTGCATCCCCTATTTTATGTCCAATAAGAAATCCAATGCTTTCCCCAACATTTCTGTGAATTCCTGGGAGTGTACATTCTCACAGTCACTTCTAATTCCAATTTCTGGCTCACTCTGAACTTAATCTACCTATTTATCACTTCCCCTTGCTGCCTTCTTCATAATCTACTCAAATAAGGAACATTGCCCATGTCTTCAAGTTCTCCCATATTTCATTCTCAGAAAAGCTTTGTAGACAGCAAATTATACTGAAGATTTAGAGTCAGGAGAAGGCATTGCAGTAATATAGAGCAATTTATGTAAAAAGTGAGTATCCGATATCCCTGTTCTTTGAAGTTCTTTTCTTACTACTCCATCCTTTGCATCAACAATCAGGAATTTATAATTGGCAAGACGTCCCCTGGGTATGGAATATTTTAAGGTTCCTAAGGACCTTTTTAGTAAAAATACTTTATCAGAATTATTTCTGTATAAATTTTCACTTAAAAAGTATTTTCTGCAGTAAAATAAAATAGTTAACCAAATATAATTAGAAGTGATCTATTTTTTTATACAGTACAATTATCTTAATTTTTATTCTTATTTTTTTTAATTTTAAAAAGTTTGGAATTTTTTTGCAGGTTTAATTTTGAAATAAAGTTATTTCAGAGATCAGTACTTTAACTATATAAAATCATATCAGTTATAGCTCCCTGTGTTTCTTTTGTAACTCTTTTGTTTTCAATAATAATTTGAATTTCCCCACACTGATTCTTCCAAATCTAAATTTTGCCCCCAAATTGATTTTTCCAACAATTTTTAATGAATGATATGTGTATTGTTGGTCATTGTGAACGTATTATGTTGATTATTTCTACCAGATATATTTACTTTAATTTTAATAAAGTCAGTTTGATTTTAACATTTAATTGATAACATTGTCAATTTTAAGAAATAAGAGCCATTATTATATATATTTAAGTAACATAGCCTCTGGTTGAGAAGTTCTGTTTATTATGGTTTTATTTATTTATTTACTATTTATTTGTTTTTAATGTTTCATCATTTTTGAGAGAGAGAGAGAGAAAGAGAAAGAGGGAGAGAGGGAACGAGTGGGGGAGGGGCAGGGAGCAAGGGAGACACAGAATCCAAAGCAGGCTCCAGGCTCTGAGCTGTCAGCACAGAGCACAATGCAGGGCTCAAACTCATGAGCTGTGAGATCATGACCTGAGCCAAAGTCAGACCCTTCATCAACTGAGCCACCCAGGAGCCCCTGTTTATTATGGTTTTAAATGAAAAGGAAAAAAAAGGGGTATACACAAAGGATTCCACCAAAGGTGGAGTAACAGAGGCAGATACAAAAACAGGACAGCTAAGCAATGCAGAGTTACTACTTCTTTCTGGCTAAATGGCTCTTGCTTCTAGCTAAATGTAAAGCACACCAGCATCAGAATTCCATGGAGGACAACCTGTCAACGTCAAAATGGACAGATGAAAAGATTTTCTGGTCCTATTTAGATCTTGCCTCCGAATGTGTTATTGTTTTGTTCACCTCTGCTCTCACCCTGCATTTCAGTCCCTGCTAGACTTTCTGCACCCTCAAATTCTCACTGCTTTTTATGAAGAGCGGTTTAGGGTTCACATCTCCAGCTAAAACCCTACAATTTCCCACCTAAAGCAATGTGTTCTGTAGGTATAAGACCATCCACCCTGGAGAGAAATAGCCTTCTTCCTTAGGGGTTGGGGTAACTACAAAAAGTCGTGGTGCTCCTTGAGTGAGTTAGATACCCTGGCATCTTTTCCTGAAGACACACTCTGTCTTCATCCTTCCAGGAATGCCTATGTTTTATTCCCCCTCATCCAGGACTCTTTCCAAGTGCATCTCTTTTTCCCTAGTTCCATCTGACTTTGTTTTCTGTAAGAAGATTTCCTCTCAGGATTTTTCGCACTCTATCACAACCAGTCCCAAAGATGCTTACTGCTTGAGGGCATTTTCATAGCCAGAACTAGCTGGTAGAGGAGAGGATTTTGCACAGGACTTCTTCCAGGTGGTACTGCTCATATTATGGCATGTCAACATGACATTTCACTTAGGTGAGAGGCTAGCCTTAGAGATCTAAACTTCTCTGAGAATAAGTAGAACATACCATACTTAAGTTTTTATTTGATGTAAGAATATATTAGGGTGTGCTCTTTTACCAAAGCTAAGCATTTAGAATGTAATCTTGTTTCTTCAGTAAACCTGATAGCCGTTGTATTTTCTCAGTATTCACACAAAATTGTTCAAGTGACAGATTTTACCTATGTGAAACATCCTGTTAAGTTTGTAGTTATATTTAAATGTAAAATATCTGTGTTTTTGGTTTTGTTTTTTTTTTCAAAGCACATGCACAGATTGGGGTGAGGAGATTTATATATTTATTTCAAAGTCATGATGCAAATCCATTCAACCATATACTTTCTTGCTCCAGGCTCTAGCCTCCACACAATTTTTTATTAAAATTTTATTGGAACCGAGGACATTTGCAGTAGTCTGGAACATATTTTCTCCAGTAGTTGACTTTAAGCTCTCTATACATCTTAGAATTCTCTAAAAAAAATTCTCTGGCATGTTTGAGTATCACTGAACAAACAGCAGCTATACTTATATCAAGGGCAGTGTCAGTCTGAGTGGGAAATATGCCAGCTTTATTAAGAGCATCTTTAATGAATTTAATGAAGCTTCTTATTCTGTCAATAACATCATTCTCTGAATAAAGAACTTCTCCACACACAACACATTATTTACTACAAAATGTTTTAAACATAGAGAAAAATATAGCAAAAATCATAATGAATGTCTGCCATCACCCAGCTTTGTCAAATGTTCATATTTTGTCATCCTTCTTATAGTTAAACCTTACAGATTCATTTGAGTCCCACTGTTCAATTATCCATTCTTCTCTTTTCCTCTCTTTCCTTATCCTTCTTTCTTTCTTTAGAGATAACTTATCACCTTGTTGTTTATCAAATCAGTGTATGTTTCCACTTTAATTACACGTGTGTATTCGAAACAATATTTAAGATTTTCATGTTGTTAAAGCCTATAAATGTTATCACAATATAATTGTTTCTTTGAAACTTACTTTTCCTTCACATTATTTTTTTTTTAAGATTTTTTTCTATTAATGCTTACAGGTAATAATGTTCATTTTCACTATGTCAGGATTTCATTGCATGAACAGAGCTCTATTTATTTCCCCTTGTCTTGTCCTTTGTTTTTCACTTTCCTAGCAGTTATACTCCCAAAGCATAGGTTATCACACTCCTTGATATGAAGACATGTGAGCATTTATAATTACTCTTTTAAGCCATTGAGATTTGGGATGATTTGTTATGCAGCAATAGTGCTAATTCCTTCCATTAAAAATAACAAAATATTTCTCTTATTAATCCCTAAAGTACTTTCGATTTCTCATTGGATCCATGTCTGTAATTTGTTTGTTTGTTTGTTTGTTTGTTTTAATTGAACTGTAGTGGACATATGACAATTAGTTTCAGGTGTATGACATAGCACTTCATGCTTTATGAAGTGATCACCAGGATAAATCTAGGTGCCGTCACCATTCAAAGTGTTACAATATTATTAACAATATTCCCCATACAGTACATTACATCCTCATGACTTATTTTCTAACTAGAAGTTTGTATCTCTTAATCCTCTTTACCTATTTCACTCATTTCCCTAGCCCCTTTCCCTTTGGCAACCACCAGTTTGTTCCTGTATTTATGAGTCTGTTTTTGTGTTTGTTTGTTTGTTTGTTTGTTTTGTTTTTTAGATTCCACATATAGGTGAAATCAGACAGTATTTGTCTTTCTGTGTCTGACTTAGTTCACTTAGCATAATACCCTTGAAGTCCATCCATGTTGTTACAAATGGCAAGATTTCATTCTTTATTATGATGAAGTAATATTCCACTGTATGCATATATAGATATAGATATAGATATATAGATATGTGTAGGTACATGGGCCTGGAATCCATATATATATATATATATGCCATCCTGGAATCTAGATAGATAGATAGATATGACATCTTCTTTATCCATTCATTCACCAAGAGACACTCAGGTTGCTTCCTTATCTTGGCTATTGTAAATAATGCTTCAATGAACATAGTGGTGCACATACATATTTGAATTTGTATTTTCATTTTGTTCAGTGGAATTCCTGGATCATATGATATTTCATTTTTAATTTTTTGAGAAACCTCCATACTGTTTTCCATAGTGGCCGCACAATTTCGCATTTGCACCAACAGTGCAGGAGGGTTCCCTTTTCTTCACATCCTTGCCAACACTTGTTATTTTTTGTCTTTTTGATACTACCCATTCTGATTGGTGTTAAATAATATCTCATTGTGGTTTTGATTTGCATTTCCCTGATGATTAGGAAAATTAGCATCTATTCATGTATCTGTTGGCTGTATGTGTCTCTTCCTTAGAGAAATGTCTATTTAGGTCCTCTGGTGATTTTTTTAGTTAGATTTTTTTTTCTTGATATTGAGTTATGTGAATTCTTTGTGTATTTTGGATTTTAATCCTTATAGGTTATATCATTTGCAAATATCTTCTTCCATTCAGTAGGTTGCCTTTTTATTTTGTTGATGGTTTCCTTCACTGTGCATAAGTGTTTTAGTAGGTCCATTTGTTTATCTGTGCTTTTGTTGCCCTTGCCTGAGGAGACAGGTACAAAAAATATTACTAAGATCAATGTTAAAGAGCTTATTGTCTATGTAATGTCTTTGATAGTAGTTTTTGAGGGTCTCTATTTTAGTTCACCACTGAAGTGTATGTTCTTTGAGAGATGGGCCTGGAATACCTATTTTAAGTGTTTATTTTCCTATACTTTTATTCTTGAATTGGAATTTCTAATAGTTACTTTATTTCTAGAATAGATGAAAGAAGTTAATGTTAAAAAAATTTCATTGGTGTTTTTCTATTCTATAAAAGCCTAAGCCTTGTGAAGGAGTTCAGCATAAGCCTCCCCAAAATATGCCACTTCGGCATGTGGGGTACTTTGAGCTGAAGTCAGTTAAGCACCAGAATGCTTAGAAACAGGCTTTTACTACTCCCTTAACTATCTAAAGGAATTTGGATAAAGGGCCTGGTTCAGGGAGAGTAAAAATCACCAGAAATAACTACCAAGAATATGAGCTAGGTGTGGTCAATTGAGGAGAAGCTCAACAAAGTCTGGAGAGCAAATTCCTCTCTGTGTCTCACTGTCTCTTCAGGGCAAGGCAGACTTTTGTTTACCAAACATTTATTCTTTCTGTCTTCCTGTGAATTGTCTTTCTTCCCTTTGAAGTCTCAAACCACTGAGACTCTCAAACCACTAAGACTCCCTTCTTCTTAACTCAAGATGGCATATAAGCCACAATTGTCTGACTGCCTATGGGTATTATACTCTTATGGGGCTCCCATATGTATGTGATTAAATTTATTTTCTTCTGTTATTCTATCTTATGTTAATTTAAATAACAGATCAGCAAAAATATCTCAAAGGAAAGAAGGGAAAATGTTCCTCCCTACTCTTGTTTTTACTTAAAACTAGTACACCCAATGTTTCTTTATGAAGTTTTTCTAATCTCAGTATCGATAGCCAGGAAGAAACTTATTCTTGGTCCTTGCATTACCCTGTCCAGTGCTATTCTCCATTACTTTTCTCTGTTCTTTCCAGTTTAGCCCATTGGAAGCATCAAACCTCCCTCTGAAATGGTAAAAAGCATGTCTTATTGGAGATACCACCAACTTGTCTGTTTTTCCCTTTCAGCTTAAGACCATTTCCTGAACTCTTTGGGTTTTGGTCCTACTTGCTTTCTGATATCCAGGTTCACTTGATATTTGTGTCTCCTACTTATTTTACTTCTTGATATTTGGGAGTGCATGGACTCTAAAAGGGTCATGTATTTTAGAACTATTATTTGATCTACTGCTAATTTTTAACTCATTCTTAATAAACTTGCCCTACACTCTTTGCTCCTTGACCATTACTTATTCCTATGAGAGTTCATCCAATTCAGTAATTTTTGATGTATTTTTCTAAATTAGGTCAATATTTATGTCTTATAAACATTGCTTTCTTTTATTCTTTTTGTTTACTATAGCTTATATCTTGATTATCAATTGTTCGAGTACCAAGTTATCAATTTCATTGCTTTAAAAGTTGCTTTAATTTGGCCATTAATATGAGTTACAATTACTCAATTGCAAACAATCCATTGTTTCATACTTAGATAAAATGAGGGCAATGAAAAATGCCAACCTCACCATTGTAATTTTTGATTTGGTACACTCGGTAGATATGGCCCATGTTGAAAGAAAACATTTTTGCTTCACCCTTCTTCAGAAATATATTCATTGTATTTTCTAGTGATTAGTGATATAATAGTTATCTTGTGATTTATTGTTTTCAATATACCACAGTCCTATTATCTGTAATCATAAAATGTTTAATCTTTAGTGCATGGTTTAAATTTTTCCTAATTTATGGGAGTTACATGATGATCTTACTTCTTGTTCCTTCTTTTGTTATTGTCCTAGATCTACTGAAACTATAGCCTAGTGATACTTTTCTTTAAAGGGCAGGTGGTTTATCAGTCCATGGTATACTCTCTGTGAGGCAATTATGCTATGCCATCTCTCTTCTGGGGCCCATCTTCCTATCCTGAGTATAAATAAAGACCAATGTTGGGGCACCTGCATGGCTCAGTCGGTTGAGCATCCGACTTCATGATCTCATGGTTCATGAATTCAGTCCCCTTCTGGGGCTCTGTGCTGACAGCTCAGAGACTGGAGCCTGCTTCAGATTCTGTCTCCCTCTCTCTGTCCTTCCCCCTCTCACGCTGTCTCTCAAAAAATGAATAAATGTTAAAAAAATAAATAAATATCAATGAATATAAAGCAGTTGGAAAGAATGCATTCTGAAAAAGTTGCTTTTGTACTGATTAACCTTGCTTACCAGAATGTACAAATCTCTATGGCTTTCAGAATTACTTTGATTTCACCAAGAATGAACTCATTAACCATAGAATATCATGGCTGGGAAGGAGATTTTAGATTCCATCTGACAAGATCTTTTTCATCAAGGCAGAAATGGATGAAATAGTCAATATTTGGCCAGTGTTGGTTTCAAAATTTAATTTTCATATGGCTCACCTAATAGATGAATCAGAAAAGCCCCAGTGACTTGCCAATGAGACATCTCAAGTGCAGGGCCACTGTGCTACATGGATTCATCTCTATGATCTCAATGATACCGTTTATTCTGTCTCTCATCTTGCTTAAAAATGTTTTTAAAAATATTTTTAAAATATTAAAAAAAATATTTCAAGACAGTTGATACATATTTTGAGTGAAAGGAGTGAGAAAGGACCACACCAAAATTTCCCTCAAGGGAGATGAGAACATTTCAAGTGACTATGAACTAGCAAGATTTACCAGTGCAATTCACTGCCAACAGGGAAGCATTCTAGGTCATTTTCTTTGTTCTAAGACATTCTGTTATTATCCAAATAGACTGTTTCTCAAGTGATAAGTGAGTAACATTCCAAAAATCATTTGTGAGTTCCTTTAGATCTTGAAAGGCATTTTCCTATAAGTTTCTTGCAAAAACATGATTAATGATTATTATGTTCCCTGGCCAATACTGAAAAGTCACTTTAACACACAAAGTGCTAAATATATTAGAACTGTTTCAAATACACCTAACTATCATCTGTCCCACTGTTTCTATGGAACAATTGCTTTCTTTTTTTTTTTTTTTTTTAATTTTTTTTTTTCAACGTTTATTTATTTTTGGGACAGAGAGAGACAGAGCATGAACGGGGGAGGGGCAGAGAGAGAGGGAGACACAGAATCGGAAACAGGCTCCAGGCTCTGAGCCATCAGCCCAGAGCCCGACGCGGGGCTCGAACTCACGGACCGCGAGATCGTGACCTGGCTGAAGTCGGACGCTTAACCGACTGCGCCACCCAGGCGCCCCAACAATTGCTTTCTTAATTCTGTCTTTTTCTGTCAATAGTAGCAGCCATTTCTTCATCATTGTATAGCAGAATCTTCATTGGAGGTAGGTTGAATTATACCCAGGAACCATTAAAGGAACCTTTTTTTTTTACTCAATCCATTTCTGTATCTACATGACAGAAAAGGTGGCTCAGGATAAGCACCCCCCAGTTGTTCAGAATCAAAAGACAGAAGAATTACACCCAAGAAATTCTTTGTGATACAATTGTATATAAATTGAGGGCCACCTAATCCTCAATTTATACCTTCTATGCTTTCCATTTTGTATCTTGATCCCTGTTAGAAATTATGCCTGTGGAAATTTGAGAGCTACATTTCATTACAATAGTCACATTGTACCCAACTACGTCAGTTTTCATGGGTCTGAACTTCTCTAATTATTTGTTATTCAATGATTTTCATTCACCTTCATGATTTTTCTTGGTAATGTGCACTATAGTAGCAGAAACTTTTAGACTTAAAAATTAACTTTGACTTGCCAAAGAAAACGCTTTGTTTCTGCAAGTCATTATTTGCAATAATTGCCATGCTATTTTCTGAAAAGGGAAGATTCCTGGTGTCACATGGCAACTGATCCCTGCGTCTCCTGCTGGCTTCTGTCAGATTAACGTGTGCTGCTCCCCTGCTGAAAAGTCCACACGGGTTCTCCTCCAGGCCACCTGTGGAGGAGGAGAGGATTTTTTCCCCCTTAAATTTCAAAGAGAATGAGAATAGATAGAATGTGGACCAGAGGATTAAGTATCACTAACAGTAATGCTGTTTTGAGAGAATTTAATCTCAAAAACAAAACAAGTTGAACTTCTGGTCTCACAACCTACTAGCATTGTTCTCTCATATTTTTCCTAAAGAATCTGACAACACTTTGATGTTCTACATGCCCTCTCATCCTGCTCAAATCTTGCCATCTTCTATCTCCTTACTTTAAATCAACTTTTCTTTAAAACGGAGCAAATATTGGCTCTTGATAAAGGTTAGGGAGGTTCAAACATGAGTGTCTTACTATTTTGATCACCCAGTGGCTGAGTTGAAAATATCTGTAATTCTCTCCCCTTCCACCAATTTTATAACTTTTCTCAAATCAGAGTCATCATCAGTGAATGTCAGGTGCCAGAACCTTTTCTTCATTATTTTCCCTTATTTAGGGAAGGGATAAGCTTAATAGCTGTATCCTTACCAGGCAGTGTCATGTCCATTAGACTGCATGCCATTTAAAGATCACAAAATCAATATGGATCTGAAATACCGAAGGTATTCAGTGAGTTGTGGTAAGTGTTTTGGATTTGTCATACCAGATATTTGAAATCAATTTCAACCCTGCTGGAATGTCTTCTAATTTTGAAGAATTTAACTGTGGAGTCCTGGAATATGTGTGTGTGTGTGTGTGTGTGTGTGTGTGTGTGTGTCTGTCTGTGTGTTTGCTTGTTTCCTCTATTTTAGGGGACTTTCTTCTCTGCAGTGAGGTGAATGGTGTAAAGTTCTGTGTGGTTGGGTTTCCATCCGGGCAGGGTGTGTTAAGCCATTCCCTATGTTATTAAGAATGAGGCCCTAGGGGGCGCCTGGGTGGCGCAGTCGGTTAAGCGTCCGACATCAGCCAGGTCACGATCTCGCGGTCCGTGAGTTCGAGCCCCGCGTCGGGCTCTGGGCTGATGGCTCGGAGCCTGGAGCCTGTTTCCGATTCTGTGTCTCCCTCTCTCTCTGCCCCTCCCCCGTTCATGCTCTGTCTCTCTCTGTCCCAAAAATAAATAAAAAACGTTGAAAAAAAAAATTAAAAAAAAAAAAAAAAAGAATGAGGCCCTTTATGGGGTACCTGTGTGGTTTATTTAGTTGAGTGTCCAACTCTTGATTTTTGCTCAGGTCATGATCCCAGGTTCATGGAACCGAGCCCTGCAACAGCTCCACACTCAGCTTAAATTCTCTCTCTGCCCCCTCCCCCAACTCACTGTCTTTAAAATAAAATAAAGAAAGAATGATAGCTTTTATCTTAATGAATAAAATTTCAGACATTTACCCCCTCCTGTGATACTATTTATGCTTTTAGTATTTGTTGACTGAACAAAAAAATACAATGACTGACATTTACTATACATTTTGAATGTATTTGATTTTTATTTATTTTTTGAGAGAGAGAGAGAGATTGAGCATGAGTGGGGGAAAGGGGGAGTGGGGGGAGGGAGAGAGAGAGAGAGAGAACGAATGAATCTTAAGCAGGCTCCACGTTCAGCATGGAGCCCAATGTGGGCTTGATCCCACAACACTGGGATCATGACCTGAGTCAAAATCAAGAGTCAGATGCTCAACTGACTGAGCCATCAGGCACCCTGAATATATTTTATTAATCACCAGGTCATTTTCATATATATGACAAGGAATAGAGAATTGTATGAAGGATATTTTACTCAATTTATAAACAATGTTTAGGCAGCAAATAGATACTACGATCTCTAGTTAAACTTCCATGTTGGCCCCCAGAGACTGAGAACTACAGGTTGTTGAGTTTAAGCTGATTCTGTGGTTTTACTAGGGGTTTACATATATGCTAATCATTTACTCATAAAATGAATGATGAATCATAAAATGTGGTCTATGTGAAAGGCCCTTCTTAATTTTCCAGGGAAAAAAGAAAGATAAAGATGATTTAATGCTGGTCTGGTTCATACCAAATCTGATAGTTGTTACAATGCATGAGCCTTTACTTAACTCCTACTCTTAAGGGATAGTGTCTCGTGTATATGTGAACTGACCTCTCCTTAGACCTACTTAGTCATCACTTCGGAAGGCTTAGCTCCATTTCTGATTGCTCATAGCATTTGGCAAGGAAATTATTTTTATTCTTTAAAATTATTTCTGGTGAATTGCAATTAAAAGTTATTTACATTACTGAAGAACTGAACGGAAATTTCTACCAGATACATACTTATATGCTTGACTTTGCTGGTAACTGTTATTTACACAGCATGTCCAAGTCTAGCTCAGTCTGACCCATGGTAAATCCAGCTCATTATCCTCCCAGATCCCTGCACATTTATATTTCTTTCTCAAAGGGTCTTGCTTCTGAGTTTTAATGTTTGGGTTTTTTTCTTTTTTTGAGAGTAGTTTTGCTTTTTACCTGAAATTGGGAAATTATTCCTTCACTTAATACCTAACTATGACTGAAGGCATAACTGCTTCTAGGGGTAGTTCTAGTTAGGGTCTTAAGAAAGCTAAGAATCCAAGGGTAGGGAATGAGCCTATTTTGCCCATTATAACATCCTAGGTGTCTAAAATAGGAAACTGCACCTAGTAAGCCTCAATAAGTATTATATGAATGAATGAACAAACATCCAAATGACTTGAGTAGCAAAAGTCAGTCATTGGAGTATATATTTTTTTCTGAGCCCTCTAACCATACCACTCACTGTTGCCAAATACCCTTATCTATATATGGAGCTTTACAATTGTGAGGCTTAAGAACAGGGGCTATTTTTTAAATGTTTATTTATTTTTGAGAGAAAGAGACAGAGACAGAGCATAAGCCACGGAGAGAAGCCAGGGAGGGAGGAGACATAGAATCCAAAGTAGGCTTCAGGCTCTGAGCCGTCTGCACAGAACATGAGTGGGGATCAAAGTCACGAACTCTGAGATCATGACCTAAGCTGAAGTCATACACATGAACAACTGAGCCACGCAGGAGCCCAGGAATAGGGGCTATTTTGCTTCTTTTCAGAATCTAGATTAGTATCTCATGTGAATTGCTACTCTTTTATTCAAAAGGAGTAATCTGCCTTTGGTATTTGTTTTAATAATTAGTTGTGTATCCAAGTGTTCATCGATACATGAGTGGATAAAGAAAATGTGGTGTTACCCGCCCCCTGCACACACACAATGGAATATTACTCAGCCATAAAAAGAATGAAATCTTGCCATTTGCAACAACAGGGATGAATGTAGAGGGTATAATGCTAAGTGCAATAGGTCAATTAGAGACACGCAAATACCATATGATTTCACTCATATATGAGTGTTAAGAAACAAAACAAATGCACAAAGGAAAAAGAGGCAAACAATAAAAACCAGACTCTTATATATAGAGAATAAGCTGGTGCGTACCAGAGAGGAGGTGGGTGGGGGGATGGGTGAAATAGGTGAAGAAATTAATAAGAGTACATTTACCTTGATGACCACTGAGTAACGTATAGAATTGTTGAATCACTATATTGTACACCTGACACTAATATAATGCTGCATACTAATTATGCTGGAATAAAAAAAAAATCATCGGTTGTGAATCTTCTAATTAAACACTCTACTTTAGACTGCATGTGTTGGTATGTACTAAAGGCAAATAATACATCTGAATTTAGAATATGGATCCCATACCACTGGCTTGCAGCTCTGACAGAAATAGAGTGCTCCTTTTATTACAGGATCCGTAATGATAACTGCTGAGATCAGCAACATAAGCCCAGCGAGTACATGACATTACCATGTTATTAAATAATATATGGCCATTAATACATTGATGCTCTCTGTTTGCCCCCTCAAGGAATCATAATAGAGTCCTTGGGCACATTTGAAAGTAAATCATTAGAGACACAATAGACAGAAAAGTATCTTTAGTGTGCTCTCTCTCTCTCTTTCTCTCTCAGAGATAATGGAGAAAGGATATTCCCACAGCAAACAGGACTTTTTTGGTGGCACTAATCACAGTGACATAACCCCTTCAAATGGTGGTAGGATGTTTTGCCAAACCACCACTGTGCTTGTGCTTTTGCTCAGCAACTAATCAGTTTGGGCAGGTATCCATGTTGGGAGGCCTTGAGGCTCTGAGAAAGGTCTGGGTCTTTGTGGTCTCTCAGGTACCTTGCTGTGACTTGGGATAAAGTAAATCTACAGAGCAGCCAAAGAGAGAGAAAAGGGGAGAGGGGTGAAAGGAGAAAAAGTTGATAAAATCTTCATCTTCTATTGAGAATTTTTTTGTTTTGGAAACTTGCTCGTCAGAGATTGGAAAATTTAAAGAAAAAGAAACTTTCAGTCTGCTGTGAGGTTGTAGGTAAAAGGTACATCTTTAGTGACATGACATACTAAAAGATCCATTGAACTGGCATGTGATGCCTAAGAAATGGGATTTTATTTATGCCTCCTTCAGAAGAAATAATTGATGACTTTCAACTGTCCCTTGAATAAATTTGGGTTGAAATTTAACATGGGAAAAGAAATAAAGGCACTGTTCCTGAAGGTTGCCTGTTGATCTCAATTCTTGACCAAATTTGTCAGGACCATCATATACATGAGTATAAAATACTTGCTAGTGACACAAATACATCAAGGAACAACAATGGGTTGTGTTGATTAAAATCCTGGGAATAAAAGAAGAACAACTAAACAGTATCTGTCACAATATTGAATTCTTCAGAGAAATGTGCAAGATAAAACAAGGTTATTTTGAATCCATTGATTTAGCAGGGTGGCCATACTCAGAAATGAGCATTTTGTGTCTCTAAACTCAGAGAACATGGTTCTTCACAAGATTTACATCATTGGGGAAGAATCTGTAAATGTGTTTTTCCTAGGACAGCTTTTTAGTGAACAAAGCTGCTTTGCCCAGAAAGTGTTGGGCATCATCTGGGTTCCTTTGGCTGTAGTAAAACATTAATGATATTAGTGTTTCATAAGAATCTTATGTATGGAGCAGTGTACATGGGCAGTGTAACTTAAGTTTCATGTTACTTGTTTACAGTGCTGCTGATGTTAAATTTTGAACATTTTTTAGGTGTAGAACAGTTTTTGGGCCTTGTAATACCTGTTTCTTTTAGCCACCCCTCTGCCATCATTGGTCTTCTCTTCCTTGTCCAGTAGCTCCCACACTTTAACATAAATAAGAATTACCTTGGAAACTTGTTATAATGAGATTTTAACTTAGTATGCTGGGATGATCTCAGAAATTGCTTTGAAAAGAAACTCCCTGGATAACTCCAGTGAAGTGGTTGCCCACACTTCAAGAAACCTAGTTGAGATCTTCATTTAGCATCTTCTGATTAACATCAAACTGGCTTTCCATCTTCCTGGATATGGATTCTGCAGGATCTGAGCTGTCCTTCTTTTTACCACCTGTACCTATAGTGCATTTACTTCACAGGGTTGCAGATAAGTCAGAAATGGTGTGCTTGAAAGACTGAATATGTTACCTTACAAGGCAAGGACTTGGTAGATGGGATTGAGTTAAAGAATTAGAGATAGGGAGATAATGCTGGATTGTCTGGGTGGGCCAGAATGAAAGAGAGGTCACAGTGAGAGGGAGGGATGGAGGGAGGGAGGGAGAGAGAGAGAGAGAGAGAGAGAGAGAGAGAGAGAGAGAGATAGTGTGCTGCCGGCTACGAAAATGGAAGAAGTGACTATGGAAATTCTTACCTAGAACCTCCAGAAGGAACACTGGCCTGCCAATACGTTGATGTGGGGCCAAGGAAACCAATTTCAGACTTCTGACCTCCACGACTATAAGATAATAAATTCATGTTGTTCTAAGCTACAAAGTTTGTGGCGCTATGTTTTAGTAGCAATAGGAGGCTAATATATCTTCTCTAAACTTCAGTTTGTTCAGTTCAATGAAAAAGTAAGAATAGTAATGATTCCTATCCCTTCAGATTTTTGAGAAGATCAAATGAGATACGTGTAAAGTATACGCGTGTATATAAAAAAATATGCTGATGAAGATGATGGTGATAACAAAGCCAACAGTTCTGCCTCACCTCATCTAGTTATTCAGAGCCTTAGCCACTGCTAAAAATAAGGGTTATAATGAACTCATTTGATTTCAGATCATTTCCTACTTCCAAATATCCCCCTAGATAATAAACTCTCTCCTTTTTTTCCAGGAAAACCCAGCCATATTCTTGTTCCCATATTAAATCAATTCAGTTAACAAGACTTTTTGACCATCAAACAACTACCCACAATTATATATGCCAGGAATCACTTGGCTCAATCACATTTCCCTTGAGCTTCTATAATTTACAGTTTTAAGGTTAAAGTTATTTTTCCCTCCAGAGAAAGGCTTCTTTTGAAAATCTCATGGTTCCATGACTTTCTATTACTTCTCTTTTTCAGCACCTAGAATGTTCTGAAATGATGCAAATGATTAAAAAGAAGAAATGATTTGCCTCTTAAGGAGCTGATGATCTATTGTAACAAGTATAGCATGATCAAATGCCAATTGAATGGAATGATAAGAACTCATAGGAAAGGAGCTGCATATTGTTATGTTTGGAGAAGGCTTTAGGGTGAAGTGAGTCTTGAGCTGTGATTTGAAGGAAGGGTAGAATTTGGATAGTAAAAAGGGATGAGGTAAGGCACTTTAAATTAAGGGAGCAATGAAAAAAATCTATTGTGTCCACTTAGAGATAGGGGTGAGCAGTGATTGCACTGGAAAGGATGAGCTAATAGGGAGATGGAATAAAGGTGAATCATGATGTGCTCAGGCTTTACGGGTACCGCAAACACTGCTTGTTCCATTGTATTCTTGAACCTCCTTAGAAACCCAGAGCAGCACATCTGTAAGTTTAAACAGGACATTTTTTTCTTTTTCTTTTGTATTAATCAGAATAGTCTATACTCTTATCCATCCAAGCTGATACTCTGCTTTGAAGGGAATCAGGGTTAATGGACATCCATCCTCTTTGCACCCGCTAATATTGAATTCCATTAATGGTGATAAAGTTCCTATTTTAGATATTTTTAAAAGGAAAAAATTTTATAGGCATATGGAGTAGAGCAAGACTATTGTTAAGTATCAAGGGAACTGTTTTGGAGAAAGAACAAAGCAATCAGCAGTTTATCATTATTACTGCTTCTCCCCAGTCACATTAATATAAAAAGGGCCAGCACATCAGTGAAGTAATAGGGCAGGAGGCATTAGCACCAGCATCCCTGGCAAAAATCTCAGCTGCCTTCTGGATAGAAGTAAAAGAACAGAAGCAAATGAAATGATTCAAGAAAATAGCAGAGATGGTGAACCAGAGCAGCCATAGGCTCCTTTAGAGATAATTTATGTTCACGTTCAAAAGATGGTAACTGCTTCCTAAAAGATCTACAGTAAAATAAATAACAAGCAGAAAATAGTCCATTTCATGATCCCAGAGTACATAAGGAAATACAGGGGTTTTAGGTAAGGGGAGCCCTTGAGTACATATGTTCAATGTGTCAGAAGAGATACTTTCCTAACTAAAGGAACGCAGGACTCTGGCCTTGGAGCAGTTATTATCTGGTTCTTCTCATGCAGTTTCCTTTTTACTGCTCTCGTGAACTTACAACTACATGCATTAAGATAAAATGAATCTGCACAACACCCTAAAGTTTTTTTTTATTATTATTGAACTTGTAACATTTTAAAAATATACAAATATGTACATAAACTTTCCTGGTTAGTGGAAAATTAGAAGATAAACACACATGTAATCACAACCGCAGTCATGATATAGCATATTGTCAATCCCACAAATTGTGCTCCCTCCTCTGCCAACTCCCCCCAACTCCCTTCACATCACTATTCCCTCCTCTCCCCCAAAGGTAAACACTATCCTGAGTTTCTTGGCATTCACTTCATTGATCTTCTTTATACATTTGGCTCTTATGCATACATTATATAAACACTAGAATTTAGTTTTAGTTGTTTTCTCAATGTTGTATAAATACAATTATATGATAAGTATTCTTTTATGTCTGTCTTTCCTTTTTTCCTTTTAATGTTATGTTTATGAGATTCATCCATGGTGTTGCTTGTGGTTCTTGCAATTATGTTAAAAGTTACTCTAGTGGCTATTATATTATCTACATGCATTATAGAACAGTTGTGTAGGGTCCCCTGGATGGCTCAGTCAGTTAAGCATCTGACTCTTGATTTCATCTCAGGTCATGCTCTCATGGTTCCTGAGGCTCGAGTCTCATGTCAGGCTCTGTATGCGCTGATAGTGTAGAGCCTGCTTGGGATTCTCTCTCTCCCTCTCTATCTGCCCCCCCCCACTTGCTCTCTCTCTCTCTCCTCTCTCTCTCCCTCTGCCTCTCCCTCTCCAAATAAATAAACATTAAAAAAAGGGGTAGATGTGTAAACAAGTGAATGTATATTTCAGATAATGTTTCTAAACAGAATCTCAGTTGAGATGAATACTCATCAGCTCTTAAATAAATTGCATTCCTTTTCCATTGCTGCATGACAAATTGCTACAAATTTAGCAGCTTCCAATACTACGTACATAGTATCACACAGTTCTGGAGGTCAGACATTTGGGTAATTTGACTAGTTTCTCTACTGTCAGTCTCATTAGGTCAAAATCAGAGTGTTAGCTAATCTGGTCTCTGATCTGGAGATGTGGGAAAGAATTGACTTCCAACTCATCCAAGTTGTTCGCATAACTCAGTTTCTTGCAGTTGTTGCTGTCAGGTTCTTCCATGTGGCTCCCTCCATCTTCAAAGCCAACCAATACACATTTCTCTCATATTCTCTTCTGTCAAGAGCTGGAGAAAACTCTGCTTTGAAGTGATTAAATTCTTTTGATGAGACTAACCTCTCCTGGAAAAGCTCTTTTGTCATATAATTTACCATAATGATGGGAATGGTACATCATCATATTTACAGATTTCATCCACACTGAGAGGGAGGGAGGTTTTACAAGGTAAGGATCATTAGGGGTTTCTTAGAATTCTGCCTACTGCAGGAGCCAAGAAAAGAACCACTTTATCAGTTTAGAATCTAGGGCTCCACTGCATTCCTGTTGCTGTAACGTTGGGTTGTAAAATGATGAGGGGCACTCATACTTCTCAAAAAAAAATTTTTTTTGTATTTATTTATTTTTGAGAGACAGAGAGCATGAGCAGGGGCGGTAGGGGGGCTGCAGAGAGAGAGGGAGATACTGAATCCGAAGCAGGCTCCAGGCTCTGAGCTGTCAGCACAGAGCCCGATGTGGGACTTGAATCCGTGAACCATGAGATCATGACCTGAGCTGAAGTCAGACGCTTAACTGACTGAGCCACCCAGGCGCCCCTTCATACTTCTTATAAAATTGATATCTACCTTCAGCAGAGAAAGCAGATATGTGGCATGCTCTTTTTCTCTATTTAAGTGTATTTATTGAGCATATGCTGTTAATAAAGCACTGTAATGGATACGAAGATGATGTGACAATTGCATAATATTCTATGGAACAGGATAAATTGCAATTACACAATATTTAGAATTCTATGTGAATTCAAAGGAGGGCAAGACTACATTCTGCTGTGGGCATTGAAGAAGGTTTTAAGTTTCAATCAAACTTAACACCTATCCTGTATCTTCGGTTTGTTCTATTTCCATTCTTCTCACAAATCTTTTTATTCATTTAACAAGCATTTATATAACAAATTACTATTCTAAACCCTTTACATATCTTGACTCATTTAACCTCACAATGACTTTGCTTTCTCATTTTATAGGTGAAAATACCTAGGCACAAAAGTTAAGTAACTTGTACAAGTTTGCACAACAGGTAAGTAGCACATCCAGGGTTTGTACCCAGGCACAGTGGCTTTGAAAGTCCTTGTTCTGGTTTTGTTTTTTTTTAATGTTTATTTACTTTGAGAGAGAGCACATGTGGGCACAAGTGGGGGGAGGGGCAGAGAGAGAGGAGAGAGAGCCCGATGAGGGGCTTGATCTCATGAACCATGAGATCATGACTTGAGCTGAAACTTAGAGTCAGATGCTTAACTGACTGAGCCACTCAGGCACCCGAGAGTTCTTGTTTTTAGTCATTATGCTGTACTGCTTCTCAATGTTGGTAAAAATTCAAATATAACCATGTTGTTTTCAGGTTCATATCATTATGAACCATGTAGGGCAGTGGTTTTTGATAAGTCTATTTTTGCCCTCCCTCTCTTGTCCCCCCCCCCATCCCCAAATAAGATATTTGGCAACATGTGGGAACCTTTTTAGTTCCCACAATGACACTAGCATTTAGTGGTTAGAAGTCAGGAATGCTGCAAAATATTCTAATTCTTTGCCTTCCGCAACAAAGAATTATCCAGCCCCAAATGTCAGGTGAGAAACTCTTGGAGCCTTGTGACCCTCAGGATTAAATTAAAGATCTATAACATGACAAATAAAGTGTGTATCTTCATTCTCATCAATCCTTTCTGGTATTTTATGTGCACAAGGTACACACACACCACTGTTTCCTGACATAGTGACTGTATTTATTCTTTCTGCTCTGCCTGGGATCCTTTTTCTACCTGTCCTCTCACCTGTAACAATTCTCTGCCATTTACTCATTTTTTTGAGTCTTAGATCAGGTCATAGTCATTCATGAAGCCTTTTGCTCTACTCCAGTCAGGGTGAGGTGCCCCAGTGCCAACATTCCAAATTATCCTCTGTGTTGTTAAAGTGTTACACTTAAAGCACTGAGCACTTATTAGCAATTTCTTTCCCCTTTTCTCCCTATGAGTTTTGGAATCCCATGGGAACAGGGACTCTGTCAAACTCCCATCAGTGTCAAAAGCCCTAGTGGTTTCTGACATAGATGAATCTAAGAAATCTTAGTTTATTGAAATAATAAATAAAAGTATTATATCCCTCTGCTAGGGCCATCATAACAAAATACAACAGACTAGGTGGCTTAACAGAATTTTATTTCTCCCAGTTCTGGAAGGTGGGAAGTCCAAGATCAAGGGGTTAGCAGGTTTGGTTTCTTCTGAGGCATCTCTCCTTGGCTTGCAGGTGTTTATCTTCTAGTTGTGTCCTCATACAGCATTTCCTCTCTTTGTGTAGGCTCCAGTTGTCCCTTTTCTTATGAGGACACCAATTCTAGGGTCTTACCCTTATAATCTTATTAACTTTAATCACCTCCCTAAAGGGCCTACCTCCAAATATACTCACATTGGGGGTTAAGGATTTAACATATGAATTTGGGGAAGATACAATTCAGTTTATAGCAAATAGGAAGTGAGACAATACAATTATTATTTCAACCTAATTAGGAGAACGCTTCTCAAATCTAATCATTTGATATATTAAAATATTAATATTTTTATTCTGTTCTTTTTTCTTTCAGATAAATGTATTTATATGTAAGTATAAATGAAAGGGAAGCTTAGATCCTTAAATAAAAATTATCCATACTAATGCCACAATGAAAACAAAATACTATTATTAAATTGCAGCCACAGAGTATTGTGCACGGAGTATTTGCATTTATGCTCTATTTTTGACAAGGTTAGCAAGGGTTTTTTTTTTTAACGTTTATTTATTTTTGAGAGAGAGAGAGAGAGACAGAGTGTGAGCGGTGGAGGGTCAGAGAGAGAGGGAGACACAGAATCTGAAGCAGGCTTCAGGCTCTGAGCTGTCAGCGCAGAGCCCAATGCGGGGCTGGAATTCACAAACAATGAGATCATGACCTGAGCTGAAGTCGGAGGCTTAACCAACTGAGCCACCCAGGCACCCCAAGATTAGCAAGTTTTAGAGTCACGTAAAGAGTCACTTGCATCAAAGCAATACAGTTGAAAGAAGGAAAAAAAAGTGAAAATGAAACGTCATTCTTATTATGCAAGTCAGTACCATTTCTTCCACATCTTCCCAAGTTGGATGCATTTGAAACTTGGGTGCAGTCTGTGCTTGTTTCTAGGATGTGTGATGAGGAGCACTGGGAGTTGAGGCTGCTGAAGCTGGTTAGGGTTAGGAGGCAGGAGATGATGCTCTGACTGGTAGCTTGGGTTCTGTTTGGTGGCCTGTCTGCATTATTTAACATTATATAGCTAGAAGCTACTCTTGGATTTTAAGTATCCCGAAAATTTTACCACAGGTAATCTTTTAGTACTAAGAGAATTTGTATACACACTTTATAAACCTTTTTAAATTTATAGTGCTAATTTGATTTTCATTCCATAATCATGTTCTCTTTCTGGTGGCTTCATACCCCAGGCAGTGCTTTAGAGTGATTTTGTGGTGATCTATGCTGAGGGGCCTCACATTTGGCATGCATCAAAATCACCTGAAAGTCTTGTTAAAACAGAGCTTGTTAGGGCCCCCATTCCCAGAGCTTCTGATTTAGTAGACACTGATGGGGCATGAGAATCTGTATTTCTAACAAATTCTCACTTGATGTTGATGGTGCTTGTGGGGGGGCCCATTTTGAGAACCATTGCTCAACGGTTCTTATAAAGTATTGCCTTGCCTCTTTGAAAGAGCTAGGTATAGAAAACAACCACATATTGCTATTCCAAGCTGGGAAATTAGAGGCTTATGTAAATGTAGTTTTTTGTTTTGTTTTGTATTTCCCAGAGCATTTTGGTTATCATTGGTATTTTGAATGCAGTTCCCATTGGGACCTTCATCCAATTATTGAAGACTGATTTAGTGAGTCTTTTTTTTTTTTTTTTGGTTGGTTCCATGTCAGGTAGTTGGCATGCAGGAGTGTGCACAGGTAAGGTTGTAGGCTTTATACAGTTTATAGTGTTTACAGGAAGCTATGTGACTATTTTGGTCAATGTGTGATCTCAGAAGACCTGGAAATCCAGTTTTGTTTCAGTTTGCTGAACTCCAGCTTTGTGCCCTTGAACAAATCATGTAGCTTGCCTGGATCCAGGTCTCTCCTCTCAACAATGAGATTAGCAGCACATTCAGTGACTCAAATCTTTCTGGAAAAGTATGACACTAAAAGGATAAGGGAGAATACTATAACCTCATTTTTCTCTCACTATCTAGATATAACGGTATGAAGGGAAACAGTCACTATTAGTGAAACACAATGATAATTTGTGTGGCATGTGAGTAATTAGTTGATCAGAATCTTGTTTCATCAGAGTTACTTCTGCTTGGGAACTGATACAGTGGAAGGTATCTGAAGTAATTGCCAAACATCACACAAATCAGGAACTTCTACAGCAACCATCTGAATCTTGTAGCATGTCTACCATGAAGGCTTTCCCGTCTTTTTTATGAGGATTAACTCTATCTGTTGGCAGCTCTGCCATATCTGAGCACACATATGCTGAGATAAATCAACACCCTATCTCTAGGAAAAGGCAGAATAGCTATTTAAGAGACATTTGACAGTTACAAAAAAAAAAAAAATCTTTGGTACCCAGATAAATCTAGTGAGTAGTATGTGCCAGTTCACTCATTTGGAATGGTATTTTTCTCCTAAGAAGTAGACAGAATATTGGCTTCGGAGCTGTAGAGATTTGGACTTGGATACTGACTAAGCTACTTATGACTTTAGTGACATCAGACAAGTCACTTCAACTCCTTGAAGCACAGTTTTGTCATCCATAAAATGAGACTAATGTAACTTATAGGATGTTATGACAACTGAACGTAATAACACGTGTAAAACATTGAGCAACATATGCGACATATGGTAGATGTTAAATTTTATTTAAAAATACCTTGTAACCAGAAAACTGTTTCAACTGGATTACAGATAATCACCTTGGACCTAGAAAGGATCATAGTATAAGGACATGGATTGCTGTCAACTGCTTATCCTCTGCTACTGCTTGGATAACCTGAGGCAGACGGCAGAATATAAGCTTAGGGAAACATCTTTGTGTTCTCCTGAAAGCAGAGTGTGAGACAAGAGCTTGGCTGCCCTAAGAAGTAGGAATTAAGGAGTGGAGAGAATGAGACATGGAGGAAAGATAGGCTAAAATTCTCAATATCCTGGTGTGTTTTTGAGGTTGCCACCGTGGATATTGGGCACTGATTCCCCAGGATCTCCTAAGAATTGTGGAGAACCCCTCCCACAACAGACCAGCTGCGAGAAGAGGTACCAGGGACATAGGGTAAGGCTGGTCTTGGGAGCTTTAACCCACACTTCCGAGTAGAATTTACATATGGATTGAGGGAGTTCCCATAGCCTTGGAGAAGATGCCTAATAGAAAGTGGAAAGATCCTCGAAGCATCCTTTACAGTGTTCTTCCTGTAAAGATGTAGAAAGATGTAGATGAGCCTGAACTGTAGCTGACGTCAGATGTTGGCTGAAGGACTGATGTGGGGGAAGCAGAGACACCTACTACATGAAATTAAGGTAGTTTTGTTTAGAATTATATAGGGTCAGCATTTTTCACAATTCTGTGGCTACAATAGGTCTACCCTCTTTTCTGTCCAAAATTTCCCAAAGTCACGTTCAAATCGACGAGTATTGCCTTATTTGAAGCATAAACTAAAAGAGAAGTGTATACGTGACTTCATACATTTTAAAGTACAGGCATAATGTCCTAGGCATAATGACCATGCTAATAGACGTTTGTTTTTGGATAATGTAGTCCTTAGACTACCTATAACAGAATTACCAGTAAGTCTTTCTACATTAAAATCTCTCAGAACAAGATATCTTCTTTAATAAGCTCTGTATTGGGAGTCTGGGAATCATTATGCTATATTCTTTTGAGCTTTGGGTTCTCTGGTTTCTTTTACATTCATTGCCTTACAATTTTCTTGTTAATCCCTTGCATGGAATTAGAATAGAATTTGAGTTCTTTTTCTTCCCTTTTTTGGGGAAGGTATGGGGAAATCATTCCGGGACAACATGTTTTGGTTATATTGTGTGCAGAGTGTGGATGAGAATTTTTTCATCTGCCACTTCTACATCATTAAACATGCCCACCTCAATGTAGCCCCTGCATACCTTAGAATCATCCCATCTCCCAGGTACAAGAGGGACAGTAAAGTTGACTATATCATTAGAGGAAACAGGGGCTCATAACACTTGAATGTTTTATTTCAGTGCAGGTACCAAAGCATAGCTCGAGCTGAGATTAGAGCCTTGTACAATGCCCTAATATTGTTAGAGCAGCAGCTGCCTGTCTGGAAAACTGGCAAGGTAAATGGCTCATAGGTTTGCTGTTTCATCTTTAAAAGGAGATAACAACCAAACACATTTTTCAGGACACTCTTTTCTCAGACCAAGTATAGTTTTCCTTTCAGACATTTTATAAAACTACTAAATCTTATTGAGCATATAGACAGTGATATCTGGACACAATGAACTGATTTAAGAATAAAGAAAATACTTCAGCGCAGGATTTACTTTCTTGTCAGCTGGTGTCACCAGCTAGTTTCATGTAGGATTTCTAAAAAAAAAAAAATTCTCTAGCTGGAAATGTGCCATTCAGTGCAGGATGGGCAAAAGTATGAACTGTGACTTCCAAATTCTCTTTTATTAAGTGCCCTCAGAATGTCCTTCTATCACTCCAGGTTCTCAGGACTCAAACAAGTTTGCTAATAAGATCAGAGTGAAAACTTTATTAAATACTGGTTCATTGCAGATTTTATGGTTTTATTATACAGTTTGATGGTACTATCTTAAGACTGCATTGAATAGCTCCCTGAATTCCATGCTTTTGATAGGTTCTCTTTCCAAAAGGGCATCACTATAATGGCAATGTAATGGCAACAGGAGAACTTAATGATTTCAGAACATTATATTTTATAACCATTACCTGTAATAGATAAGACAGGGAATGTTTAGAATTTATTATGTCATAAATGGGTAATCAAATATTTGGGTGGTGGAATATATTGGATAAGTGAGATGAAAGCTATTGGAGCTGAAATTCCTTGGTATTTTTGGGGGTGTGCATGTGGGTAGGTGAGGGAGTATGGGATGTGCTTGTGGGTGCCTGAGGGGGTATAAATGACAGCATAGCATTACTTTTTGAGTTCATATACGTGATAACTATAGTTTTTCTACATTTCCTTTCACGGTCAGACTATGAGCAACTACTTCCCACTGCCTTAATTTCTTTATTGATAAAACAAAGATAATAATAAGAGTTACCTTTTAATAGGATGAAGGCATACACATACACACATACATTTACACACATTATGTATATACATCCTGCCTGACATCTCACTGTTACAGAGTCTACATAATCATTTAGAGGTAATTTGGTAAAATTTCACACACAATGCTAACGATATTGGCCATTTTACTAGTCCTTGGAAAATCTGATTACAGGGGATTGCTAAATAAACAATTGGAACTGCATCAAACTAAAAAGGTTTTCCACAGTGAAGGAAAATCCCAACAAAATGAAAAGGCAACCTACTGAACGGGAGAAGATATTTGCAAATGATGGAACCTATAAGGGGTTAATATCCAAAATATATAAAGAACTCATACAATTCAACAACAAAAATACCCTCAAATAATCCAATTAAAAATGGGTAGATAACCTGAATAGATGTTTTTCCAAAGACCTACACATGGTCAACAGTCACATGAAAAGATACTCACCACTAATCACCAGGGAAAGGCAATTAAAACCATAATGAGATATCACTTCACATCAGTGAGAATGGCTAGTATCAAAAAGACAAAGATAACAAGTGTCGATGAGACTGTGGAGAAAAAGGAAGGAACTCTTGTGCATTATTGGGGGAAAATTAAATTGGTACAGCAATTATGGAAAATACTGTGGAATTTCCTCAAAAAATTAATAATAGAAATGCCAAGCAGAAACAGACTCATAAATACAAAGAACAAGCTGTTAGTTACCAGAGGGGAGGAGGTGGGGAAATGAGCAAAATGGGTGAGGAAGAATGGAAGATACAGTCTTCCAGTTATGGGATGAATGAGTCCTGGACATGAAGGGTACAGAATAGGAAATATAGTCAATGTTACTGTAATGGCGTTGACTGGTGACAGAATGTAGCTACAGTTGTGGTGAGCATTGCATAATATATAGACTTTGTCAAATCTTTGTACACCTGAAACTAATGTAACATTGTATGTCAACTATGCTTCAATTAAAAAAATCGTATGCTATATGAACTAGTAATTCCATTTCTGGGTATTTACCCAAAGAAAATGAAAGACACTAATTCAAAATGATATATGCACCTTTATATTTATTTAGCATTATTTACAATAGCGAAGATATGGAAACAACCCAAGTGAATGAATAAAGATATGGTATATATACACAATGAACAATTACCCATAAAAAGAAATGAAATCTTGCTATTCGTGACAACATGGATGGACCTAGAGGGTATTATGCTAAGTGAAATAAATCAGACAGAGAAAGACAAATACCATATAATTTCACTTACATGTAGAATCTAAAAATCAATTAAAAAAAGAAAGAAAACAGAAAAAAATAAATACAGAGAACAAACTGGTGGTTGCCAGAGGGGAAGGGATGGGAGGTGAATTATACAATTAAGAGGTGCAAATTTCCATTTATGGAATAAATAAATCATGGAGATTAAAAATACAGCATAAAGAATAATCAATAAGATTATAGTAATATTGTACAGTGACAATAAGTACTTCATTATGGTGAGCATGTCATAATGTACATAAATATGAAATCACTATGTTGTATACCTGAAATTAACATAATATTGTATTTCAACAGTACTACAATTAAAATTTTCAAAAAGGGGGATATTGATATATAGAGGCTAAACACAACAAGAATTATAATATCATTAAAAATCAAAAATATATAGCTTATAGCTGATACATACATAGTGCTTACTATGGGCCAAACACTATAAATGTTTCACATATAAATTGATTTATTCATCACAGACCCATTATGAAGTAGTTTTATTATCATCTTTATTTTATAGATGAGGAAACTAAGGCAGCAAGAAATGATTGCTCCCAGTGGCAGTAAGAAGAGGCAGAAAAAATATAATTATTTTGTATATTAACTTAAAAAGCAGAAATTTGTAGTTATTTATTGTAGGTTCAAGGAACCTGTCAGTAATCTCTTCAGGCAACATACTATGGCAGCCAAGTAAAATTATGTGGGGTTCATAGAGACAACCCTGAAATACATTAAAGAAAAGAAGTCATTTGCTATGCTCTTTAAGACAAAGAAGTATCTAATCTATTTTAAAATTATTTTCCCCTAAAATAAAATTTTCAAGTTTTGAAAACTAAAAAAAAAAAAAGTTTTTATGGCTCAGAATATAAAGAAAACATCTCCTTAATTTTGCCTAAAGTATAAAATGATATTTGTTATAACTTTCATAGGTTAAAAAAAAAAAAAGTAAAGACAAAGAACAGCAACCACCACCCTACCCCACCCCCTCACACATGATATATTGAAATTTAAAGAGATAATCCAGAACATCCTATTTCTAATTAAAAAAATTCTTTTTTTGTCTATTTTTGAGAGAGAGAGACAGAGACAGAGACAAAGTGCTAGCAAGAGAGGGGCAGGGAGGGAAGTAGACACAGAATCCTAAGCAGGCTCCAGGCTCTGAGCTGTCAGCACAGAGCCCGACGCAGGGCTCAAATTCACAAACCTTGAGATCATGACCTGAGCCAATGTCAGATGCATAACCAACTGAGCCACCCAGGCACCCCAAGGGACACCCTGCTTCTAAAACAGGGGTTGTAAGCCCAGTAAAATTTCCTCTTTGTTTTTCAGCCTACTGTACTATGTTAGAACCCTGTTGCTCTGCATCTAGAATACATACAACCATCCAAACCTGTTTCTGTTCATAATGCCATAAGATAATTCATATGTTTATCTAGATTAATATTCACTTTCTTCAAGTGGATGAATAGAAATTTCATAATTTGGAATTAATCTGATCTACTGATGCTGAACATAAGAGGAGACACAAGGATAGGCCAAGGATGGTTTTTAAAGCAAAGACCATTTATGCTTCTGAAATGAGGCTTAACACTGAGTTCTCTCAGACTTCTTGATTGTAATCTGACCCTATTAAAAAATGGAAACTTTGATCACATTGAAATTTAAAATTTTCTGTTTAACAAAAGCCACCATAGAGAAGTATATGGAAGGGTATCAGGAGAGGGTATATGCAATATCAAAATAAGGTATGAGATGTATAGTTATTAAGAATGTTTAAGGAACATTTTTAGCAGTAAGTTATTAGAGTGAAGAGAAAACTTAGAAAATCAACAGTAATTCAGAACCTTGGAAATCAGGAAGACCAGGAAGCATTTGAAGAGATAGATGTTTATTCTCATTATTCATCAGAAAAATACAAGTTAAAGAACACTTTGCATTCTCTAGAAGGGCACAAATTAGAAAGTCACATGATATCTAAGCCCACTGGGGATATGGCAAAATGGGAGCCTAAATGCATGACGGTTGGAGGTATAAATATTGTGGCAAAATTTGGCAGTAGCTAGTGAAATTAATTTTCCTGTGATCCAGCATTCTCATTTCTGGGTATATTATTTCAAAAATGTATACATGTGGTGAGATGTTCATATCCACACTGGAGTGATAGCAAGAAAAGGAGGGGATGCATTGACTATCACCACATAAAAATAGGAGGAAAAATAGAATGGTATTAGAAGCACAACACAATTTAAATAAACACTCACCTGCACTACTACAATATGGTTTCAAGCATATAACACTATGCAAAAACATGCTTGAAAGATAGATATATGTAATACAGCGTATGTAATATAGAGGAATCTATATTACCTACGCTAAAAAGTGCTTTTTCTAAGCATTTATTTCTATGAGAGAGAAAGAGAGAGAGAGAAACACAGGTGCATGCGAGCGGGGGAGGAGAAGAGAGAGAGAGGAAAACAGAATCCCAAGCAGGCCCTGCGCTGTCAGCACAGAGCCTGACATGGGGTTCAACTTCACCAACGGTGAGATCATGACTTGAGCTGAAATGAAGAATCAGAAGCTCAACCGACCGAGCCACCAGGCGCCCTAGCAATATGTGTTTTAACGGGGAAGTAGAAACATTAATGAAGGCTATAAGGATCAGGCAATATACAATTTATCTTAACAGAATACTAAAAAGTGCTTTTGTGAGAGTAGTGGCTTGAAAGGGAACAAAAAATTATTTAATAAAAGAAAAGCACATGATCATTATCCAGCTCAATTATCGGATGAGAATGATGAACTCAATTCTGTACATGAGTTTCAAAAAAGTAAACAAACAAGCAAAACCCCTCTACAGTATAATATTCTCTGTTCATGCAATTTTTATGTGGATAGGCATGGTGGGCTAAAATTGGGGAGGGTTTGGGAAATAAAAAGAGGAATTCCTGTGGTCTGTAAAAGCCTAGTCCGAAGGTTGTTGGTGCTATTCATAAGTGGCTTTCAGGCCTCAGGGTGAGTGTTACTGGCTTCAAAAAAATATTAAAATATTCCAAAATACTAAACTAAGATTGGTCTATTTAAACCTTCTATTACTGTGGTGGCTCCAGCTGCCATGATTTCTGATGAGTAACCACCATCACATGGTACAATGCAGAATAATATAGTTTTGAATAATATACTTATTTGAATAATATACTTAACTGAGGAAGAGGGTGGGGATAGTATTGGCCACCGAATGTATTAGAGGTTGATTATAGTCACAGGTTACCAGATGTGTAATTAAATACAGGAAGTTTGTTTGTTTTTAAAGAGTAAAATATTGCCACCTAGTTTATTTTCTACTAAGTTTGCTCTTGATCATGGCATTTGCAGTTCTAATTTGGAAATGGGTAAACTTAGCAAGTAAAGTAAGCTTAATAAGCATATCTTATAAAGAGAAAACATATATTTCTAAAGCACCCCATGAGAAAATTCAAACAGTAATTATATTAATATATTCATTAAGATATTAATATATTAAATATTAATATATTAGAACTGATATTTTTAAATGAAAGTTGTTTTTATTTTCATGAAGCCAAATCTAATTTATTATTGAGGAGCAATGGAAGAGAAATGTATAGATCATGTTGAAACTTTACATGTTTGGGAATTGTGAAAAGATTCTACATAGGTAGGTATACACAAGAAAATTTTTTTAAAGAAAAAGCTAACATTGAATTACTTAAAAAGACAACATTTATGACACTGTAATATGTCAGACTAGTTATGAACTGATGTATAGAATCTTCAGTAAATCAACACTGATGGGAGTTGACAATGAATACAATCAATGACTGAAAATAGGTTATATGAAACTCTTTAGAACAAGTGACTATTATCCACCAAAGGAAGAGAAGCACTGGATGTAATCCAAGATGAAATGATTATACTTTCAGAACTAATATTAACCTAAGTTCAAAGATGACTGATGATCCATAATACTGCTTACCATGCAATAGGGCCAACACTTGATTCCTGGACTGTCAGTCTCCCTTACTCGGCGGTCAAGAATCTTTCAAGATCTTTCAAGCTGTGTATTTTATTTTATTGAATAAAAGAATGAATGTACAAATAAAAGTATGAATGTGTGAATATATAGGTGAAATGATGAAAACAAGAAGGAAAGATTTAGAATCATCTTAAGTTGAGAAGACATGATTTACCTAACATAAATTGAAGAATTTAGGCTGCATTGGTATTTGGACATAATTTCAAACTAAAATTTTAGCTACCACTACATATAAAGTTCAGAATCTTACTGTAAATATGAAACTTAGAACCAACACATTTCCTAAGATAGAAGTAACGAAATAAAGGAAAACTGTAATAAAAGCTGAGAGCCTTGCAGTAGTGTTCTCATAATTTGTAGTCACTGCCAGAAATAAGCTGTGTGAGTGAGGTGAGGGTGAGTGTCAGAAGGGGCTGTAGCTAATTTTTTTTTAAATAATGGTACTGGAAGCATTTATGACATCTATAAAGGTGTTTTATTTTTGACCAGTGACAGAGGTCAAGGTACAGAACAGATTTGGCTATGCTATCCTATTTTGGCTAAACATCAAATGGGAGACCTAGTCTCTTATCATTTATGTAATGCAGCAAAGAATATCAATTTGATTTAATTTGCTCCTTCAGATTGAATGTTATGAAAAAATGCTGTTGATAAAATGCTTATGATCCTTAATTTGTATTTCAAATAAATAGGCCATGACAAACATTCTATATTTAATCTTGCACTCTGGAATGTACATCTAAGAAGATATCCAGGGTAAAGATTTTTTAAAGTATTTTTCTGTGATTTGCAACATAGTACATAATTGTGAGATTTACTTATAAATGTTATTCCTTATCTTGTTTTACCAAGTGTTTAAATTCTCTTGCAAAGTGTATGTAATAAAAGATAAAACAAAATTTTAGATTAGAATAAAATGGAGATGGAAAAATAATAAAGCCATGTAAATGCAGACTATTTTGTATACTTGCTGAAGATAGATTTTAGAATGACTGTCAGAATGACTATGTTTAGTTGCCACAGCAAAAGAAAATATATAAGATTTTTGTTCATTGGATTAAAAGCATTTAAAAGTAAGGTTAATCTTTAATTGCACAGCTTTGCTTAATATTGGAATCTGATAGGAAATTCCCTCATGACCTCCAAAATGGGACATCATAGTTAATGATATCTCTAAACTTATAGTAAATATCACTGAGTCTGTGTGCACATGTATTCTAAGTCCATCTATACATTACATATATAGATACATATGTAAAATGTAATATATATATATATATATATATATATATATATATATATATTTATGTAAAATGCTGTAATGGAAATTCTATTGGAGGGACTTGTAAAATTAATTAGTACAGATAGATAGATACTCTGGCCTCTGATAACCTGACTTCTTAATCCAAGGAAATAATTCAGACTCTTTTTACAGGGATTCTTACCCCAAGAGGTGTATTATCATGGGGATTCCTAGTTATGGAATGCAGGGATTTTGTGAACCACCCAAAACTCTATTTAAATAACCACATGCACCTTTTGTACATTTGGCCTACTGCCAGTATCACATAGCGTTCTCAAAATCAACTATACCCTCAAAATTTAGAGAACAATTGCATACGATGTGTTTTTTGAATTATTGTAGCATTCTTTTTGTATAAGTGTGTATGGTTATGCCCTTCAATGATTTGTTATTTGTTCATTTTGTTGTTAGTATTTAAGTGATTCACTATTGATATCAACAATGTCAGAAATGAGGACTCCTCTAGTTTGTGGTATTTATGATATTTCATTTAAAATGACTGTTTTAGATAATATATATGATCTTCCCCTAGACTCTTTCCTTATAGAGTTTAGCATATGTTTAGAAACTTTTAATTATCAAGATGATACATTTGTTACAATAAAAGCCACCGATGAATTGTTTATGAACCAGTATTTGGATAAGAGTTTTAGTTTTTTAATATTCATATTGTCTCAGTGAATGAAACCCACTGAATCCATCACTTTATGTAAAACCTAGGTCTCTACCTATGTAAATCAGCAATACCAAATAATTCTTAGGGCATTAACTATTTTTTCTCAGCTCAGAGTTTACACCTGCTACTTTGGGGGTTCTGGGATCTTAATCCACATACAATCCTGGAGGGAATGTGGGATGACAGCAGTGGAGGATGAGGACAATTGCTATCAGGTGAGGTCACTGCAAATCATCAGGGTAGGCAGAACTTCTGTCACTAGACAGCCAAAGCACTTTTCCTGCTCTTAAAGAGACTTTTTGTGATTTGTGGGTTAAAGTCCTTATATTCATCATAATTCATCCAAATGCCCCATTCCACTTTTGGGAGTCCTAGTCAATCCCTTAAATTTTGTGAGATCTGGCAGGGCTGATAAATCCATTTATGTTACAGTTTAAGCAACCTGTAAGAGAAGTTTCTGCTCTGCTTTTCAGTTTCAGCAGCTCGACCTGTATCTTCAAGAGCTATGATGAGATTCTTTTAGGATAAACATGGGAACTTGCTTTCTTTCTTATTACTTAAGCTAAGAATTTAAAACTTTGAACTTACCTTTTTTTTAATTAAAAATCTCCAATGCTATCAGAATAGCCACCCCTCTCCACATTTTGTATTACTCAGCCTCATCATAACAATATGTCCCAGCAGCCAGCTGGTCTGCAAGAGGTGGCCTTCTTTTTTTAATTTTTAATTTATTTTCAGGCTTATTTATTTATCTTGAGAGAGGTAGAGAGAGCACAAGCATGGAAGGGACAGAGAGGGGGCAGGGGGTGGGGGAGAAGAGAGAATCCCAAACAAGCTGTCAGCACAGAGCCTGATACTCAAACTCGCAAACTGCAAGATCATGACCTGAGCCCAAATCAAGAGTTGGATGCTTAACCGACTGAGCCATCCAGGCGCCCCTAGAGATGGCCTTCAATGAGCATTCTGGTCCAGGGATTTACAGAATAATAATTTATGCAACTATTTAGGCACACATCTGTGGATAGTGCCCCATTTCCCGAATTTCAAAACAACCAAGTCAAATAAACCAATTCTGTGAGTCATTTTCCTGCAACTTCTCCAGTTATCTGATACTCTCTCAGGCAAAGTTATAGGTATTTTAAACAGAGAGGGATTTAATTCAGGTAATTTGGTGGCCAAATATCACCAGAAGTGTTCAGTTAAAGGACAGTTAAAAAAGAATCAATAAACGTTGATTTAAAGGCAAATTATTTTAGCTGCAATCCAGAAGTTGCAATCCAGCTGCTGCTGTTAGCAACGTTGCTACCTGCACAATTAGCTTTTGTTCATGACACTGGTAACTAGATACCAGAACAGGAAGCTTTACAAACGCTCATGTATTTTAGAACCTGTTTAAGAACTGTAGAGAGATGACTTCTATTTCCATTCCTGCCTGTTCCCTTCCTTGCATACATCTCAATGGCAAACACTAAATTGTACCCAGCACTTTAGCCACGAAAGGGTATAAGAAAAGACCTTTTAGGCCTTGCAGCACAGGGTGGGTGGCACATGGGAGGGTTTTGTTTTCCTCAGCCTTTTTGGTATACTTTACATAGTTTAGTTTTTTCTTTCTTTCTATTTTTCTTTTTCTTTTTTTAATGTTTATTTATTTTTGAGAGAGAGAGAGAGAGAGAGCAAGTGTGAGCAGAGGAGGGGCAGAGAGAAAGAGAAGATCCGAAGTAGGCTCCAAGCTGTGAGCACAGCTGGATGTGGGGCTTGAACTCACCGCTGGGAGACCATGACTTGAGTCTAAATCAAGAGTAGGCCACTTAAAGGGCTGAGCCACCCAGACACCCCAATTTTTTTCTTAAAGAACTTCTCTTGCTTTCCATATAATGATATTTTTTCCCTTTTTTTTCTTTTCTCCTCATGCATTGCCTTCTGTCTTTAAGGACCCTTTTCTTAATGAAGAAAAATGGTAACAGATGGATAGGTCCATTATGTCTGATATGAAAGCCCAGAAGACTTCTCTGAATAGGTGCCATTTAAATGGAAACTAGAATTCTCTGTGTGTGCATGTGCATGTGGAAGTTTAGAAAGGTGGGGTAGTTTTTAGGCATAACACCAACTTTTTTTTGTTGTTTTCCTTCTTCTCTCTTTTCTTTCTCTTCTGTGGCCCCCGTGGAGACCATATGCTGAAGGTGACAGCATCACAAGAGGAAATTCCTTGGCATCCTTGTGTAACTTCGTCAGAGGAGGCCACACAAAAGAAAGCAACCCTATTATGAAGAACTGTACTGATTGTTGTATGAAAATCAAATAATTTTCACATTGTTTTAAGCCACAAAACAAAAGAGAACATTTGGCCTGCGGGTTCCATGAAGATTTGGGGTTTATCAGAAAGTAGTGCTAGATGGAGAGAAGAAAAATGCAGGCATGTCCTAGAAAGGAATTATCAGGATGGACAATGAATTTTAGGTTGGATAAGAACAGATGGCATTGAGGGGCACCTGGGTGGCCCAGTTGTTAAGCATCCCACTCTTGATATCAGCTCAGGGCATGGTTTCACAGTTCATGAGTTTGAGCCCGGCATCGGGTTCTGCGCTGATAGCATGGAGCCTGCGTGAGATTCTCCCTCTCTCCCTCTCTCTCTGCCCCTCCCCCTCCTCTCTCTCTCTCTCTCTCTCAAAATAAATAAACTTTAAAAAAGAACAGAAGGAATTGATGGGTGGTTAGAAAGTGCTAGTTTCCATATATTTACAACATTGACAAGTACAAAGATTGTGAAGCTATTTGAACAGGGGAGAAAAGTATGGAATGTTATTGTATTTATTTACTTATTTTTAATTTTTTTAACGTTTATTCATTTTTGAGCGATGGAGAAGGACAGAGTGCAAGCAGGGGTGGGGCAGGGAAAGGGAGACACAGAATCCGAAGCAGGCTCCAGGCTCTGAGCTGTCAGCACAGAGCCAGAGGTGGGGCTCGAAATGCGAGATCATGACTTGAGCAAAAGGCTTAACCTGACTGAGCCACCCAGGCGCCCCTGGAATGCTATTTTAAGGTGTATTTTTGATAACAAGAATTGATGGGATGTTCGTTTCCTTGTGATCTCAAGATGGAGGGTGTGATCATAGAAGTGAAAGACTGAGGAGATAAAAGGTCAATAAACTGAGAGGCCAAAGGTGTGTGGAGCACCGTTTGAAAGACATTTAATTTACCCATTGCAATATTTTAAATATTCTAGTTTTGTTAATAGATGAGGCCAAAACTGCAGAAGACTGGAACTGCAGTACTGGAATTCTCTGGACCCTTTTCTCTTTACACTTTACGGAATTCTCTTTGGTGAGACAAAGACAGTGTTGCATATAAAAACATGGCTTATTGGTGTCAGACTGTTCGCCTTCTGTTTCTGGTTTAATCACTCACTTGTTAGGGGGCTTGGCAGCTGGCTCACTCTTAAAAACTAATTTTTTTTTTTCCGGTGAAAAAGAAAATCTGAAGATTAAATAAAGTCAATGATTTTGAGTGTCTTGGCTATTCAATTATTGTCATTATTGTGAAATATGGCTTGTAATTTTGCTTGATGACCTGGCATTAAAATTCACTACAAAGGGGCGCCTGGCTGGCTCAGTTAGGTTAAGTGTCTGACTGGTTTTGGCTCAAGTTATGATCTCATGGCTGCGTGGGTTCAGGCCCTGCATCGGGCTCTGTGCTGGCAGCACAAAGCTTGCTTGGGATTCTTTCTTCTCTCTCTTCTCTGTCTGCACCTCCCCCACTTGTGCTATTTCTGTCTCTCAAAATAAACAAACTTAAAAAAAAAATACTCACTACTAAATTTACTGTAGGGACATTGGCGAGGACAATATCCAAGATATCATTTCTTGTTACCCACATAACTCCTTATTTTACACACACAAAAAAACCCAAAACAAAAACAGAAAAAGCCTTCCAGATTGATATGCCAGGAGAAATTTGCCTCCATGGAGAAGCTGTTTGTGTATTTTCAAATTCCCCACAACTCATGTTAATGGAAGATTAATCCCTTTTAGCTTAGGTGCCTAGGTATTTAGAGTCAAAAGTAAGGCTTAACTTTAATACAGGGAAGATTTCTGTGAATACCATAACCATACCCTCTTCCCTGCACTAATTATAACATTTTAATTTACATTTAACGTTTGTTCATTTTTTTATTTTACAAGTCACCTCAGTCCCTTTACGTGTGTATGTGTGTGTCAGGGTAAATTCCTCAATATCCTCAATTCTGAAACCACAAGCTGTTGAAGAAAAACAGAGGTCTAGAAGAAGATTTCTACCGCTATAGAGAGGTGTTTTTGTTTTTGTTTTCCTTCTAATAGTGAAGGGTTTCCCATTTTGGAACTAGGATTGAAGCAATTCTTTTGTGAAGCATGGCCTGAGCCTGTGTTCCAATATACCCTTTTCTACAAGGCTTATTTTGATATAAAAGTTTAGTTGTGCATCATCTATTGACTTTACATTGCAACTGCTAGAGTCTAAGGAGAGCTTTAGAACTCTTTCCTCAGTTACATTTATGTGGTTAGGTTAGTGGTAAAGTGAAATCAAAAAGGTGAGGTATTATTACCTACTATACCATTGAATCAAACAGATACCATTTTAATAATGTCCTATTTCCATACCTGCCAAATGAAGCTTGCTGCACTGTGGCTGAGACACCACGTTAAGTAGGACAACTCTGAGCCTCTTTGAGAAATTGCTCAGAGTTTAAATGTTTCTTATTTTTCATACCGGCAAATGATTTCATCTTTGACCTGTAATTTGACATTCTAAGCATAGGATGTTCTGTGTTTTAGTATCAAGTGTGATTAAGCCAATTGGATTTCTTCCAATCTCCTACTTATGTTGACACAGGGAAGGCTGAAGATACATCATTGAATTTCAACCCTACATAACTTTCAATGAAGGCAAATACACAAGAAACAAATGAGGAAAGTGCAGTTGCTATTAGTACTGACAATAGCTCTGCTAAGTCTGGAACATGATAAACCACATAGCATGCTCATAAACAGCTCTTTTCTGGATAGATTTATATTTAATTTTAGGAGATACTTGTTGTGTAACTACTGTGTGGAAAATGCTAGGTTCTTAAAAGACAGGAAATGAAAACAAAATTGCTCAGGCTTTAAGGAGTAGCTCTTGATTGCAGGGTATGGACCAAGTTCAGAGAAAAAAAAATGTGTTCCTTATAATGTGTACCCAATGAAACAGCTTTTTGGAAATTTATAAGTAACAGAAAACTACAGGTATATAACACTTGGCACTAAGTTAACTTTAGAAAATAAGAGGTCTAGGGCTGAGGAAGCCTATGTCAGGTCCAAATTCCCAATTCATTTGCTTGATATTTGAGTTCTCCAAAGCTTGCCCCTATTTTATATTATTCAATCTGATTTTCCACTGTGCTTACACACAGCTTCTGCTTTATTTAGGCTGATATCATTTGATTTACTTTCTAAAAATGTGTTGAAATCAAAGAATTAAATAAATCCTGAGGTATTCCATGTTCATTGATAGGAAGACTCAATATTAGGATTCCAATTCTTCCCAACTCAATCTACAATTTATTGCAAGCCCAATAAAAATCCTAGCAAGTTATTTTTTTTAGATATTGACAAACTGATTCTAAAGTTTAAACGGAGAGATAGAGAATCCAGAATAGCCAACTTGGTGTTGAAAGAGAACAAAGTTGGAGGACTACTCTTTAACTTCAAGACATACTATAAAGGTACCGTAATTAAGGCAGCCTGGTGTTAGCAAAGGAATACACAAATAGATCAATGAAACAGAATAGAGAGTCCAGAAACAGACCTCCATAAATATAGTCATCTGATCTTTGACAAAGGAGCAAAAGCAATACAATGGAGAAATAAAATCTTTTTAGCAAAAGATTCTGGAATCATTAGACATCCATATTAAAAAAAAAAAGGAATGTAGACATAGATATTACAACTTTCATAAAAATTAACTCAAAATTACAGACCTAAATGAAAAGGAAAAATTATAAAACTAGAAGATGACATAGGAGAAAACCTAGTTGACTGTGTTTGGTGATGACTTTTGAGATACAACACCAAAGACAAGATCCAGGAAGAAGAATTGATAAGCTGGACTTCATTAAAATCAAACATTTCTGGGGGGATACTAGGAAGATGGCGGCGTAGGAGGACGCTGGGCTCACCGCGCGTCCTGCTGATCACTTAGATTCCACCTACACCTGCCTAAATAACCCAGAAAACCGCCAGAGGATTAGCAGAACAGAGTCACCGGACCCAAGTGCAGACGAGAGGCCCACGGAAGAGGGTAGGAAGGGCGGCGAGGCGGTGCGCGCTCCACGGACTGGCGGGAGGGAGCCGGGGCGGAGGGGCGGCTCGCCGGCCAAGCAGAGCCCCCGAGTCCGGCTTGCAAAAGCGGAGGGGCCTGACGGACTGTGTTCCGACAGCAAGCGCGACTTAGCGTCTGGGAGGTCATAAGTTAACAGCTCTGCTCAGAAAGCGGGAAGGCTGGAGGACAAAGGGAGGGTGAGCTGCGGAGCCCCCGGACGACAGAGCTCAGTTTGGCGGGGAACAAAGGCGCTCTCCAGCGCCATCTCCCCCGCCCATCCCCCAGCCAAAATCCCAAAGGGAACCGGCTCCGGCCAGGGAAATTGCTCGCTCCGCGCGAACACCCAACTCTGTGCTTCTGCGGAGCCAAACCTCCGGCAGCGATCTGACTCCCTCCGGCTGCACAGGGCCCCTCCTGAAGTGGATCACCTAAGGAGAAGCGAGCTAAGCCTGCCCCCCCTGCCGCCGTGCACCTTGCCTTCCCACCCCAGCTAATACGCCAGATCCCCAGCATCACAAGCCTGGCAGTGTGCAAGTAGCCCAGACGGGCCACGCCACCCCACAGTGAATCCCGCCCCTAGGAGAGGGGAAGAGAAGGCACACACCAGTCTGACTGTGGCCCCAGCGGTGGGCTGGGGGCAGACATCAGGTCGGACTGCGGCCCCGCCCACCAACTCCAGTTATACACCACAGCACAGGGGAAGTGCCCTGCAGGCCCTCACCACACCAGGGACTATCCAAAATGACCAAGCGGAAGAATTCCCCCCAGAAGAATCTCCAGGACATAACAACAGCTAATGAGCTGATCAAAAAGGATTTAAATAATATAACAGAAAGTGAATTTAGAATAATAGTCATAAAATTAATCGCTGGGCTGGAAAACAGCATACAGGACAGCAGAGAATCTCTTGCTACAGACATCAGGGGACTAATGAACAGGCACGAGGAGCTGAAAAACGCTTTAAAGGAAATGGAAAACAAAATGCAAACCACCACAGCTCGGATGGAAGAGGCAGAGGAGAGAATAGGTGAACTAGAAGATAAAGTTATGGAAAAAGAGGAAGCTGAGAAAAAGAGAGATAAAAAAATCCAGGAGTATGAGGGGAAAATTAGAGAACTAAGTGATACACTAAAAAGAAATAATTTACGCATAATTGGTATCCCAGAGGAGGAAGAGAGAGGGAAAGGTGCTGAAGGGGTACTTGAAGAAATCATAGCTGAGAACTTCCCTGAACTGGGGAAGGAAAAAGGCATTGAAATCCAAGAGGCACAGAGAACTCCCTTCAGACGTAACTTGAATCGATCTTCTGCACGACATATCATAGTGAAACTGGCAAAATACAAGGATAAAGAGAAAATTCTGAAAGCAGCAAGGGGTAAACGTGCCCTCACATATAAAGGGAGACCTATAAGACTCGTGACTGATCTCTCTTTTGAAACTTGGCAGGCCAGAAAGAATTGGCACGAGATTTTCAGGGTGCTAGACAGCAAAAATATGCAGCCAAGAATCCTTTATCCAGCAAGTCTGTCATTTAGAATAGAAGGAGAGATAAAGGTCTTCCCAAACAAACAAAAACTGAAGGAATTTGTCACCACTAAACCAGCCCTACAAGAGATCCTAAGGGGGACCCTGTGAGACAAAGTACCAGAGACATCACTACAAGCATAAAACATACAGACATCACAATGACTCTAAACCCGTATCTTTCTATAATAACACTGAATGTAAATGGATTAAATGCGCCAACCAAAAGACATAGGGTATCAGAATGGATAAAAAAACAAGACCCATCTATTTGCTGTCTACAAGAGACTCATTTTAGACCTGAGGACACCTTTAGATTGAGAGTGAGGGGATGGAGAACTATTTATCATGCTACTGGAAGCCAGAAGAAAGCTGGAGTAGCCATACTTATATCAGACAAACTAGACTTTAAATTAAAGGCTGTAACAAGAGATGAAGAAGGACATTATATAATAGTTACAGGGTCTATCCATCAGGAAGAGCTAACAATTATAAATGTCTATGCGCCGAATACCGGAGCCCCCAAATATATAAAACAATTACTCATAAACAGAAGCAACCTTATTGATAAGAATGTGGTAATTGCTGGGGACTTTAACACCCCACTTACAGAAATGGATAGATCATCTAGACACACGGTCAATAAAGAAACAAGGGCCCTGAATGAGACACTGGATCAGATGGACTTGACAGATATATTTAGAACTCTGCATCCCAAAGCAACAGAATATACTTTCTTCTCGAGTGCACATGGAACATTCTCCAAGATAGATCATATACTGGGTCACAAATCAGCCCTTCATAAGTTTACAAGAATTGAAATTATACCATGCATACTTTCAGACCACAATGCTATGAAGCTTGAAGTCAACCACAGGAAAAAGTCTGGAAAACCTCCAAAAGCATGGAGGTTAAAGAACACCCTACTCACGAATGAGTGGGTCAACCAGGCAATTAGAGAAGAAATCAAAAAATATATGGAAACAAACGAAAATGAAAATACAACAATCCAAACGCTTTGGGACGCAGCGAAGGCAGTCCTGAGAGGAAAATACATCGCAATCCAGGCCTATCTCAAGAAACAAGAAAAATCCCAAATACAAAATCTAACAGCACACCTAAAGGAAATAGAAGCAGAACAGCAAAGGCAGCCTAAACCCAGCAGAAGAAGAGAAATAATAAAGATCAGAGCAGAAATAAACAATATAGAATCTAAAAAAACTGTAGAGCAGATCAACGAAACCAAGAGTTGGTTTTTTGAAAAAATAAACAAAATTGACAAACCTCTAGCCAGGCTTCTCAAAAAGAAAAGGGAGATGACCCAAATAGATAAAATCATGAATGAAAATGGAATGATTACAACCAATCCCTCAGAGATACAAACAATTATCAGGGAATACTATGAAAAATTATATGCCAACAAATTGGACAACCTGGAAGAAATGGACAAATTCCTGAACACCCACACTCTTCCAAAACTCAATCAGGAGGAAATAGAAAGCTTGAACAGACCCATAACCAGCGAAGAAATTGAATCGGTTATCAAAAATCTCCCAACAAATAAGAGTCCAGGACCAGATGGCTTCCCAGGGGAGTTCTACCAGACGTTTAAAGCAGAGATAATACCTATCCTTCTCAAGCTATTCCAAGAAATAGAAAGGGAAGGAAAACTTCCAGACTCATTCTATGAAGCCAGTATTACTTTGATTCCTAAACCAGACAGAGACCCAGTAAAAAAAGAGAACTACAGGCCAATATCCCTGATGAATATGGATGCCAAAATTCTCAATAAGATACTAGCAAATCGAATTCAACGACATATAAAAAGAATTATTCACCTTGATCAAGTGGGATTCATTCCTGGGATGCAGGGCTGGTTCAACATTCGCAAATCAATCAACGTGATACATCACATTAACAAAAAAAAAGAGAAGAACCATATGATCCTGTCAATCGATGCAGAAAAGGCCTTTGATAAAATCCAGCACCCTTTCTTAATAAAAACCCTTGAGAAAGTCGGGATAGAAGGAACATACTTAAAGATCATAAAAGCCATTTATGAAAAGCCCACAGCTAACATCATCCTCAACGGGGAAAAACTGAGAGCTTTGTCCCTGAGATCAGGAACACGACAGGGATGCCCACTCTCACCGTTGTTATTTAACATAGTGCTGGAAGTTCTAGCATCAGCAATCAGACAACAAAAGGAAATCAAAGGCATCAAAATTGGCAAAGATGAAGTCAAGCTTTCGCTTTTTGCAGATGACATGATATTATACATGGAAAATCCGATAGACTCCACCAAAAGTCTGCTAGAACTGATACATGAATTCAGCAAAGTTGCAGGATACAAAATCAATGTACAAAAATCAGTTGCATTCTTATACACTAACAATGAAGCAACAGAAAGACAAATAAAGAAACTGATCCCATTCACAATTGCACCAAAAAGCATAAAATACCTAGGAATAAATCTAACCAAAGATGTAAAGGATCTGTATGCTGAAAACTATAGAAAGCTTATGAAGGTAATTGAAGAAGATTTAAAGAAATGGAAAGACATTCCCTGCTCATGGATTGGAAAAATAAATATTGTCAAAATGTCAATACTACCCAAAGCTATCTACACATTCAATGCAATCCCAATCAAAATTGCACCAGCATTCTTCTCGAAACTAGAACAAGCAATCCTAAAATTCATATGGAACCACAAAAGGCCCCGAATAGCCAAAGGAATTTTGAAGAAGAAGACCAAAGCAGGAGGCATCACAATCCCAGACTTCAGCCTCTACTACAAAGCTGTCATCATCAAGACAGCATGGTATTGGCACAAAAACAGACACACAGACCAATGGAATAGAATAGAAACCCCAGAACTAGACCCACAAACATATGGCCAACTCATCTTTGACAAAGCAGGAAAGAACATCCAATGGAAAAAAGACAGCCTCTTTAACAAATGGTGCTGGGAGAACTGGACAGCAACATGCAGAAGGTTGAAACTAGACCACTTTCTCACACCATTTACAAAAATAAACTCAAAATGGATAAAGGACCTAAATGTGAGACAGGAAACCATCAGAACCTTAGAGGAGAAAGCAGGAAAAGACCTCTCTGACCTCAGCCGTAGCAATCTCTTACTCGACACATCCCCAAAGGCAAGGGAATTAAAAGCAAAAGTGAATTACTGGGACCTTATGAAGATAAAAAGCTTCTGCACAGCAAAGGAAACAACCAACAAAACTAAAAGACAACCAACGGAATGGGAAAAGATATTTGCAAATGACATATCGGACAAAGGGCTAGTATCTAAAATCTATAAAGAGCTCACCAAACTCCACACCCGAAAAACAAATAACCCAGTGAAGAAATGGGCAGAAAACATGAATAGACACTTCTCTAAAGAAGACATCCAGATGGCCAACAGGCACATGAAAAGATGTTCAGCGTCGCTCCTTATCAGGGAAATACAAATCAAAACCACACTCAGGTATCACCTCACGCCAGTCAGAGTGGCCAAAATGAACAAATCAGGAGACTATAGATGCTGGCGAGGATGTGGAGAAACGGGAACCCTCTTGCACTGTTGGTGGGAATGCAAATTGGTGCAGCCGCTCTGGAAAACAGTGTGGAGGTTCCTCAGAAAATTAAAAATAGACCTACCCTATGACCCAGCAATAGCACTGCTAGGAATCTACCCAAGGGATACAGGAGTACTGATGCATAGGGGCACTTGTACCCCAATGTTCATAGCAGCACTCTCAACAATAGCCAAATTATGGAAAGAGCCTAAATGTCCATCAACTGATGAATGGATAAAGAAATTGTGGTTTATATACACAATGGAATACTACGTGGCAATGAGAAAAAATGAAATATGGCCTTTTGTAGCAACGTGGATGGAACTGGAGAGTGTGATGCTAAGCGAAATAAGCCATACAGAGAAAGACAGATACCATATGGTTTCACTCTTATGTGGATCCTGAGAAACTCAACAGGAACCCATGGGGGAGGGGAAGGGAGAAAAAAAAAAAGACGTTAGAGTGGGAGAGAGCCAAAGCATAAGAGACTGTTAAAAACTGAGAACAAACTGAGGGTTGATGGGGGGTGGGAGGGAGGGGCGGGTGGGTGATGGGTAGTGAGGAGGGCACCTTTTGGGATGAGCACTGGGTGTTGTATGGAAACCAATTTGTCAATAAACTTCATAAAAAAAAAAAAAATCAAACATTTCTGGTGTGTGAAATATATTGTCGAGGGAATGAAAAGACTCACTGCTGACTGGGGGAAAATATTTACAAAAGACACATTTTTTTTTTAATTTTTTTTTTTTAACGTTTATTTATTTTTGGGACAGAGAGAGACAGAGCATGAACGGGGGAGGGGCAGAGAGAGAGGGAGACACAGAATCGGAAACAGGCTCCAGGCTCTGAGCCATCAGCCCAGAGCCTGATGCGGGGCTCGAACTCCCGGACCGCGAGATCGTGACCTGGCTGAAGTCGGACGCTTAACCGACTGCGCCACCCAGGCGCCCCGTACAAAAGACACATTTTTTGAAAGGCTATTACTCAAAATATACGAGAAGCTCTTTAAACTCAACAATAATAACTCAATTAACAATTAGGCAAAAACTTTAACAAACACTTCAATGAAAAAGATGTACTGATACTATATAAGCATACGAAAAGATGCTGCACATCATACATCTATCACCCGAGAAATGCAAATTAAAACAACGGTGTAATACCACTACATTCCTATCCGAATGGCCAAAAACCAGAACAGTGAAAACACCAAATGCCAGCAAAGATGTGGAAAAGGAACTCTCTTCATCGCTGGTGGAAATGCAAATGGCATAGCCAGCTTGGAAAGATACTTTGGCAGTTTCTTACAAAACTAAATATACTCTTTCAATATGATCCAGCAGTAGTGCTTCTTGGTATTTACTCAAAGGAGTTGAAAATTTATGTCCACACAGAAACCTGTACAAGGATGTTTATAGCAACTTATTCATCATGGCCAAAACTTGGAAGCAACCAAGATAACCTCAGTAAGTGAATGGGTAAATAAACTGTGATATATCCAGTCAATTCATATAGTCCAAGAGTGTGATGTAGCACTAAAAAGAAGAGCTATCGAATTGTAGAAAAAAACATGGAGGGACGTTAAATATCTATCACTGAGTGAAAGAAGCCAACTAGAAAGGCCACAAACTACATGATTCTATTTGACATTCTGGAAAAAGCCAAACTATGGAGAAGGTAAAAAGATTAGTGGTTTCCAGGGACAAGGGTGGAAGAAGGGATACATAGGCAAAGCACAGAGGATTTTCAGGGTGGTAAAATTATTCTGTATGATACTATCATAGTGGATACATGTCACTATACACTTATAAAAGGCCATAGAATATACGACACCAAGACTTAACCTAGTAAACTATGGAATTCGGGTGATGACATACCAATATAGGTCGTTCAATTGTAGCACATGTACAAACTCTAGTACAGGGCATTGATAGTGCTGGAGGCTGGGAGTGTGTGGGGCACTCTCTGTATTTTATGTTAGATTTTGCTGTGGACCTAAAGCCATTCTAGAAAAATAATGTCTGTTTAAAAAGAAAAAGATACAATAGCAAAATAATCAAAGTAATAAAAGAAGATGATAAATATATAAGAAGAAATTCATGAACTGGGAAACATTCAATTGAGAAAACTAAGAAAGCCAAAAATTGGTTCTGTATGAAACCTAATTAACCAATTATAGCAGAAATAAAAAATATCAGTGTAAGTAATGCTGAAGAAGAGTTATACTGACTGACAGTCATTGCAAATAGAAGGCAAGACTATTAAAAGTGAGCTTACATGAATAAATTAAAAAATTTAGATGAAATGGACAATTCCTAGAGAAGTACAACTTAGCAGAATTATCATAATGAAGATAATTTTTTTAAAATAAATCCTATTCTTTGAAGAAAATTTAATCCATAATGAAAAGCTTTTCCTCAAAGAAATTCCTAACCCACATACTTTTCAGTTTTGGTGGTGTCTGTTAAGATACCCTTAAGCTCAGGAAATCTTTCCTCAATTGTATCCACTCTATCAATAATTCCGCCAAAGGCATTCTTCATTTCTCTTGCTTTTGTTTTCTTTATCTCTAGCATTTCTGTTTGGTTCTTTGTTAGAATTTCCATCTCTTTGCTTACCTGGTCTATCTGTTTTTCCTTATTGTACTTTATCCACTGGAGCCAACTTAAATTCTTTTCTTTTTTCTTTTTTTTTTTTTTTTAAGTTTATTTGTTTATTTTGAGAGAGAGCGAGAGAGAGAGAAAATCTCAAGCAGGCTCCACATGGTCAGTGTGGAGCCAGGCTCAGGGCTTGAACCGATGAACAATGAGATCATGACCTGAGCTGAAAACAGGAGTCAGATGCTTAACTGACTGAATCACCCATGCGCACCCCCCACCCCCTTCACATTGTTTTAAATTGCTGGTCTGATAATTCCCACATCCATGTCATATCTTAGTGTCATTCTGACGTTTGCCATTTATCTTTAAACTTTGGTGTTTGATTTTTGGTATGTCTTGTAATTTTATCTTAATAGCTAAACATGATGTACTGAGTAAAAAGAACTGTTGTAATTAGCCCCTTTGTGGAAAGGGATGGGGGGAAGTGTTCCATAGTCTTATAAGTAGGTCTCAGTCTTTTTATTTTTTTATTTTTTTAAAGTTTATTTATGTGTTTTGAGAGAAAAGGAGAGAGAGAGAGAGAGAGAGAGAGAGAGAGAGAGAGAGAGTTCAGGCCAGAGGCAGAGAGAGGGAGAGAGAGAATCCCAAGCAGGCTCCATATTGTCAGTGCAGACGTGGGGCTTGAACCCATGAATTGTGAGATCATGATTTGAGCCAAAACTAAGAGTCAGATGCTTAACTGACTGAGCCACCCAGGTACCCCGATCTCAGTCTTTCAGTGACCCTGAACCACTGAACTGTGAACTTCACACATGCTTTTCAGTTTTTGTCTCCTTTCTTTGGGACAGGGTGGCTAGAACAGACTGGCATTGGGCATATCCCTTCTTCCATACTGAAGGAGTGGGGGCAGGAGTCAGGTTTTCTCTTCCCTCAGGTCAATTAAGTTTTGATTAATCCCAGGAGGTTAGTCTGTAGTGAAATAGTTTCACCTGATGGCAGACATTTTAAAGGATACAATGCTCTGGTGTATTTCAACAGATTCCACTCTCCCCCTGTGAGAAGCACAAGAGGATTTTCCTCCACTTTCCCCTATAAGAACCTGGTCCAGCTCCAGGAGGAAAGACACCTAAATGTGTGAATCCCCTTGTATTAATGGCCACAGACAGCCTTTTTATTTCAGTGTCCTGTTTTCCCTTTTTACAGATAACCGGAGATGCAGGTAAGTTTTGTTTCCTATTTCTTTTATATGAAGGATTTCCTTTAGTGTGTTGTAGTAAATAGTAGCAAATTCTGTTTTTGTCTGTAGAAGTTGTTATTTAGCTTTCCTTTTTGAAAAATATTTTTACTTGTTACAGATTTCTTGGGTTGAAGGTTTTCTTTCAGAACTTGAAAGATGCCATTCAGTTGTCTCTTGGCTTGCATGAAAATTGAGCTGAGTTGTGAGTTTCCTTGTAGCTGTCCTTACCCCTTCTTTTTCTAATTCAAATTCCTTTAGTGTTACCTATGCATCGGGTACAAGTTACATTGGCAGAAGGATTTTTCTCCCTGTTCCTCTTCTGTGATTACATTCACACATCCCCTATGTGCTTCCACATCAGACTGGGTCTCTCTCCATGCCCTCACCCTAGGAACAGACAGCAGCAACTTGCTAGGGGGTGCAGGAGACTGGTGGTGGGGACAGGGAGGGCATTCTCTGTTGTTCTGGTTCAGTTTTGTCTTAGTTTGGCTTGGTGTTCCTGGTTCTTGGGGATGGGGCTTTCTCTGTGATCCTGTTAGATGCTCCTGCCAGATGTAGGATATCTCTAATAGCCAGGGTCTGAAGAGCCTCTGACCCTCCTTTCAAGGTTGGGAAGTTTTGCTTTTGTCTTGTTTTTTAATTTCTTCCCTATCTGCGGCTATTTGGTTCCCCCCACCCCACCCCACCCCAACCCACCCCCAGCTCAAGAATTTTGTTTGTTTGTTTTGTTTTTTCTGTAGAGGAGAGTTTCCAGGTAGAACTCTGCTTTCCTGCAGTAGCTGCTCCTTTTCTTGTTGAGGCTTGCACCACAAACGGGGCCTTGTGCAGTCTCTCACCCTTGCCACAATTGTCCTTTTTACCTTGTGGGGAAAACTCCCCGACTGAGTATAAAACCCCTGGAGTCTGTGGCTCTTAGGAGTTCTATAGTCTCAAACTATCTCATACTTGCACTTTACCAATTTATTTACAAACCTGAGCTGAGATTTTCTTAATGGCTTGTAGGACAGCCCAGTTTTCCTCCTGTCCTGCCCCAGACAATCACCACTCACATTTCCTTGAAGGTACCTTTCCTTAAGTTTTAGCCTATTTGTTTCCCTTGTGACCTCAGCTATCTGGTTATCTAACAACAAAGTATAACTTTGTAGACTGTTTGTCTTTCTCTTGTTGTCTGAGAGGGAGCAAGCTCTTTCTCCCTTTCTTTATACCAATTAGAAGTCAAATCTTTCTGGGGAAGGGTGTTCAGGTGAAAACCATTAAATCTGGTGCCTGCTTCCTATTGCAGAGTTGCTCACACTTGTGTTGGGCTATTGGGATTATTACTTCTATTACCAATTGTGTTGGCATCCCCCTTTGAAAACTTTGTTTTTAAAAAGGCCAGAGCAGAATTTTTCTATGACCAAAGTATGTATGTAACATATTGTAAATGTGATGCCTCTGGCATATCATTAGTAAACTGTAGGCTTTGCATTGCTATTGATTTAATTTTTTACTAGTAAACAGATTAAACGGATGTTGATAAATATATACATAGAAATATCAGAAATCAGGAAAATGACTATTTTAACAATCTCACAGTAAGCTTATTTTATTACCTGTTCTTTAAAAATTTTGGAAAGTTTTATTTATCTTTGGAACACTGCAATATTTTAGTACAGTGCTTCCTTAGACAATCAAGCACTTAATTTTAGTACCTCAGAATTCTTAATTCTCATGTATTACATCATTTCTATTAAATTTCATTTCATCACTCTTCCCATTATCCCATCTTACTTAACAGTGTGAAAACTACTTCTAAGTACAGTGTAAATAAAAGATATTAATACACTCTTGACTTGCAATGAATAGGGTAGTAATCTAATGCACTCAGAAAAATGTTTTTTCAAAGCAGTTATGAGTAATAGATAAGAAGTGTTCTGTATTTACTCAGATCAAAAAGCTAGAAGCAGAGTGACACTGCAAAATATAAATAATGGTTGTTTATCATGAATGTGTTAGGGCCTGACATTATCTTCTTATACTGTCATTGTCAATAACTGGATGAAAAACTGGGAGTAATGTAAAATCAGTTTAACCATGTGGCCTTTATTTTTGAGTTAGATGTTCATTAATTCCATAAAAGTTCATTGAGCGGCTATTATATGGCAAGTGCTGGATTGGATTAAAGGAACTGTGGATTTAGCATCAGCCATCAGAAAGAATGAAATCTTGCCATTTACAACTGATGTGGATGGAGCAAGAAGGTATTCTGCTAAGTGAAATAAGTCAAAGAGAGAAAGACAAATACTATATGATCTCACTCGTGGAATTTAAGAAACAAAACAGAGGAACATAAAGGAGGGGGGGGCGGGAGAGAGGGGAAACAAACCATAAGAGACTCTCAACTATAAAGAACAAGCAGGGTGGATGGAGGGATGTGGATGGGGGATGGCCAGATGGGTGACGGGTATTAAGGAGGGCACTTGTGATAAGCACTGGGTGTTGTATGTAAGTGATGAATCACTGAATTCTACTCTTGAAACCAATATTGCACTGTATGTTGGCTAACTACAATTAAAAAAAAAAGAACAAGCCCCGCTTTATGTATAACTCTCCACCTTTTTCAACAGAATTATAAGTACTTATTGCACCTTTTATGTTAACCTTCCTGATAAGATCCTCAGTGGGTGGCTTCAGTTTGCATATTATTAATAAGTTTTAGCAGTTGACTGCAAATTCAACCATGATGTCATTTGTCTATCACACATAATGCTTTTTGTTTTCATTTGAACAATTTATATATATATATACATATATATATGTATTTTCATGAAGGTTGTCAATAAAACTGAAGAATTAAGATAGAACACAAAACATTTGGTTCTAATTTAAGGGAAGTTTGCAAAGTGTCATTCACTGATTTTTCTTTTTTTGGATGTAAGATACCGGTGTGTCTCTTCTCAGCACCCTTTATGCATGAGATGATACTAGGTTCTTGGCAGTCTTAGCAACGTAAGGAACAGGAATTTCTTTACCAAGTCTAGAATTAAGGTTGCATTTACACTGTATTGGTTATTGGTTGTCCTGTGGTGCACTGGAGCCAGATCTTGTTGGCTTTGTGAAAGCCAATTGTTAAATTTTCAGGAGTTTGGAGACCATTGGTTTGTTGTTTTTTTTTTAACAGTTGGTGGCTTAAAATCTGACACAGTGGAGTATTTTATGAAAATGGAGGCATTTTATTGTGTTTGGGGGTCCCCAATACCATCCCCATGTTAAGACATTTCCTAAAATGACTCATGAGACTTAAATCTTAGGAGTAAAGCTATATTACCTAGAAGTAGTTAGGTTAGAGCTAGATCATAATGGAAAAAGAGGAAAGTAGAGTGTGGATAAATCCTCTGCAGGCTTCCTTAATGTCTCTTCCCCTCATGAAGTGTCACACGGAGCTCACTACTCCCCAGCTATGAAGAGGCAGCATCATGCATGCAATGTGTTTTTTTGTGTTGTTTTTGTTTGGGTTCTCTGGAAGCTGATGAGAGACAAATGGCCAAGGTTTTTACTGGGAGCTGGTCACCTAGTCACCCTCTGCCAAGCACATACCAAAATCCCAGACTCCCAGAAGGAAAGCAGATATAGAATTCAATCAAGTTTCTAATGATCTATGTACGTGTATTATAATAACCAGGTTAGAATAATTATTCAGATCCCACTAACCAGGCTATCTTACCTTCAGCATTCTACTTCAGTTCTGATAACTATATCTCCCTACTGCCTCGTTTGTGCTCATCCCATTATTCATTTTATGCATTTGCTCCTTCAATAAACATTCACTGTTCTATATACCATCAACATAACTCAAAATATATAGCACAGAATAGTATAAAAGTTTTTCTGTAAAGGAACTTCTACTTGCGTGTGGTGAGTATGTGTAATCAGAGTCCAGGGATTGTCAACTTAGGCTAAATATTAGGGAAATAATGTAAGGGGGATAGAGAGTGACAGCAGAATTTGAACTAGTTTATATGTTGTTTTCAAGAAAGGACTCTCTGGTAGGGGACATTTGAACAGAGAAGCGAAAGAAATAAGGGTATCAATTACACAGATACTGAAAGAAAATCCTTCCAAACAGAATCCCATGTTCCAGAGGCAGGAAGTGATAGAACAGGACAAGTAAACAAGATAGAGAGTTAGCTAATAGATGACCCCAAAGAGTCAGGACAAGAATGGAAAACTGATATTTTAGTGACTTGTAGTTCCTGTTAACATCTTTACTTTCCCTTCTGAATGAGAAGGGATCTGGAGGGATTTTGGTAAGAGGAGTGATATGATCTTATGGACATTTAAGAAGTAGGAGCAAAGAATAGGTTTAATGGGCAAGGGTGGAAGCAGAGAGAATATTAGTATATTAAAAATAATCCAGGAGAGAAAAAAAAAAGATGTTGGTGAGGACCAGAATAGTAACAATGGGTAGAAATGGTAAAAAGATTTGGGCTGGGTATGTTTTGATATCAGGGCCACTAAGAACAGGACAGAACAAAGAGTATCTTCTTTTGGATGGTACTTTAAGATTTGTGGTCTGAGTAACTGGACGGGAGGTGTTGATATTAAATGAGGAAAACTGAGAAAGAAGCATGGTTGGAGCAGGTATCCAGAATTGACGTATGGCTGTGTTCTGTTTGGGATATGTATGTGATGACTAAGTGAAGCTGCTGAGTACAGAGTTGGATATACAAGTCTGAAGATAAGAACTTGGGAGGCACGGGGAGCCTGGGTGGCTCAGTGGGTTGAGTGTGCGACTTCCGCTCAGGTCGTGATCTCTCACGCTGTGAGTTTGAGCCCCATGTTGGGCTCTGTGCTGACAGCTCGAAGCCTGGGGCCTGCTTTGGATTCTGTGTCTCCTCCTCTCTCTGTCCCTCTGCCTCTCATGCTCTGTCTGTCTCTCTCTCTTTCAAAAATAAACATGAAAACAAACAAACAAAAACCTTGGGAGTTGGGGCACCTGGGTGGCCCAGTGGGTTAAGCTGCTGACTTTTGATTTCGACTCAGGTCATGATCTCATGGTTTGTGAGTTCGAGCCCTGTATCCGGCTCTGTGATCACAGATCCTTTGTCTCCCTCTTTCTTTTCCTCCCCCTCTGCCCCTTCCCTCTCTCCAATATAAATAAATGTTCAAAAAATTAAAGAAAACTTTGGGAGCCAACAAGTTAAAGATGATATTTAAAGCTATGGGAATGGAAGATACCACAACACGTAGGAAAAAAACTGTTAAGAGGGCAAAGTCATGGGGTATTTTAATTGTTATAAGTCTGGAAGATGAATGGATATCTGAAGAGGAAGCTGAAAGTAGTTAATGAAGTAAAAGAACCAAGAACAAGTGGTTTCCAGAATCAATATGAAGAACATCTTTCAAGAAGGAGGAAGTAATGGGGCACCTGAGTGGCTCAGTTGATTCATTGTCCAACTCTTGGTACCCACTCAGGTCTTGATCTTGTGGTTGGGAGAAGGAGCCCTGTGTCAGGCTCTGTGCTGAGCATGGGGCCTGCTTAAAGCTCCCCCTCTCCCCCTCAAAATAAATATCAAAAAAAAGTGATCCACAGTATCATCAAATGTTGATGACTGTTTGCATTAGATGAAGTTTGAGAATTGACTAAATTTGTTAAAATGGATGCTCCTGGTGATACAGCCAAGAGCAAATGATATAAATTATATTATCCTAATGATATGTTAGTATGGGTTCAAGAGAGAATAGGAGAAATGAAAAAATGGCCTGTGAGTACAGATGGTAGTTTGAGAAGAATTGGAGGGGTCAAGAGAATCTTTTCATAGATAGTAATATAGCATATTTGATTATAATGAAAATTATTCAAGAGAAAAAAAAACTGATAATGCACAAAGAGCACAGTATCCTGATTAAGTGAGATAGGATGAAATCTAGTGCATAATTGGAGGGATTCACTTTGGGTAGGAATACTGATACAAGCAACAGCAGGAGAGAAAGCAGAGTATATGAGGAAAAAAAAGTATGTGGGTTGATGAATGGCAGATTAGGTGCTTCCAAATGCTTTTATTTTGTCAGTGAAATATATTGAAAAGAAGGAATGCCCTAGAGCGGGGAAGGTGGGGCAGTAGGAGGAAAGGTTTTGGTAATTTGAGGAGAGCAGAAAATGGATACACTAGTTACCCAGAAGGGCAAGTGACTGAATGGACTAAGGAAATACAATGTAATTGAAACTAAGAACAGATTTTGCCTGAGATTTATGGTGAGGATTTAAGTTAATGAATCAGTTCAGGTCCTTCAGGAAGAGGATGTCAAGTTGGCATTAGACATGCAAGAAATTTTAGGGGGGAAATGCCTGTGAAAGGTAGAGGGGAGAGTCAGGCATAGGTGAGAAGAATCTTCAGATGGTGATGCAGGTCTGATGGCTGTGAAATGAAAGACAGGAAAAGTGGGTAAGAGCTTCAGACTGCAGTGCAGATCTAAGCATGTCCTGGCCAGGCCAATGTGAGTTCCCCCAGTGATGATGGACTCCTGGGAGGGTCCCGTATTAGGCAGCAATCTAACTATTGGCTGGAGGTGTCCTAGGGGGAGCTCAGCTTTGGATGAGAGTCTTAAAGAAGTGGTTGGTGCTGCCAGTGGGGGCGTGCAGTCAACTGTGCTCACTGCAGCAAGTTCTCCTGAAGGGAGACCCGAGCTATGTATGTGCATGGCTGGCATGTGCGACGTGGCCATACATTTTAGTCCAGCAATGTTTAGATACCCTGATGAATTTGAGGAAAAAGTGGAATGTTATATTTAAATAGATCTGAGAATTTCTGAGGTCATAATATGAAGGGAAAGAGGAATAATAAGAAAAGTGAAGTATAAGCAAGCAGGTAAAGAAACATAGATTTTAAGCTGGTTATGGAAATGAATACCCCAGGGTGCTATAGTTCTACCTATGCAAGCAAACTAAAAGTCCTCTTATGAAGGTAAAAATATTTAATTCTTTAACTTTCTTTGCAAATTTGATTATAAAAATATAAAAGACATAATGTCATATGCATGTATTTAGAGAGAAAAATTTTCAAATGTTATCAATTTAATCATACACCTATGACTTAGATGTGAAAGATCAGAATTTGTTGCTTCCTAGGTAGATTTCAAATTTCTGTATGTTCCTTATATTCTTAACCACACTGAGTTAGGTTTTAATTTTATATATCCATTGCAACATTGGTCTCAAATTCCATTGAAATGCTTCATCATGTGCTCAAATGAAGAGGAGAGATTAAATGCATGGGGCTTGTGATATTGGGAGATGATACGCAGTTTTACAAAGCACTATCTTGCTGTGAGAATTTGAAGGACACTTTGGACTTTAGGGAATTTAAGGTTTATTGGCTGGCTTTAGGATTTAACCCCAGTCACAGCTATGCTCAATACCTGCATGGACTCCCTCTTAACTTTCCTCTACTTGTCTGTTTAGAGACTCTACACCCTGAATGAATGTTGTAAAATTAGAAAATCCCTATTCATGGGGTGCCTGGGTGGCTCAGTCGGTTAAGCATTTGACTTTGACTCAGGTCATGATCTCACGGTTCATGAGTTTGAGCCCTGCATTGGGCTCTCTGCTGTCAGGGCACAGAGCCCGCTTCAGATCCTCTCTCTCTGTTCCTCCCCTGCTTGCTGTCTCTGTCTCTGTCTCTCTTTCTCAAAAATAAACTTTTAAAACAAAGAAAATCCCTAGTCATCTGTGACTTTGCTCACCAGATGCTATTTTTTTAAGTTTGTTTTATTTATCTTGAGAGAACTAGCAAGGGGGGTGGGCAGAGAGAGAGGGAGAGAGAGAGAATCCAAGGCAGTCTCCATGCTGTTAGCACAGAGCGCAGTGCGGCTTGAACTGTGAGATCATGACTTGAGCTGAAATAAAGAGTTGTTTGCTTACCAACTGAGCCACCCCGTGTCACTACTTTTTTTTTTTTTTTTTTTAATTTTCGAGAGCACACATGCACACACACACACAGAGAATCTTAAGCAGGCTCCATGCTCCGTGGAGAGCCCAGTGCAGGGCTTGATCCTATGACCCTGGGATCATGACCCAAGCCTAAATCAAGCCATCACCCTTAATTCTCAACCTACTGAGCCACTGAGCTGTCCCAATATACTAAATTCTAACTGCAAGAGTGGAATTTACTCCCATCTGTCATGAAGTCCCTCCCCCCAGTTCTTTTCATACTTCAGGCAGGTCTAGTTTCAGGTCTGAATCTTCAGGAAATCTTATAATACTCCAGATAACAAAGGCTGGCTATATCAGGTATATTAATAAGTGAAGAATAATTTCAATCATGACCACTGTCATTATTAAGTGTGTGGAAGTAAGTCCTGTTCTGAAAGCCTTAAGAAATACTCACATTCAAACCTTATAACAATACTGTATTTTATTATTATTGTTATCTCTATTTGGAGATAAGAAAAGTGCAGGTAATGTAACTTGCTGAAATTTATACAACAAATTGTGGAGCCACAGAAAAACCAAGCTGACTTTTTAAAATCACTATTATGTACCTTTAGTGCTCAACATAAGTGTCTGATAGTTCCCATTTTCAATACATCCACAGATTTATCTCCTTTTGAAGTTATTTATATTAATAGATACAGAAACCATACTGTCTACTTACAGGAAGAATAATAATCCTATGTCTATACAAGGCCATCATTAGACACTTGTTGATTTCTTTCGGACCCTGAACACATGGCTTAGTGCTTACATTTATTGATGCTTCAGGGTAACTGTTTTTGGTTATAGCTATAATCATAACCCTCAAATAGAAGTGTATGTAATTTTTTTCCTTACAGTTTAAAGTCCTCTTTTTATCAGAATCATTGCTTTGGGCTTGAGGCTTTTCAGATCATAAAACTGGTCTCCTAAATCAGAAACAGAAAGGACTCTTCCACAGGATGATAGATGATTCCAGATGTGCATGTCAAAATAAAGCAATATCCTTGTTAAAGGATGATTTTACCTATTTCTCTTTCTTGGCCTAAGAGTTGCTTTCCAAAAGCATATTGGAAAATTAATTACCTAAAATTGCAGTGGCTAAAAAGCAAATTGAAATTTTAGTAAAGTCAATGACAGTTTTTTACTACTGAAGTAAACCAATTACCTGCTGGAAACATTGTCCTGTTTCTTTAAAAGTTTTCTGTCCATCAATCATAGCCTCTGTTTCTGAATGTTGTCGGGAAATGGGTTATAGCATTTAAGTCAAGGATTTCATTTTAAATAGAGGATTTTATTTGGTAAAATTAAACCTAGCCTTTTTCTTGCTTTTCTTCTTAGTCTTTGCCACAACTGAGGGTCTGTTTTGCTCTACACAGAAGAATTTTATCCCACTGAATTAAACATAGTATATTACGAGTATTCATTTCACTGGCAAACTGTTGAAAAATTCAAAGTGTCACACGAATGTTTCTGTTACATAGGAATCTACATAAAGCAATTTGAACAAATCATGTTTGGCATAGTTTAGGAATTATTTTTGTAGAAACAATAAACACCTTAAACTTAAATATTTCTTATAGTATATATACTTTTTACAAACACCTTTAAATTTGATATGAATAGTCTAAGTAGGGAGAAATAACAATTAAATGGGGGGAAAACTTTAATATTTGTATTCTATGTCCCTTACATATGTACCTGCTCTTAAATTGGAAAAATAAGCAAAAAAGGAAGATGGAATTGATAATTCATATAATATAGGCATACTCAAAAGTAACTGCACTGTTGGGAAGATAGTTTTACTTCCTATATACAATAAATTGTCAATAGGATCTCCCTTTATAGTCCTTCATATGTGTTTCTTCCTTTACATTATTAATATCAACTTAGTCAGACTTTGATAGCATTGCATTGATAAAACTTCAACAGGCTTATGATTATATTTACTGCCACCAAACTCTTGCTACTTTCAAACTGCTCCCAGGTGGGTAGTTGAAACACACCCCATCCCTTGGTTGTCCCTGTTTTAAGTTATTTATCCCTTAGTACTCTTACTTGATTGTTCTGTGCCCCATACGTGTCAGCAACACCAGGTTGCCTGTGGATAACCGCAGATATTCTGACCAGTTTACTTGTTACTGTTTAGCTGTTCCTCAAATGAGCCAAATGCTGCCTTTGCTTTTTGTCCAACATTGAGTGTATCCATTTTACTCCATAAAGTCTCACGCAGTTGATTTGTCTCTGCTGTGATTTTCTCTGTTCTGAATTCCTAAACCCATCTTCGTTGAATAGTCCCAAAATAGACTCTAGCTTATATTGTTTCCTGGTCACTTGCTATATTCTCCAAGTAGGTTATCTTAAAATGTTCCCTAACAAGGCTTGTTGAACACTAAGAAACAAATAGATATTTAGTAATTATAAAACATTCTAATACAGGATCTACCACAGTAGTAGTAGCATAGTGTTAGTAGATAACACTTGTTAAAATCCAGTAGCATGTGGCTTAAATGTTTAAGAAGGTATCCACAATTTTTGGAAGACCATCTCCTTCTAGAATGATATACATGAAATTAGCTCCATCTTATTCTCAAGTTTCTTCCCGGTACAAATTGGCAAGACAGCATCCTGCATAAAACCTCAAAAAGGTTTAAACATCACATGTCTAAAATCTTATAAGCTGATTAAAATATTTTCAACAATAATTGTTAATTATGTTAATCAAATAAAAATATAGCTTTTATTTTTTTTATGTTTTATATATAATGTGAGAACATGACAGTAAATTATGGACCTGCCCATTATTTTCTCTCCAAATATAGTATACATAAACACAATAATTTCATGATATTTGCTTTGGTTTGTATTGGAAATAGATTTCCTTTGTAAAAAGTATAAATTCGGTTTGAAAATAATATTGCCATACTCCAAGTTTGAAATGAAAGTAATGGCTTCCTTAAAAACAATAAATGCAAATTGGACAAGTAAAACCCAAAGGAGGAAAGTTAATTTTGTTTAAAAACATATTTAAATGAGCCACTGTGGAAAATAGTATGGAGGTTCCTGAAAAAATTAACAATAGAAATACCATATACCCACTAATTCCACTACTAGGTATTTACCCAAAGAAAAACACTCTAATTGAAAAGCATATGTACACTATATATTCATTGCAACATTATTTATAAAAGCCAAGGTATGGAAGCAACCTAAGTGTCCATTGATATTTGAAGGGATAAATCACACACACACACACACACACACACACACTCACATGCACATGCAAATATTTCACAGCCATAACAAAAGATGAACTTGTGCCAATTCTAACAGCATGTATGGACCTAGAAGGTATTAGGTAAGTGAAGTCAGACTGGGAAAGACCAATGCCATATGTTTTTATTCATGTGCAGAATGCTTAAATGAATAAACAAAGAGCAGAATCAGACCTATAAATACAGAGAACAAACATGACTACTAGAGTGAGGGTGAAAGGGGGATGGGAAAAAGGGGTGCAGGTGAGTGGGAAGGTACAGGCTTCCAGTTATACATGGGAATAAAAGGACCAACATAGGATATATAGTCAATGGTATTGTAATAGTGTTGTATGGTGACAGATGGTAGATAACACTTGTGGTGAGCGCAGCATAATGTATAAACTTGCCAAATCACTATGTTGTACACCTTAAACTAATGTAACATTGTGTGCTGACTACACCCAAATAGAAATATATACGTACATTTTTAATGAGTAAATTGCTGGTATTTGACTTGAATGAGAAGTTGGTCTTCTGATTTGACTTGGACGTGGCAAAGCTCATGTCATCTTTAATATCCATTTGAACTTTTAAACGTTTCATTTTGGTGATAATAAAAGTTGGTGATCTGATAATAAAAGTTCAGAATCTGATTCTGAAACATGTCAAATCAGAATTTCTATAGTTTATGTCACCAATAAGGTTAGCTTATGTTAAGGAATTCCTGATTTGTTTTTTTCAAGGTTTTCTCAGATTAATTTTAGGTTAATTATTTTTCAAATAAATGAGGTCTGTGTGTGTGTGTGTGTGTGTGTGTGTGTGTGTGTGTGTATAATGCAATGTGGCATTACTCATGCTACTTTAAAAGGAAAATATCTAAATCTATAATCTTAAAATGTTATGAGAATTAAACTTCAAAAATCCTGCAGTATTTTCTCTATTTTCAGACTTCTGCTTATTAAGAAACTGACAACACTGATTTCTAATTTTATCCCAGAGAAGTCCCTCTCCCAATCCTGCAGAGTTCAAGTAGTTATTTCTGTTAGATCTTATACTAATATTAATAAAGAGATTATTTGCCTCTTTCATTCTCATTTTTACTTAATTTGTCACCTCAATATTTCCTTGGTAGCATCGACAATCAAAGGATAGCAATAAAAGCTAAACCCATCAGAATGGGCTTTCCAGAGATTTGTCTGTATGGTGATGGCATCAGATACAAACAATGAGAAGAAGTCAGGGTTTCATTGCCACCTGGTCTATTCATTTTTACAATAACCATTTTATCTGAAATATTGATAGATGACAAAAGCCATTAAAATATTTTTTACTGGCAACTCCTATACATCACTTTATAATCTTGTCCTTTCTGTGATTATAAAAGATCAAACTTAAGACTTATGGAAGTGGTATCATGTAGTTTGGTTTAAGTCCAGCTTTTTTTTTTTTTTTTTTTTGGCCCCGCTCTGTGGGGTCACACAATCATAAATGTGCAACCTCCTCTCTAACTCACTCCTCCAGAATAAATTATTGATCAAACATGCTGTCTTAAGTCCACTAACTTTGCACAAATCATTTCTGACACATTATAACATATGGTTTGCCTAAAATATACTTAATAAAATAGAATTTCTTTATGATCAAATGTACCTAAAAAATGTTCTGCTCATATGTCCATGTACTTACTTAAATTTCCATTATCCCTATTTAAAGCTCACCTTTATTTTCTTACATTCTTCTTTTCTTACAAATATATCCCATCAATGTCCTTATAAATACTCCTCTATTTTAGCCAAAGATTTTCTGAAGCATCAATAAAGATGACAGCTGAACCTTGTTTTGAAAGATTTACCTCATTTCAATGGCAAATTTATCTGCCATTTATAGCCAGCCAGTCGACAAATGTGCTTTTCTCTGATAGATTATTTTGAGAGTTAACTTTTGTATTCTTTCAAAAATATTAAGCTCCATGCTGTGGCAGCTGAATGTGGGTTCAGGAAACTTGCTTCTATAGGATCAGTCATACCCAGCTCTGAAATCCACTGGCATTAGAATGGAACAGTGATTCCTAAGGCATTGTCCAGGGGCTCCTTGGCCTTCCCTGATACGCTTTCAGTGAGTCTACGATATGAAAACAATTTTCACAGTAATGCTGAGATACCATTTGCCTCTTTAACTCTCATTTTCTGATGAACGAAGAGTGCAGTTTTCCAGAGGCTATATAGTTTGGTATTGAAACAGAACGAATGCAGAAGCAGGTGGGAAAATTCAGCTATTTCCACTAAGACCTTAAGGAGAGCTGTAAAATATAAACACTGACCCTCTGTTGCTTTTCCAAGTATAGGTATCTTTGTATGAAGCATGTAATTTATGTTAACATGTAATGGCTTTATTGTTTTTAAACAAGGGTTTTTAAAAATGTCTCAGTTTTAATTATTATACAGTAATACAGTAATTACATAAATTACACACGTGCATAAACAAAAGCTGTTTGGGATTCTCAATATCTTTTAAGAGTGTAAAAGGGTCCTGAAGTCAAATGTTACAGAAACACTACGGTAGAGGCTGTCTACTCTTTTCTCAAATCTTTAAGCGTGTCTTCTGGATACAAATAGGAAACAGCCTGTAAAGCCAGCTCTGGTCAGTACCAGATCTCCTGATTTGTCCAGGACCTATGGCTAGCTGGGTTTCTTAATCATCTGATCTACATTCTTACTTTCCTTGACTTGTGACCTTGGTTGAATCCCATGTGGTTTGAAAACTCATTAGTATGCCCTTCTTGATCCTTGCTTTCTAGTTTGACTCTCTTGAATCCATTGTTAGCAAGGTTTCAGAAGGAGCATACTCCTTGTACCAAAGAAAACCTCAGGAACTCTTAACTGGTTTCAGCTAAGAAGAGTATACACATCTGTGCCTGTATTTGTACCGTAGGTGTTTGGAGTAATTGGTACTGCCACTGATTATCATATCTACAAATGTCAGATATACAGAATTGATAATTCCCCACCAACAGTATCCCTGTTGTGTTTGACTCTCATTTTCCCCTCCTGTCCAGGTTCCCACATGCCTCTAAGATTGAGGTCCTTCCTTGGCTTCCTTCTTCAACTCCTTCTTCATTTGCCCTCATTTTCCAGCACTTTGACTGATTGGTGTCCTGCCTCCAGTGTCTAGTCCTTGCGACAGAAACTCATCCCCTATAATGGGAAGTCCTTGATGGTCCCTTGTTTAGCCCTCTCTCATTCCAGCCTACTACTGAAACACCTAATCAATTCACCTGGATTTCTTTGGTTGCAATTTTTAAAAATAGTTTTATTTATTTTTAAGTAAGCCCTATACTCAACATGGGGCTTGAACTCATGAACCAGAGATCAAGAGTCACATGCTCTACCTACTGAGCCAGCCAGGCACCCCTCTTTGGTTGCAATTTTTAAAAATTTTCCAGTATAATATACATTATTTATGTACACATATTATAGTCACTTAGGATAATAGATTTTCATAAAATGAGCTTATTAAAACAAAAATCTAGATCAAGAAACAGAACAATGCTTGCATTCCAGGATCCTACTTTGTCTACTTCTGGTCACTATTCCAAAAAAACCCCACAACTTTCTTCTCTATATATACATGTATATGTATGTGTGTGTATGTGCATATACTCACATATATATCATCTTTGGATCAAACAATATACATTCTCTTCTATATAGCTTCTTTAACTTTTATCATTTGTGAGTTACCCATATTTTTGTATATAATTAGTCTTCATTCTCATTGCTGCATAGAATTTCATTGTGAGAAAAGACTGCAATTTATTTCAGCATTCTGCCATTTTTCAGCTTATTGGTGTTCTTTGAATAGTGCTGCCACAAACACTTTAATATTTCTTTTTCATGAACGTATCATGTATTTTCATTGGTTATACGTTTAGGAATACAATTGTTAGATCCTAGGATATGCTTATGTTCAGCTACAATAAATTCTATCCCCAGCATTTCAAAGTGTTCACAAACATGCATTTGTGTTCCCATAAGTACTAAAAGAATTCTGATTGCCATATCCTTCCCAACTTGCTGTTTTCTGTCTTTTTTTTTTTGATTTACTGTAGTGATAAATTATGATATAATTTGCATTTCTCTGAATAATTATATTGAGTGTCTTTTTAAATATATTAGCCATTCAGATACCCTTTTTTGTACTTGTCCAAGTATTTTGTCCATTTTTTTTTCTATTGCCATGTCATTTTCTTACTGATTTGTAGTGCTTTATATATTCTGGGCATAAGGCTTTTGTTATGTATGTGTTAGAAATACTTAGTCTCATCCTATGATATACCTTTTCATTCTTATGAGCCTATTTTTTATTGAATGAAAACTCTTAATTTTCCTATTGTCTAGTCTATTATTTACCTTTAAATTAGGTCCCTGTTTTAGAAATCTTATTCAAGGGCCAAAAAGATGGGTTTTTTGTTCATGTTCTTAACATTGTTGTTTTACTTTTTACTATGTTTTCAGTAAATTTTAAAACTTACTAAAATTTTATCTTACTGTTCTTTCAAAAATTTATTAGATTTCAATCTGTGTGGAATTGATGTTTGTATATGGCATGAGATAAAGGTCAAGATAACTTTTCACTGTATGGAAATATAATTAAAACAGCAATGTTTATTTTAAAGATAATTGTTTCCACTGTTTTATAGTATCTATTTTGTTATAAACTGGTTGAGTTTGATTTCAAACTTTTTTCTATTTCATTATCCTATGTGTCTATTCTTGTGCAAATCCCATACTGTTTTACTAATACAACTTTTAAATAGGTTGTTATAATAGGTAGTATAATTCTTATAGTTTTGCTCTTGTTATTCTTCCCTTTTTTTAAAATTTTATTTATTTATTTATTTATTTATTTATTTATTTATTTATTTATTTATTATTTTACATGAAGTTAGTTAGCATATACTGCAATAAGGATTTCAGGAGTAGATTCCAGTGATTCATCCCCTATGTATAACACCTAGTGCTTATCCCATCAGGTGTCTTCCTTAATGCCCCATTACCCATTAATGCCCCTTACCCAGGTGTCTTCCTTAATGCCCCTTACCCTTCCTTAATGCCCCTTATCCCCCCTCCCACAACCCCTCCAGTAATCCTGTTTGTTCTCTGTATTTAACAGTCTCTTACGTTTTGTCCCCCTCCTTGTTTTTATATTATTTTTGCTCCCCCCCCTTAAGCTCATCTGTTTTGTGTCTTAAATTCCTCATATGAGTGAAGTCATATGATATTTGTCTTTCTCTAATTTCGCTTAGCATAATACCCTCAAGTTCCATCCATGTAGTTGCAAATGGCAAGATTTCCCTCTTTTTGATTGCCAAGTAATACTCCACTGTGTGTGTGTGTGTGTGTGTGTGTGTATACACACACACACACACACACACACACACACCACATCTTCTTTATCCATTCATCCATTGATGGACATTTCAGCCCTTTCCATACTTTGGCTGTTGTTGATAGTGCTACTATAAACATTGAGTGCATGTGCCCCTTTGAAACGGCACACCTTGGATAAATAACTAGTAGTGAAATTACTGGGTCATAGGGTAGTTCTGCTTTTAATTTTTTGAGGAACCTCCACACTGTTTTCCATAGTGACTGCACCAGTTTGCATTCCCACCAGCAGTGCAAAAGAGATCCTCTTTTTCTGTATCCTCGCCAATATCTGTTGTTGCCTGAGTTGTTAATGTTACCCATTATGATGGGTGTGAGGTGGTATTTCACTGTGGTTTTCATTTGTATTTCCCTGATGATGAGTGATGTTGAGCCTTTTTTCATGTATTGGCCATCTGGGTGTCTTCTTTGGAGAAGTGTCTATTCATGTCTTTTGCCCATTTCTTCACTGGATTATTTGTTTTTTGTTCAGTTGGATAAGTTCTTTATATATCTTTGGATACTAACTCTTTGTCTAATATGTCATGTGCAAATATTTTCTCCAATTCCATTGGTTACCTTTTAGTTTTGCTGATTGTTTCCTTTGCTGGGCAGAGGCAGGTCCCAATAGTTCATTTTTCCTTTGGTTTCCCTTGCCGCCTGAGACTTGTTGGGTAAGAAGTTGCTGTGGCCGAGATCAAAGAGGGTTTTGCCTGCTTTCTTCTCTTGTATTTTGATAGTTTCCTGTCTTACTTTTAGGTCTTTGATCTATTTTGAGTTTATTTTTCTGCATGGTATAAGGAAGTGGTCCAGGTTCATTTTTCTGCATGTCGCTGTCCAGTTTTCCTAGCACCATTTACTGAAGAGACTCTTTAGTCCATTGGATATTCTTTCCTGCTTTGTCACAGATTAGTTGGCCATATGTTTGTGGGTCCATTTCTGGGTTCTCTATTCTATTCCACTGATCAATGTGTGTGTTTTTGTGCCAGTACCATACTGTCTTGATGATTACAGCTTTGTAGTACATCTCTAGGTGCAGGTTTGCGATGCCTCCAGCTTTGGTTTTCTTCTTCAGGATTGCTTTGGCTATTTGGGGTTTTTCTGGTTCCACACAAATTTTAGGATTGCTTTTTCTAGCTCTGTATAGAATGCTGATGTTATTTTGATAGGGATTGCATTGAAAGGGTAGATTGTTTTGGGTAGTGTTTACATTTTAATAATATTTGTTCTTCCAATCCAGGAGCATGGAATACTTTTATGTTTTATCATGTGTCTTCTTCATTTTCTTTCATAAGCTTTTTATAGTTTTCAGTGTATAGATTTTTCACCTCTTTGGTTAGGTTTATTCCTAGGTAATTTATGGGTTTTGTGCAATTGTAAATGGGATCGATTCCTTTATTTCTCTTTCTGCTGCTTCATTATTGATGTATAGGAATGCAACTGATTTCTGTACATTTATCCTGTGACTTTGCTGAACTTATGGATCAGTTCTAGAAGTTTTTGGTGGAATCTTTTGGGTTTTCCATATAGAGGATCATGTCATCTGAAAAGAAAGTTTGACTTCCTCCTTGCTGATTTGGATGCCTTTTATTCCTTTGTGTTGTCTGATTGCTGAGGCTAAGATTTCCAATACCATGTTGAATAATAGTGGTGAAAGTGGACATTCCTGTCTTGTTCCTCACCTTAGGGGCAAAGCTATCAGTTTTTACCCATTGAGGATGATATTCGTGGTGGATCTTTCATATATGGCTTTTATCATGTTGACGTATGATCCTTCTATCCCTATTTTCTTGAGGGTTTTTTATCAAGAAAGGATGCTGTATTTTGTCAAATGCTTTCTCTGCAACTATTGAGAGGATAATGTGGTTTTTGTCCTTTCTTCCATTGATGTGATGTATCACATTGATTGTTTTTGCAGATAATGAATCAGCTCTGCACCCCAGGTATAAATCCCACTTGGTCATGGTGAATCATTTTTTTAACATATTGTTGGATCTGGTTGGATAATATCTTGTTGAGGATTTTTGTATCCATGTTCATCAGGGAAATTGGTCTATAGTTCTCCTTTTTAGTGGGGTATTTGGCTGGTTTTTGAAACAAAGTAATGCTGGATTCATAGAATGAGTTTAGAAGTTTTCCTTCCATTTCTATTTTGGAACAGTTTCAAAAGAATAGGTGTTAACTCTTTAAATTATTGGTAGAATTCCCCTGGAAAGCCATTTGGCCCTGGACTCTTGTTTTTTGGGAGATCTTTGATTACTAATTTGATTTCTTTACTGGTTATGGGTCTGTTCAAATCTTCCATTTCTTCCTCTTTCAGTTTTAGTAGTGTATATGTTTCTAGGAATTTGTTCATTTCTTCCAGATTGCCCATTTTATTGGCATATAGTTGCTCATAATATTCTCTTATTATTGTTTTTATTTCTGCTGTGTTGGTTGTGATCTCTCCTCTTTCATTCTTGATTTTATTTATTTGGGTCCTTTCCTTTTTTCTTTTTGATCAAATTGGCTTTTGGTTTATCAATTTTGTTAATTCTTTCAAAGAACCAGCTTCTGGTTTCATTGATCTATTCTACTGTTTTGTTTTGTTTTGTTTTTTTGGTTTCCATAGCATTAATTTCTTCTCTAATCTTTATTATTTCCTGTCTTCTGCTGGTTTTGGGTTTTATTCACTGTTCTTTTTCCAGCTCTTTAAGGAGTAAGGTTAGGTTGTGTATCTGAGATCTTTCTTCCTTCTTTAGGAAGGTCTGAATTACTATATACTTTCCTCTTATACTGCCTTTCCTGCATCCCAGCGGTTTTGGGTTGTGGTGTTTTCATTTTCATTGGCTTCCATGAACTTTTTAATTTCCTATCTAACTTCTCGAAAACTTTCTACCCCTTTTCTCTCTTTATCTTCTGGGACCCCTTATGATTCAGATGTTATTCCTTTTTAATGTGTTCTCTAATTCTTATATCATGCTCTTCTGCCTTAGTTTCCCTCTTTTTTTTCCCTGCTTCATTATTCTCCATAAATTTTTCCTCTTTATCACTGATTGCCTGCTCTGCTTCATCCATCCTTGCCAATGTGGCATCCATTTGAGATTGCAGCTCAGTTATAGCATTTTTAATTTTGCCCTGACTAGATTTTACTGCTTTTATCTCTGCTGAAAGGGTTCTATGCTTTTTTTCAACCCCAGCTAGTATTCTAATTGTGATTCTAAATTCTGATTCAGACATCTTGCTTGTATATGTTTTAAGTCCCTGGCTGTCATTTATTCCTGTTTTTTCTTTTGGGGTGAATTCCTTCATTTCATCATTTTTAAGGAAGAAAAATAATTAATAAAACAATAAACAAAAATTGAAAAATTAAAACACACAAAAAATTAAAGGATGCTAGATCCTAGGTGTGTTTTGGTCTGGTTGTTTCAAGAAACTTGGGGTGCCTTGGTGGCTCGGTCAGTTAAACATCCGACTTTGGCTCATGTCATGATCTCATGGTTTGTGAGTTTGAGCCCTGCATTGGGCTCTGTGCTGACAGCTCGGAGCCTGGAGCCTGCTTCAGATTCTGTGTCTCCCTCTCTCTCTGCCCCTCCCCTGCTTGCACTCCATCTGTCTTTCCCTCTCCAAAATAAAATTTAAAAAAACATTAAAAAATATTTTTAAAAACGAAGCTTAACAGAATAAAGGTGGAAAGAAAAGAAAAAAAGGAAAAAAAGAAAATGTTTTAAAATTTAAAAAATGAATACAATAAAATAGAATAAAATGAAATGATGAAGGTAAAATACAATTTAAGAATTCACAAACAATTAAAAAATATACTTGAAAAATTAAAAATCTTTTCTATAAAAATGGAAAATAAAAGTAATTTTTTTTGTCTTTCTGTATTTAAGAATAAAAAAAGAAAATTAATTGAATGGATGGACCAGTGAACAGAAGGAAATATGATTGAAATTACATCCAGTTTTCCCTAGAATTCAAACTATGAAACACTTTGTAGTCCATAAACTAAGCAGGTGGATAAACTTGTGGTGTTCCTCTAGAGCACAATTGGTTCAGTTGGACCAGACATGGTGTAATGGCTTCATTCTCCAGTAGACATTGCTGCTTTGTTTACTGGGGTTGATTATTATGGCACATGTAGGCATGTATATGTGGAAGGGGTGAAAATGGAGTCACCCAGATACCTACTCTCTAGTGTCAGAAATCTGTGCTCTTGCTTACCGGTAATCAATCAAGCACCCCTCTTTTGTCTCTGGCTTCCATCCACTCCCCACTTCTACACCCTCCATGACCAACCTGTCAGCCTGCCAGGCAGCACCTCCCACCTGAGTTTTATCTCAGATGGAGCTGTGTTCCCAAACCCCTCACTTTTGAGGGCCCTGTAGCTTTGACCTGCTCATATCCTCTGGGGGAGAGTCTCCCTGAGCAATGGCTGGTGCTGGCCCACCCCCAGGAATGTTTGCATGACCATGCTGCTGCAGATGCCCAGAGACTGTGGCCAGGTGCCAGCCCACCCTTGAAAAAGTTTGTGCGATTGTATAGCAGTAGTGTTTCAGGGATTATGGTAAATCACAACACACATCTGGCACCAGGCTTCACCCTTAATATCCTTATTCCAACACCAGCAAATGTGGCTGTTCTCTGGAGTCTGCTGGGACCTTTGTCTATGGGGAGGCCACACAGTCTCTACCAAACATCCCCCCCAGAAGAGGAACCGCCTCTCCCCATATGGCCCTTGGATCCCTAGTACATTGCTGTATTCTCCTAGGGATTTGGCCTTCCCACCAGAGCTCTGCCAGGTATTGAGCTGTGGAGTTTCAGACTCTGTGCTCTCCTGTTTATAGAGTCATTAGTAGTATCTAAACCCTCTCCTTTCTCCTTTCTCCCTTTTTTGTTCAGTCCCTTGCAGGTGTTTCCACTCTTTATTTTTCTCTCCAGCTGCTTTTGCGGGGAGTGCTTTTCCTGTACTCTCCCCTCTCTCTACATCCTCTCTCCACAAGCAAAAACAGCTTCCAACCCTCCAAGGCTTCTCTCTTCTCCAGTTCACCTCTCCGTGCCACATACCTGCTGAATTCTGTGGTTCAAGTTGTACATATTGTTAATCCAAAAATCAGTTTTCTAGGTGTGCAAGATGGTTTGGTGTTGACCTAGTTGCATTTCAGGGATGAGAGAGGCAAACAACAACAACAACAAACTTCCATGCTGCTCTGCCATCTTGGCCCCTCTGTTCTTTGTTTTTGCTTTATGTATTCTTGACCCTTCATATTTCTGTAAAGATTTAGAATGATCTTGACAATTAGCATATAAACAAATGCTATTTGTAATTTTGCTTGGCATCATTACAGATTAATTTGGAGAGATTTGGCATATTTAAAATATTAAGTATCTGAAGCCATGAATCTAAGGAAATTCTATTTTACTCCAAGTTTGATAAAATGCCTTATAGATGAGTAATACATTTTAATTCTGCATATGTTTAGAAGTCCATTAGACATTAGATTTATTATTTATGTTCAGTATGTATGTATATCTGCCTGTCCATTTGCCCTTTGTGGTATTCTTCATTCCTTCCATTTAGTGTTTTTTTTTCAGTGCAGACCTGCCTGCAACAGATTCTCTCAAACTATTTTTCTACAAGTGTCTTTATTCAGTCCTTTATTTTTGAAAGATGTCTTTTTTTGTGTATAGAATTATATGTTCCTTTTTATTGTTTTCAAAGATTCATTCCACTGCCATCTTTCTTTCAAAAATTTAAATCTTAGTGTTTCACCCTGTAAGTCCATCAACCTAATTATAGGGTTAATACACTGGACCATAGGGAGTTGATTAGTATTAATTCCCTGCTTTCTTTATTTCTTTTAACAAAAGTTTTTCTACTGCCTTCTATACCTTCTATATTCCTAAAAGCATTTATCAGAAAAGGTGGCTGAGGAAATTGTAATATTTATCATTTTACATTTCTAATAAATATTAGACAAAGTTGACACAGCTATTACTCACACATACAATTATATACTTTTATTAGGATGGTGTTACCCAATGGTGTATTTATCTTGTTTCCTATTTCTCCTTTTATCATTAGCTAGCTGTTTTTACCTCTGTGTCTCCATAAATATTCAGCTTTACCTGGGGCTCTGTAGTGTGCCGTGGGGTCATTGGTACAGATAACCTTGCATGGAGTTCTTTCATCAACAACCCAAGGACAAACTTTTTCTACTTCTACCACATGAGGGGCATGCAACCTTGGATTTTCTACCAGGTTTACAGGAAAGTTCCTAGCCTTAAATTATGCGCTTCGATTATTTTCTGATGGAAATGATTTCTGTAGCATGTTCTAGTAGTCTTTTCCTGATTCTTTTTCTGATTTGCATGTTTTAGACTTATTTGTTTTAGACTTATTTGTTCACTTACATGAACTCACGTGAACTGTTATGTAAATTCATGTGAATTCACTTATATATACTTATTTATATTTATTTATTTAGACTTAGTCTTACTTATACTAGGATCAATACCTGGGTGGTGTCCTTTTAGGAGGAATGATGATGAAGTAGATATATTTTTGCCTTCTACACTTTAATGATAACATTGGACCACCAAGTCTTTTTTAATAACTCTGTTTTCATACATTTTTAATCTCTTTACCAATATTAACATTAGGCTGAGAAATGATTTTTCCCCGTGTACTCCTTTTCGGAATTTTTTACCAGCCATAATCCAAATGTGAGGTAATAAATGAATCTGGACTGAGGTATGGATGCTTTCTTGTCTTCCAAGTAGGAGCACAAAGAATGATGTATAATTACTGTATCTACCATATCTGGGTTAGTGGCACACTGGAGGAGACTGTTTTGATTATCATATAATCCGTTCTAAGCCATTGTTACAATATCTAATGTTTTAGTGTTGCATACCATATTATTGTGGCAGAGAGAAGGGAAAATTTCTCCTGTTTATATTTATCTTTCACTGATTTTTACTGAACCTAAGAAGATACTACATTCAAGCTGTTACTGGATTCAATAACAAAGAGTTCACCTAATTGTGAATCAGCACCCATAACTAACATTCTCAACTGAATGATATAACAGTTGAATGGTCTTTTCTCCAGGTAATTAAAAGAGCAGTGGGCTGACAATGTGAGTCAGAACTTGTTATAAAAACAGGCCAAAACTTCTCTAGTCAGTCTCCCTCCTCCTTGCTTAATAGATTCACTATTTCCAAAGCTGTTACCAGGTTTTTATTTTTTCCCCCCAGTTTTCCTCACTTTTTCATACAGTAGCTGTTGATAAGATTAGTTTCCTGTTTCATGATACAAAACTTTTGCTAGACCAAAGTATGGATAGGTCAGCAACCATTTGAATATCAAAATTTCAGCAGTTTTTCTTTGTTCATACTTTTTTGGAACCCAAACTGTGTGTGTGTGTGTGTGTGTGTGTGTGTGTGTGTGTGTACACTGATATTATTATTGTTATTTATGGACTCAAGGGTCTTTATCTTGATTATACTTCAATAAAACCAGTCTGCTTGCTACAGGAGCTATGACTCAATGTCAGTTCAGCCTAAGTATGAAACTGATGGAAAGACTCATGAGAAACACTATGTTCCCACCATTGGTTTAATACGTTTTCTTGCATTAGATGTTTTTTTTTTTAATGCTTTGTTTTTCAGATTCACAGCAAAACCAGTAGATACAGAGATTTCCCATATAGCTCCCCCCCTCCACTCCCCCTGACCAATAACATCCTTTACCAGAGCACAGGAGAAGTGTATTAATTCAAATTAGCAAACTGACATTATCCAAAATCCATAGTTTACGTTTGGGATCACTTTAAGTGTTGCACATTCTGTGGCTTTGAATAAATGTATAATGATGTATCCACCATTGTAGTATTATATAGAATAGTTTGACTAAACATCCTCTGTGTTTCACCTATTTATCCCTCCTCCTCTCCTAACCACTGACAATCAATGATCTTTTTACCTTCTCCATAGTTTTGCTTTTTCCAGAATTTCAAATAGTTGGAATCACAGTATACAGTCTTTTTAGAATGACTTTTTTTCATTTAGTAATATGCATTTAAGTTTCCTCTATTTTTCTAATGGCTTCATAACTCATTTCTTTTAGTGACAAATAATATTCCATTGTTTGGATGTATCACTTTGTTCCATTCACCTAGTAAAGCATATTTAGGTTGCTCCCATGTTTTGGCAATGATGAATAAAGCTACTGTAAACATCCATGTGCAAGTTTCTTTGTAGCTCTAAATTTTCTTTTTTTTTTATATATATATATGAAGTTTATTGACAAATTGGTTTCCATACAACACCCAGTGCTCATCCCAAAAGGTGCCCTCCTCAATACCCATCACCCACCCTCCCCTCCCTCCCACCCCCCATCAACCCTCAGTTTGTTCTCAGTTTTCAACAGTCTCTTATGCTTTGGCTCTCTCCCACTCTAACGTCCTTTTTTTTTTTTTTTTTTTTTCCTTCCCCTCCCCCATGGGTTCCTGTTAAGTTTCTCAGGATCCACATAAGAGTGAAACCATATGGTATCTGTCTTTCTCTGTATGGCTTATTTCACTTAGCATCACACTCTCCAGTTCCATCCACGTTGCTACAAAAGGCCATATTTCATTTTTTCTCATTGCCACGTAGTATTCCATTGTGTATATAAACCACAATTTCTTTATCCATTCATCAGTTGATGGACATTTAGGCTCTTTCCATAATTTGGCTATTGCTCTAAATTTTCAATTCCTTTTGGTAAACACTCAAGTATGGAATTGCTGGATCATATGGTAATTGTTTAATTTTGTAAGATATTGTCAAACTATCTTCCAAAGTAGCTGTACCATTCAACATTCCTATCAGTAACGAATGGAGTTTGTGTTTTTCTGCATCCTCACCAGGATTTGATGTTGTCAGTGTTTTGGATTTTGGCCATTCAAACAGGTGTATAGTGTTATCTTACTGTTGTTTTAATTTGCATTTCTCTGTTGACAAATGACATGAAACATCGTTTCATGTGTTTATTTGACATCCACGTATCTTCTTGGTGAGATTTCTACTCAGGTCTTTTGCCCATTTTTTAATTGGGTTATTTGTTTTCTTATTCAGTTTGAAGAGTTCTTTGTATATTTAGGATAATAGTCCTTTATCACATAGGTCTTTTATAAACTTTTCTCCCTATCCACTGCTTGTCTTTTCATTCTTTGGATAGTGTATTTTACAGAGCACAGGTTTTCATTTTTAAGGAACTCCACCTCCATGTCTTTTGTGTTGTATCTAAAAAGTCATTGCTAAGCCCAAGACCATCCAGATTTTTTCCTATGTTCCAAAAGTTTTCTAGTGTTGCATTTATATTTAGATACATGATCCATTTTGAGTTACTTTTTGTTATTGTATTTGATTTTTGCATTTAATTGGCTAAGTTGTAAGAGATAAGATTTGAGCATGGATGAAAAATATCAAACTGGTGAAATTAATGCCTCTATTTCTTAAGGTCTTAGTCCAGCCATTGTATCTGTAACTTACACATTAGAGGTTTCACAATAAGCCATTAGGATGCTTGGACATCATGGCATACAGATAGTATTCCTCATTTATCTGAAGCCACTGCATTTCAGAATTGTCAGTATTTAAATTCAGGGTCATATTCCTACATGTCCCCTATCAGGATACAAGTTCAAACCCTGTGTTGACCTTTTCTCTGAGCATCTCATTTAGTATTTTATTTTTTGAAGCTGTTTTAAAAAGCTGATAGTGCTTGTTTTTTATTTCAGAGGCTTACAGCTCTGTGTCTTACCCCAGCTATGTATTCTTCTAATAGATATTGAAATAGGCATTTTCTTCATTTCCTTTAGGGATATTCTATAATATAACTCACCTAGGATATTCAAGAATAATATATTTAAAAACTTCAAACCCAATTTCCATTCAATTCAATATGCCAGCTGATAAATATTTATTTTGAAAAATACCATCTAATATTATTTTAACTGGCTAAAACAGTGCTTTTTGTTTCTTCCACAAACCAGTGTGCATATGAGTCAACAATGTGCTCGTGGAGATGCATTGTGATAGTAAGGTTTTACTTGGTCCTACCAGTCTTTTGCTTACTTGTGAACATTCAGTCACTCATCCAGTAGGTGCTGCACAAGGCTTCATCAATGTGGCTGAGGAGGGTGGATATGGAAAAATGCAAGAGCACATATCTAAAGAAACAGAATACATTTGCCCTAGAGACCGTTTTAGACTATTGTGAATGTCTTTGCAATGCACATAGAAATAACCTAGGAATGTGTTCTGAATAAAAACACTTACTTTTCATTAAAATATTAATATCCTTCTTTGGTAAAGGGGAAGGAGACAAGCATTTTCTACCTTCACCAGGTTAGACATCATATCAAACATTTTACATAAAGTATAATATTTACTTATAATTCTCTCTATAGGTGTAATTTTAGTGATGACTCTAAGTATAATTTTAGAACTTAGTTCAAGGTTACAGGTCCAGAAAAGCTGTCGAGCTATTACTTATTCTCAGATCTAACTTAACTCAAAGCTTGCGTTCTTTATACTATAGGAAAAAGCCAAAAGTTATTCAATCACATTGTGAAAAAAGACAAAAGTCTTTTAATATACATTTATACTTGCATATTTAGTATACATATATATTTAATATACATATGTATTGCTAACAGTGATATGAGCTGAGAAGAATTATTGGAAATGGAAATATGTATTCAATGTACATATGAAGACATTTAAAAACAAGGCCAAATCACCAAGGTTACATTCAAAAAATAGACTTAGATAAGAAGTCTTATTTTTCAAATAGTAAAGCCAAAAATACACCAAGCCATTTTACAATTTTTTAAAAATTTTTTTAGCATATTTATAGGATTACTCAATTAGTTTGCATCAAAGATAATTTTAACCTTGTTTATTGAGTTTATCACTAAACAGTTAAATACGTAAACTTTGAAGAACCAAATATGCACCAATTAAAGTGCTCTGCAAAATCCTTCAGACATGTTACTGAAAATATAACAATTAGCTCAGTGCTTGGGTCAAGATTTACCTTTAAGTTTTGAGCTCAATTGTAGGAATCACACAATTTTCCCCCGATTCCAAAATCTATTGAAGACCTTTACTAAATAAAACTCTCCAACCAGGATGTAAAATCCATAAAAGGAAAAATTAAACCTTGTTGATTTTCTTTTTATTTCCATAGCATAGCACATTTATTTTTTTCGATAGCACATTTTTTTTTTTCCCTTAAGAGCGATTTTGGAATTTAATCTATGCTATTTGGGTCTTTTCATCCCACAGACATCTAGTTGACTAGTTTGATGGAACCATTTTTTATTATTTTTTTATTTTTTTTATTTTTTTATTTTATTTATTTTTTATTTTTTTATTTTTTTTAATTTTAATTTTTATTTTTATTTTTTTTATATATATGAAATTTATTGACAAATTGGTTTCCATACAACACCCAGTGCTCATCCCAAAAGGTGCCCTCCTCAATACCCATCACCCACCCTCCCCTCTCTCCCACCCCCCATCAACCCTCAGTTTGTTCTCAGTTTTTAACAGTCTCTTTTGCTTTGGCTCTCTCCCACTCTAACCTCTCTCTTTTTTTTTTTTTTCCTTCCCCTCCCCCATGGGTTCCTGTTAAGATGGAACCATTTTTTAAAAAGTCATTTCTAATGGCTTTCATGGAGGTTGAAATCTATACATAATAACCATTTGGTAAAGAATTTGATGCAATAACCTTTGGTAGTTGACCTCAAAAATATTCCTCCTGCAGATACTCTTTGCAAGGAAAGGAGCACAAAACTATTCTTTTGTGCAGTTCAAATTCTTTTTATTTAACAAAAATTTCAGGTTTTTAGGAGAAGTTAGAAGATATCCTCCTGGAGACAAAGGCATATATGTAATTTGTCTCATTAAGGAAGCCAATGCAAAATCCGAATAGGTAACCTGAAGCAAAATAGGATACTGAAATGAGATTATGTTAAATATTCATTTGTTTTATTTATTCATGCTCTGTGTTTTACAAAGAAAACAGAAAATGTGAAAATATGAAGAATGGGTCTGGAGATTTCAGTTGGACAAACATTTATTGTTTGGCCTCCGGGCTGTCAAGTTGCTTCATGACAGACTTTTCAACAATTTTGTTACATGTAGTTACAGTATATGAATCTCCTTTGAATATAGAATCTGCATGGATTTTAAATTGAAGTCTATTGCTTTTGGGAAGAAAAATCATTTTAAGTAGTAAATAACAAAGCATCACGGAGAAGAATCACCTCTGATTGAGCTGCCACATATAAGATGCTGATCTTAATTTTAAAGTAGAAGCAGAAATCATGGACAAAGGTATTTCTAAGAAGTAATAGAACCAAGAAATACAACTTTGATGTATTCATTCTCCTGATTTTTCGATTGGCAAATTGGTTTTCTGTCCTTGTTTTTTGTTTGCTTAAGTTGTAAAGCCAGATGATTAAAATATTCATTAAAATGAACTAGAATTACATAAATATACTTACCCTTATTAAAAAGTTTAAGGTACGTATGTGTCTATGAGCCTGGTGAATACTTGAGTAACCTGATAGATCATTTGAATGGAATCTCAGTGGCACAATTAATTCCCTTTGAATGAATAACCAAGAGGGAAAGGATTGTTCCAGGAAATGACAGTCCACCATTGGCAACTTGCATCAAATTGCATAGTCTTTTGGAAACTTTCTTCTCTTTGATTATTACATGAGCATGTTACAGCCAATTTGAAAAAGAAAAAACAAAAATTACACTTCACTGCCCTAACTTAAATTGTCCACAAATTTGCGGTGGCACTCACTGCTGCACAAGGAAGACCATGCAGGAAAGTTTACTTGTGTAAAAATGTAATAATCAGGAGCACTTGGACGGCTCAGTCGTCTTAAGCATCTGACTTTGGCTCAGGTCATGGTCTAGTGGTTCATGAGTTTGAGCCCCACATCGGGCTCCATGCTGACAGCTCAGAGCCTGGAGCCTGCTTCAGATTCTGTGTCTCCGTCTCTCTCCGCTCCTCCCCTATTTGCAGTCTGTCTCTTTCTCTCTCTCTCAAAAAATAAATAAACATTAAAAATTTTTTTTAATAATATTCATATCTATATTCATGGAAGTAGCCTGAATATACTACTTCATGGCTATCATTGGGTGGTAAATGATAAAACAGATTTTTTTCCTTAACTCTTCTTATGAATGGATTTAGGCTTTAGATAACCTGTGTAAACCATCTTAAATTCATTGCTTTATTTAATTCACCTGCATAGACTATAAACATATTGAAGAAAAATAGAAGCCACTAGGCACAGAAATGTTATTGAGTATAAATACCAAATTTTTAGTAAAAGGGTTCCAAATGTATTCTGTGGGATTTAGGCTGTCTTTTGTTTTCAGATTATTCTCCGTTATATTGTTGGTTACCTATTTATATTACTCATTTGGCCATAATGGATCTTCTGTTATTTAAAATGAAATTTATATCCTGCCCATCCTTATATTCCTGCTCTCCCACATCAGTAATAACATAACTAGAAGAATGGCTTTTATACCATAAGTGCTCAATCAGTGTATTTCACGTAGAGATGAATTTCAATATAAATGAACATGTCGAATTTTGTTTTAGGCTTTATGTTGAAAAAAATTTTTGTAATACAGTTGCAGTGAAAGGGGTAACATAAAACATAGGACGGTAATATAATTTAGTATCAAGCATAATTCAATATCAAATCAAAACAACAGCAGAAATTTTATAGAGCAAAAAGAAAAATTTAACAGGGCAGTGTTTCTGGCAAATAGAAGAAAAAAATATTAAGGTGTTCTCAGATTTAGCTAAGAACATTCTGTTCTGTTATTTATCATTGATAAATGGTTAAAATTTGATGTTCACAGGAAGCAACTTACCTATTTGCGTTTCAAATAGTTATTTGACACTTCTTTTTCCATCTCACATGAATTTTCAGTGTATCTATAATGAAGACAGCTATTAATAATTTTCTTATGGAGTCAAATACCTAGAAGTTGATTGTCTATTTCCATTTTGGTGACAAAACCCATAATTCAGGCATGCTGAACAAGTCCTGCAACATGTGGCTATTTTGTACTTTGTATTGCCAACAACTTTCTGGGCATATTCTGCTGGAGCTTTCTGACTGCCTCGGTTAAAAAACAAACAAAAAAGCCATTATGAGCAGGAGTAATGTTGATGCATTTGGAAATGCTGAAATGAAGACTTGCTGAAGGATAGCTTATGTGGGCACAGCTTGCAGAACAGCTCTCTAGAGTAGTATTAGAAAAGATGGAAACTCGGGCAATTTCTCCTATAAATGTTTTAATACTAATGAAAAACAATCTTGAAATGTGTCTGATATTTCCTGAGCAGTAGTCATAAGTACGGCACATAAGAGAACATAATTCAAGAAACTGTCAACATAAATTATGTTACCATAACCCTAAACTCATGATTGGATAGAAATCTAGTCTTAAATTGTGAAGAAAATGACTTTTATTTTATAAAATTTATCTCTGTTAAAGAGGTAAATTTCAAAGTGTGAAACACCATGAAATCAGGGACTTAAAATTTACAACAAAAAAAGCCTTTTTTTGCATTATCATGAATTATTATAATATTCCTCTGCTTTTATTCCCTGTATGATGAAGTATTTTCTATACCTGCTCCTAGTAATATAGTCATCATCTGTCTTTTCACCCAGGCTAGTAGACTGGGCATAATTTTTTACTCCCCCTCCCTTCAATCCTCAAATCTAACTTAATAAATATATATCTTATTTTCCCTTTAAATTATTTCTCAAATTTTCTTTCTTATTATCTTCCTGACTTATCAAGTCCCTTTCAACTTGTATGTATAATACTACAGCTGCCTCTGCTTTTTCTCTTCTTTTGTGAGATGTAATTGACATAAAACAATCGTTTCAGATGTACATAATGACTTGGTATTTGTATACATTGTGAAATAATCACAATAAGCCTAGTTAAAATTTGTCACCATACATAGTTAAAAAAAAAGTTTTTTTCTTGTTATAACGACTTATAAGATCTACTCTTAGCAACTTTCAACTATGTAGTACATTATTAACCATAGTCTCTATTTTGTATGTTACACCCCATGACTTATTTTAGAACTGGAAATTTGTACCGTTTGACTCCAACCATTTCATCCACCCTACCTTCTTACACTTCACTTCCACCTCTGGCAACCACCAATCTGTTCTCTGTATCTATGAGGTGGATGTTTTGGCTTTGTTTTTTTCTTGTTGTTGTTGTTGTTGTTATTCAATTCTACACATAAATGATGACATCTGGTATTTGAGCATGAATGTCTTCAAAATCCATCCATGTTGTTGCAGATGGCAGTATTTCTTCTTTTTTATGGCTGAATAATGTTCCACTTTATATACATATATGCCACATCTTTATCCATTAATCTGTTGATGAACACTAAGGTTGTTTCCATATCTTGGCTGTTGAAAATAATGGCAAACAAACATGGGTATGTGTGTGTGTGTGTGTGTGTGTGTGTGTGTGTGTGTATATATTTTTTTTAACTAGTGTGTTCATTTTCTCAGGATAGTCCCCAGAAGTAGAATTTCTGGATCATATGGTAGTTCTATTTTTAATTTTTTTAGGAACCTCCATACTGATTTCCATAGTGGCTGAACCTATTTCCTTTCCCAGCAACAGTATACAAGGGGTCCCTTTCTCCACATGTTCACCAACACTTATTTCTTTTTGATCATCTCCATTCTAACAAGTATGAAGTGATCTTGTATCTTGTATACTTTATGTAGGCTATTAGTTGCCTTTCCAATTGTTTTTCCTCTTTGAATCTTGCCTCCATCAATGAACAAAATATTCCCTTTTGATTGTTCTGATTCAGTGTTTCTCAAAATTAAATGTGCATAGAAATCTCCAGGTAATCATTAAAAAAGCAGATGCAGATTCCACAGATCTGGAATGGAACTTTGAGACTTTGCGTTTACAGGCTCATATATGATGCTGACAACATTCTGCAGCTCACACTTTTAAATGCTGTCAACTTAAGCATAGAATACAAAGTTACTCAAGTTCTTCATCATCCTATCCTTGATATACAACCACTTTTAAGCTCTCCTCTTTCTCAGTTACAAGTTTTTTTTAAAATGTTTTTATTTATTTTTGACAGAGACAGAGCATGAGCAGGGTAGGGGCAGAGAGAGAGGGAGACGCATAATCTGAAGCAGGCTCCAGGCTCTGAGCTGTCAGCAGAGAGCCCCATGTGGGGCTTGAACTTACTGAGAGATCATGACCTGAGCTGAAGTCAGATGCTCAACCAACTGAGCCACCCAGGTGCCCCTCTCAGTTACAAGTTTAACTATGTAATCAATATACAATTTGAGTAGTTTCTCCCAAAATGAAGTTGGGTCATATTTATATGACTATTGACTTACACTCTTGTCCCATGCAGATGCTTTCATTGCCATTATCTCTTGTCCTTCAAGATCCACTTTGTTACATTTTTTTTTTGGTTTTACCTTTATTTCTATTGTTACCAAAAGCCTCTATTGGCAATCTGAAACTTGGGTTGACTATTCTTATGCTCATTTACTACTCTAGGCTATTATAACAGCACATAAGATTGTTCTGAAATTATTCAAAAGTATTTATCACATTGGTTTGCTAATTTGGAGGCAATGGTATTTCCATCTTCATGTCTCACAGGCTTACTCACAGTAATGATGCATAATTGCTAATAAATATTTGCCTAAAAACTGAAGTTATGTGAGATCACTTCTGAAATTTGTCCAAATTATACATCTAACTGAAAAAGTGCTGGAGCAAGCAGGACATTTCATAAACATTTTTCAGAATATTAAAATTTCCATTTTCTGTTTCTTTTTTTTTAAGTGGTCTTTAGTAATGGCCTTTTATTCCTGATTATTGGCTATCTGGTGTTTTGTTGTTGTTGTTGTTGTTTGCCAGGAGTATCCATTCAATTAGTATATCTCCTGGGTCTGTAGTTCACCTTTGTTGTTTTCTACAAAAAAATGTTAATTTCTACAGTGGGGCAATGTTGATTTTTTTCTCCTGAAATAAAGTAGCCTATGCCCTGACCTTGAAATCAATAGGTTTGAAATGTGCCTCAAGTGTGTATATTTAGCCAAAGACTCTTCTGGTAATTCCAATGAAACTCTGATGATCACTGCTATTGATAATTTAATTGTGGAAAGGATTCACTGTTTGATCTTTTAAGTAACAGAGTACTTGGCACACAACAAGTACTCAATTATTTAATAAAGAACACTCTATTGATTTATTAACATGTATTTTATAATCAGCCACCTTAATGTTTTTCCAGAAGCAGTTATTGTAATTAATTTTCTCCTTTCTATTTGCTTTTATACTTTGCTATTTAATTTTATTATGAAATTACATTTACTAAGAATTCCAGAACAAAGGTAAATTATATTAACATGAGTACATTTTTACCTTGTTTCTTACATTATTTTTCATCTATTTTCAGTATTTTATATTTTTCTCACTTCTATTGAGATAATTGGCATATAACATTGGGTAAATTTAAGCTGTACAACATGATTATTTGATATATGTATGTAATGCAAAATGATTATCACAATAAACCTTACATAGTTACTATTTGTGCGTGTGTGTGTGTGTGTGTGTGTGTGTGTGTGTGTGTGGTGAGACCTTTAACAATTTACTCTTAGATGCTTTCAAGTAAACAGCTTGATGGTATTATTAACTATAATCACCATGCTGTACATTACTCCCCCTGAATTCATTCATTTTATATCTGGAAATTTGTATACTTTGACCTCCTTTACCCATTTCCTCTACCACCCAGCCACTGCTATTGTTGCTGTGAGTTCAGGTTTTTTTAGATTCTACATAAAAGTGATAATCATGCAGTATTTGTCTTTCTTTGACTAGTTTCACTTAGCATAATGTACTCAAGTTTCATGCAATTTGTTGTAAATGACCGGATTTCTTCTTTCTCATGGCTGAATATTTCATATATGTCACATTTTTTTCATCCATTTATCCATTGAAGGCTACTGAATTTGTTTCCATGTCTTAGCTGTTGTAAATAATACTGCAGTGAATTTTGGGGCAGGGAAGTGCAGATATTTGAGATAGTGCCTTCATTTCCTTTAGATATATGCTCAAGTGGAGTTGCTGGATTATATGGTAGTTCTATTTTTAATTTTTTGAGGAATCTTCATGCTGTTTTCCACAATGCACAAAGGTTCCCTTATCTCCACATCCTAGCCAACATTTGCTGTCTCTTAACTTTTTAATGATAGCCATCCTAACAGGTGTGAGGTAATATTGTAGTTTGTTTTAGCATTTCTTTTATGATTAGTAAAGTTGAGTACCTTTTCATATACACATTGGGAATTTGAATATCCTCTCTGAAAAAATGTCTAATCAAGCCCTTCACCCATTTTTCAGTTGGATTATTGGGGCTTTTGCTCTTGAGTTGTTTCAGTTCCTTAAATATTTTTAATGTTTATTTATTTTGAGGGGGGGAGTGAAGGGGGAAGAGAGAGATGGAGAGAGAGAGAGAGAGAGTAGGAGAGTGAGGGGCAGAGAGAGAGGGAGAGAGGGGATCTGAAGCAGGCTGTGCACGGTCAGCACACAGCCCTATGTGGGCTTGATCTCACTAACCCTGAGATCATGACCTAGGCCAGAATTAAGAGTCGGTGGCTTAACTGAGCCACCCAGACACCCCCAATTCCTTAAACATTTTGGATAATAACCCCTTATCAGATATATGGATTACAAAATATTTTCTCTAATTCCATAGGTTGTCTAAGTTTGTTCATTTATTTTACTATGCAGAAACTTTTTAGTTTGATATAGTCCACTTATTGATATTTATTTTTGTTGCTTGTGCTTTTTGTCAAAAATACAAAGTCATTGGCAAGACCAATGTCAAGGAGCTATTTCCCTGTGTGTAGGTATAGCAACTGCTATACCTGCTTTCTTTTGGTGGTCATTTGCTTGAAATACTTTTACTTTTTCTTTTTTAATGTTTGTTTATTTTTGAGAGAGAGAGCAAGTGAGTAAGTGCCAGTAGAGGAGAAGCAGAGAGACAGAGAGAGAGAGAGAATCCGAAGCAGGCTCCAGGCTCTGAGCTGTCAGCACAGAGCCTAATGCAGGGCTTGAAACACAGGAACCGCAAGATCTTGACCTGAGCCAAAGTCAGACGCTTAACCCTCTGAGCCACCCAGGCACCTTTTGGAATACTTTTACTGTCACTTCTCTCTCAATCTATATATGTCCTTAAAGGTGAAGTGAGTTTTTTGTAGGCAGTGTATTGTTAGATCTTGTGGGGGTTTTTGTTTTGTTTTTGTTGTTTATTCTTATCCATTTGGCTACTCTATATCTTCTCATGGGACAATTTAATCCATTTTTACCTTTAAAGAAATTATTGATGGATAAGGACTTTTGTCATTTTAATTATTTTCCGAGTGTTCTATAAATCCTTTGCTTTTTTTGATTCTCCTCTTTCTGTCTTCTGTGATTTTGTTACATTTTTGTTGTGTGCTTTTACTCCTTGAATTTATTATCGGTCTTACATGAAATAACATAGTTTAAGCTGGTGACTTTCATAGCAGAGATTTACTCTTTTACCTTCCCCTTTTCTCATATTTTAGGTTACTGATGTACATTTACATTTTAGGTTACTGATGTACATTTACTGATGTACATTACTGATGTACATTTACCTCTTTATATTGTGCATCCAAAAATAAATTAGTTATGGTTGTTAATATGTTTAAATTTAAAACTATAGTTGTGATTTATGTGCCACCAATAAAATATTAGAGAATCTACTTGGATTGTAATTTATCTTTACCAATGAGTATATCTTTTAGTTTCCTTTGGTTCCATGTTTACCTGATACTTAGTGATTCTTGTTTCTTTGCATTGGTATCTGTACATTTGAGGAAGCAGTCTTTTCTTCCACACTTGACAGGTTCGCTTCTGCAAGGAAAGACCATCACAAGTCAGATCAGCTTGGGATATTGAATGGGTCAGCTGGTAGTTTCTAGGCAGGCAGGGTTTGCTATTGGGGTTTCTAGTTGGGCAATCCCACTACCTTTGTTTTGATATCTGGGAGGGGTACTGTTGCCTGGGCTTTGCAGTCAAGTAAACCAGCTGGCTGGGCTGCTGGTTCAAGCAGGCCCCTTTGTGGGCTCCCCAATTGGTTGTGACTGCTGGCTAGACTGTATGATTAGAGGGGGCCCACTTGCTCTGCTCTGCGTTTATTTCTGGTTGGGCAGGGTCTGAATCCAGGTAGGACTCAGAATTCACTGGTTGAATTCTGCAATTGAGGAGTACTGAGGGCTGGGCTCTGCAGTTGTTCCTGACAGGGTGAGGCCTCAAAAACTGTGTTCAGCAGGGCCATAGATAGGGCTTTGTGGTCATTAAGAGTCTCAGGCTATGCTCTGTAATCTGATGGGGCCACAGGCTGTGCCCTGAAGTTGGGTAGGATCCAGAGGCTGCGCTTCATGATCATGTAGGCTGCTGGCTGTGTTTTATTGTTAGGTATGGTTGCTTGCTGGTAGGGTGCAGCCTCCTACTGTATCCTGATGTTGGCTGGGGTTAGAGACAGTGCTCAGTGGTTGGGCATAGCCATTGGCTGGGCTCGCTTCCTGGTGTAAGCCACAGCCTGTGTCCAGTCATCAGGCAGGCCTGCAGGATGTGCTCAGAGGCTGCCTAGGGTCACTGTTGAGACTCCCTGGTAATGAAAGGCCAGATGCAATGCACAACACCTTGGCAAGCCTCCTGGCTTGGTTCACTGCCCAATGGGGCTTTATAATGGGTTCTGCTGCTATCCAGGTTCTCTGGCCAGGTTTCCTGATCCAGTGGGATGGGAGGCTATGCTCAGCAGTTAGATGAGGCTATGAATTTGCTTCCCTGACCTGGTGCAGACTTAGAATAGTCTCTGTGGCTGGTATGGCCTACTGGCTGAGAATCCAAATCAAGCAGAACTGCCACCTGAATGCTCTATCCAGACTGGGCCACCAGCTGCAGAGCTGTTGTGCAGAGCTGCTGGCTTAGATCGCTGCTTGGGCACAGCTGCAAGCAGTAATGCAGTCCACCAGGATCTGAATGCTGGGTGATATAAGGCTCTCCCTCCTTTTCATCTATCTGATCCCTAGTGGTTAAGTCCTGCAGATTCACCTGGGGATCCCCATGAGGCAAGACTTGCGTGGACCTCCAGAAGTGTTTCACAATACTGGGAGGGAGCTCGAGGTCCACCTTGGGCTCTCCTTACCGTTGGAGAAAGCCCTCTTGATGCAGCACTGTTCTGACTTGGGAGAGAGGTGGTGTGGTAAAAATGGAACTTTTCCTCTTAACCTTCCTAATGCCATCCTTCTTGGTCCAGGGAAGTGCTTCATACTCATCTCTGAGTTCTGGGATTTTCACAGTAGTGTCTTGTCTGGATAGTTGCTAGTTGGTCTTCTGGGGGAAAAAAAAGACTGAGGCTGGGAATTGCCTATACTGGTACCTTGATGATATCATTTCCTTCTCTTGTTTCTTACTTTAATTGGAATACAATGTTTCACCATTAAGTATCATAAGACATTGACAATTATTTGGAAATTTGTATTCTTAAACCATTTTAAAGATATTTGTAGTCTTACTTTACTAAGGATTTTTTTTTAATTTTACTAAGGACTTTTTTTACTTTACTAAAGATTAAAAAAAAATCAATACTGAATGTTGAATTTTACCAGATCCCTCTTGTATACTCTGTATATCTGTGTACATAGGTGAATCCTTTCTTATTTTCATGTATTAGGGTAAAAAAATATCTATATATCTAAACATCTATATATCTATATCTATCTCCCCATACTGACTGGAAGGAAGAGGTTAATAGATAGTTCTGTGGCTCTTTCTATAGTTTCATGAATGGCTGATGTTTTAGCCTGGCCAGATTGTTTTTGCAACATTAATTCAAAGAATCTACAAAAAATAATACAGCCAACATAAATGGGAATCACATTAAGAACTATGTGCCAGACTCTTCTCTTTAGGGGCGCCTGGGTGGCGCAGTCGGTTAAGCGTCCGACTTCAGCCAGGTCACGATCTCGCAGTCTGTGAGTTCGAGCCCCGCATCAGGCTCTGGGCTGATGGCTCAGAGCCTGGAGCCTGTTTCGGATTCTGTGTCTCCCTCTCTCTCTGCCCCTCCCCCGTTCATGCTCTGTCTCTCTCTGTCCCAAAAATAAATAAACGTTGAAAAAAAAAAAAAAAAAAAGAACTATGTGCCAGAACAACAATGTGTACTTCATCACCGATAATGTTTGAGTAACTAGTAACTAGTATTTATGAGGTGTAGTGGCCCTGAATATGAGTTGGTCATTATTCTTGAGGGGCTGCTTTGGGATGAGCAACATATAATAAAACCATGAAGCTTATGGCTTCCCTGTACTTAGGTGAATATGTGTACTTCAAGTGTGAAATGATCTGCGGACACAGAAAACTGTGCCTGAGAGTCCTAGAACCTTCACTTCGTTGTTTCTGTACACACTTCATTCTTGCCTTTTACCTAGCTTTAATTATGAATATATTTATTAGAGGCACTGGGGTGGTTCAGTCGGTTAAGAGTCCAACTCATGATTTCTGCTCAGGTCATGAACTCACAGTTTGTGAGTTAGAGCCCCACATGGGGCTCTGAGCTGACAGCGCAGAGCCTGCTTGGGATTCTGTCTCCCTCTTTCTTGCTCTTCCTCCACTTGCTCTCTCTCTCTCAAAAATGAATAAAAATAAACTTTAAAAAAAAATAGGGGCGCCTGGGTAGCTCAGTCAGTTGAGTGTCCGACTTTGGCTCAGGTCATGGCCTTGCTGTTGGCGAGTTCGAGCCCCACGTCGGGCTCTGTGCTAACAGCTCAGAGCCTGGAACCTGCTTCGGATTCTGCCTCCCTTGCTCTCTGCCCCTCCCCCACTCATGCTGTCTGTCTGTCTCTGTCTCAAAAATAAGTATAAACATTAAAAAAAAAGATTTTTAAAAAAGAATATATTTATTATGTGAAATGTACTGTCTTGTGAATTTTACTGTAATTTGATCCCAAGGTCACCAGTGCTTATTGAACAGAATGAACTAACATGGAATATCTTCATATCCTGGAATAAATCCTTTTGGGACACCATGTATTATTCGTATATTGCCAATTTGATCCTGTATTTTATTTAGGAATTTTATAATTATATTTCAACAAATGATCTGTATTTTTACTTTTTTTCCTCTTTTCTATCACATTCTAGTTCTAACATCACATTAGTTTAAAAATTGTATTTTTACAATCTTAGATTTATTCATAATTTCTACTGATTCCTTTCCTATTTTTATCAATTTCTTACATTTTTAAAAAATTTTTTAATGTTTTTATTTATTTTTGAAGGAGAGAGAGACAGAGCATGAGTGGGGGAGGAGCAGAGAGAGAGAGAGAGAGAGAGAGAGAGAGAAACACAGAATTCGAAGCAGGCTCCAGGTTGTGAGCCATCAGCACAGAGCCAGATTCGGGCCTCGAACCCACAAACTGTGAGATCATGACCTGAGCTGAAGCCAGACGCTCAACCGACTGAGCCACCCAGGCGCCCCTCCATTTCTTATATTTACATTAATTTCTCATATTGTGATTTAGATTCTCCTTTTTTAAAAAAAGTATCCAAAGTAAAATACTGAGCCATTTCATCTATTCAGTTATGATCTCAAATCAATGATAGACACATACATATACACTTTGATGCTAAGATACAGTTGGATATTACACAAACAATTGCAGGTCATGATGGAGTTAGCCTCATCACACGTGGAGATAACTAAAGACAAATGTCTTTTTGTTGAGTTAATGAGCCTTCTGGTTTTGAACTAAGGTCTGCTAATGGCTGCCTGGGTCACATGTACATGAACAAAAAAATCTGAAGATCCCTGCTTCCAGATATGATGGAGTATTACACTTTTCTTAATGTTGTAAATCATTAGGAAACTGGACAAAATACATAGAGCAGTTCTTTCCATGTATTAGCTAACTAGCAGGGGGGGACTGTGATCAATGAAAAAAGGATAAGCAAATGAAGTTAATGCAACAACAGCTCCTGCTTTCTCTGGGGAAAAATGGAAGACATAAAAATAGGCAAAAAGGAATTTGTAGAGATAAGAAATAACTAAAATAAAAATTGTTCTAGATGAGCTAAACAGCAAATAACATTAGAAACTATCTGCAGAAGATTAGCGAACCTAGAGACCTAGCAATAGAATCCATCCCAATGGAAGCACAGGGAAAGAAAAAAAGGGAAAAAAATAAAAAATAGAAACTGGGACTGAGTGACTTGAAATAATATCAAGCAATGTAAGTTCCATGTAATAAAACATATCTTGTATAGAAACTGGGCAAATAATGGGGCGCCTGGGTGGCTCAGTCAATTAAGCGTCTAAGTTTGGCCTAGCTCATGATCTCACAGTTCCTGAGTTTGAGCCCTGCATGGTTCTCTGTGCTGACCAGTAGGAGCCTGGAGCCTGTTTCAGATCCTGTGTCTCCCTCCCTCTCCCTGCCCCTCCTCTGCTCATGTTCTCTCTCTCTCTCTCTCTCTCGCTCTCGCTCTCTCTCTCTCTCTCTCAAAAATATATAAAAGTTAAAGAAATTTAAAGAAACTGGGCAAATAAGAAGACAATGGAATGACCTGCTAAAGGGATTGGGGAGACAAGTAAGGTGTATATATGCTATAAAAACATTTTTTAATAAAAAAATTGCAAGGTTGCTTCATTTTCATGGTGTGACTAGTAATGTGAGGAGGAGGACAGAATGAGAGGGAAAGATTCTGCATATAAGAGGAATAGGTATTGAATAATATTCTTTAATATGCTACAACCTGATAATGAAAATGGGCAGAGAAACAATTGGTATACGGGTTACTAATTCATCCCACTTATGTAAGTTACTTTAAAGCTTCCAGAGAAAACTGTAATATTTAAATAGAGAGCTATGAACTCATAATCATGTATCATATGAAGTTATTAATTTTTAATAGCTCAGAGATAATATTAGGTAAAATGTGGTTGAAAAGAAAAATCTTTCAAAGTAACACATTAAAAATGTTGGATTTCCCTTCCTTTCTCTGGCTGCCTTACATCTGACCTAAAGCTTCCACTTTTACAAAATTCAAAGGAATTTCTGTTTTAAGATTACCAATAAAGAAACGTAATACCTACTGTGAAATATATCTAGAGTTACACATTTTTAGCATTTTCTGTAGTTTTCTTTTGTTTATGGAACATATATATAGTCCAGCAAGTTTACTCTAACATAGTATTTTTACTAGTTTCCATTTTAAAATCTGATAATCAAAGTTAGATCCAGATTTTGTGGTATCCAAAGCTTATAGAGTTGTGGGGGAAGGGAAAGGATTTTTTTTAAAAAAAGTAAAAAATTACAAATAAAATTGCATATAGGGGCACCTGGGTGGCTCAGTCTGTTAATCATTTGACTCTTGATATAGGCTCAGTTCATGATCTCCAGTTTGTTAGATTGAGCCCCATGTCAGGCTCTGTGCTGAGTGCAGAACCTGCTTAGGATTCTCTCTGTTCCTCCATCACTTGTGCTTTCTCTAAGTAAATAAATAAATAATAAAAATTTATATATAGAAGACAATATTAGAATGAGAAAAAATTAACACAATACAATTTTGATAAAAACTAATAAATCCATTATAAAATACAGCAATGTGATTCTAATTACATAACATCTTTTTTTTTCCTTTCTAAGATTTTATTTAAATTCAAAAGTTAACATATAGTGTAGTATTGGTTTCAGGAGTAGAACCCAGTGATTCCTCATTTACATATAACACCCAGTGCTCATCCCAACAAGTACCCTCCTTAATGCCCATGACCCATTTAGCCCATCTCCACCCACCCACCTCCCCTCCAGCAACCCTCAGTTTGTTCTCTATAGTTAAGAGTCTCTTTTATGGTTTGACTCCCTTTCTGTTTTTATCTTACTTTACTTTTCATTCTCTTCCCCTATGTTCATCTGTTTTGTTTCTTAAATTTTACATGAGTGAAATCATATGGTATTTGTCTCTGACTTATTTCACTTAACATGATACACTCCAGTTCCATCCACATTTTGCAAATGGCAAGATTTCATTCTTTTTGATCACTAATATTCCACTACTACACACACAAACACACACACACACACACACACACACATGCACACCACATCTTGTTTATCCATTCATCAGTCGATGGACAGTAGGGCTCAAACTAAAAATATGAGGAAGGGATTCTACTTGTGGTTATATTCTCATAGTTGATAGCATTGTGGGGCGCACAAATGGTTCCCAGTAAATTTCAACTTGCTAAAATCTAGTTTCCCATAAAATGACTCATGGTAATTTTTCTTATAAGCCTCCTCTGAGGAAAAAATTTGAGCAGTTTATTCAAAATGCAACCATCTCTGTACTTCAGTACTCTTCTCTTTTTCCTAAAAATTTACATTTCTTAAAAGTATTGTCTAGTACTATTGAAAAAAATTGATGTTAGGCTTTACTCTGTATACATACTTTTATTCGCAAATACCACATTCTATATTATGATACATTCCCTTTTTTTATAAGTGTTTAAGATTTTAGATTATATTTTATTAAGAAACATGGTAGAATGTTTATATCATCTGCTGTATTCAAGTTTCTGCTATTAATTTTTAAACATATATTAGTTTCATGGACATGCACTCTTCTTGATTAGTCTTGAACCAAAAGTTCCTAATTTACTGTATTCCTTGGCTGAGAAAAGACCAACCATGATTTAACCTAATTATGATTTCCAGTGGAACTCAACCTGTGTGGAGTATCAGGATGGTTCAGGATTGTAGCCTTAAGAAAATATTTGGCATTCAGTGTTTGACAAAGAAGCCAATTTCTGGAGGCACATTTTTGCTTGCCCAGGGTGAGTTTTAGGAAGCATTAGATTTCATTAACTAGACTATACCATTTGGACAGAATGTTCCTCCTTTATTCTGCTTGAGTGTTGGACTGGTGTTGGTTTTGCCAGAAGTGACCTAGTTGATGTAGTTCCCTGTCAATTAAGGTAGGAACCAGGTGTCTCATGTGGTGATTCTGTTTTGATTACCCTGTAACAATTCTGGCTTGCTCATGAGACTAAATAGCAGGAAAGGGCCATGTTACAAGGGAGATGCTTTTACTTAATTACAACAAAATGTCCTAAAAGAAAACCTTGGCATGGTAATTGAAATAAATTGGTTCTATATTTATTCTATAAATTCTATGAATTTATTCAAAAAAGAAATTATAGACAATAATCAGGCCTACCTCCAGAAATGCTTTTATTAGCCCTTCTAGGAATGTGGAATAAATTTTCAAATCTCACCTACAACTTCATGTGGCTATTGTAGTTACCTGTGCCTAGAATTCCTAAATATGTCATTTCTCCAGAAAAGGCACATTGGTCATCAGAACTCTGTTGGTCGTGTAGTCTCTCAACCAAGCTCTGGCAGAATCAACACCTTTAGGCAAATTAGAGAGCCTCCATGTTGGTTACTCCATTCTATAATTGCTTGTTCTCTAGACCTAACAGTGATACTTAACACACATTAGCAGTAGAAGACTTTAAAAATAAAATTTATTCAGAAATCTCAGTGTATGAAACAGACACTAGTGGCTTTCCATTAATATAAATTTCTTTTTAAAATTTAATTTTAGTTTTATTTCTATAAACTCAATTATTAGGGATATTGGAGATGATCCAATGTAAATGAAAATTTAAAATTAGTAGCTATAGCTTGTAGCAGATTTTTGCCTTCAGATAATTTCTGGTTTATTTCCTTTCATGACATTGATATGATCTTGTAATTGATATGATCTAGATAATTACCTGTAATTTATATCAAATTTCAGGTTGGGTTGTATTTTATTTTACTTGGTGGCTTACAATATTTAAGTTGTACAAAAAATAGATGTCTTTTCTGTTGCTCTAGTTGTATATTCTTGGCACCTACAATAAGTGCTAGAAATACAAATACTTGGTATATTAGTTTGCTTAATATATTTTAATGTCAAAACTAATAATAATGTAATTGTTATTTTTTGAGCATCTGTATGACAGGTAGAATTATATGTGCTTTAAAAATGTTACTCATTTAATATTTATAATAACTAAGATAGGTACTACTACCCAAGATCCAGAAGTACATTCAAGAAATTAAATTTTCCAAGTTTCAGAACCAGTTTATATCAGAGCTGTAATAAATTCCATGCGTCCTAACTCCAGAGCAAACACTCTTAACGATTAATGCTATATTACATCACTCAAAATGAGCTAAATAAACTTAAAATAACTAAAATGAAATATTCAAAATGAGCTAAATTTAAAGTTAAATTTAGAAAATAAGTTTATCACAGTAGTTACATTTCAAGATCTCAATAGCTACATGTAACTAGTGGATACTGTATTCAGCAGAGCAGATATAGAAAATTTCCATAATCACAGAAAAAGCTTTATTCAACAGTGTTGATCTAGAACAGGCATTGGCAACGTTTTTCTGTAAAGAGCTGGATAGTCTTTAGCCTTTCAAGGCCAGACTGGTCTCTTGAAGCTACTCAACACTGTCATTACAATGCAACACAACCATAGACAATAATCAAAATATGAGTGTGGCTGTGTTTCACTGACCTTAAAATTTGTGTTTCATATAATTTTTCTATTTTATGAAATATTACTCTTTCCCAGTCATTAAAAGTATAAAAGTTATTTTTTTTCAAGTTTTTATTTAAATTCCAGTTAGTGAACATACACTGTAATATTAGAGTTTCAGGAGTAGAGTTTAGTGATTCATTACTTACGTACAATACCCAGTGCTCATCACAATAAGTGTCTTTCTTAATATAAGCATCCTCCTTAATACCCATCACCTGTCTAGCCCATCTCCTACCCTCTTCCCTCTACCAACCCTCAGTTTGTTCTCTATAGTTAAGAGTCTGTTTTATTATTTGCCTCTTTTTTTCTCCCATGTTCATTTGTTCTGTTTTTAAATTCCTTATGAGAGAAATATGGTATTTGTCTCTCTGACTTATTTTGCTTACCATAAAACTCTCTCGTTCCATCCACGTCATGGCAAGATTTCACTATTTTTATGGCTGAATAATATTCCATTTTGTGTATACCTTCTTTTCCCATTCATTAGTCGATGAACACTTGGGCTCTTTCCATAATTTGGCTATTGTTGGTTATGCTGCTATAAACATCTGGGTGCATGTGTCTCTTTGAGTTAGTATTTTTGTATCTTTTGGGTAAATACCTAGTAGTGCAATTGCTAGATTGTAGTTGTACGTTTTTTTAAGTTTATCTATTTAGACAGACAGAGACAGCATGAGTGAGGGAGGGGTGGAGAAAGAGGGAAGGAGAGAGAATCCCAAGCAGGCTTCATGCTGCCAATGCAGAGCCAGACGCAGGCAGAGCCCGAACCCATGAAACCATGAGATCATGACCTGAGCCGAAACCAAGAATTGGATACCTAACCGACTAAGCCACCAAGGCACCCTGGGTAGTTGTATTTTTAACTTTTTGAGAAACCTCAAAATTATTTTCCAGAGTGGCTGCACCAGTTTGCATTCCCACCAGCAGTGTAAGAGGGTTCCCCTTTCTCCACATCTTTGCCAACACCAGATTTTGTTATAAAAACTATTCTTAACTCTCATGTCAGATAGCAATAGGTGATGGGCTCAAGTTTTCTATTCCCTGGTTCAAAATTTCTCTAATATCTTATTTTTAAAATGCTCTGAGTTTTATAAGATCCACAGATTTGAACACAATTATCTATTATATTATGGAGCATTAATAAGGACTATTAAGACTCATTCTCCCATTATTTTAATATGATTTGAATACTACAGTATTAATTATTAAAGGAAAATGTAGTTAATTGTTTGAAGACTTGTCTCTGAAACTGGTTGGTGTTTCTCAAGGTTAAAATCCATGTCCATTGTTTGTTGTGTTATTCTCAGAACTTGGAAAATTTGTTGGCCATTAGTAGAATCTTGGCTCTTGTTCCTTGAATTAGTGAGTGAATGAACTTTAAAATTTGGAAATATTTTCACAAAGAGTCGTTTGTTCAAGATAATATTTCACATATGATACCCACATATCAAAGGTTATATAATATAGAGCATTTTAATACACACTTTTATAACGTGATAATAGCGAAATAAAAAAGAAAAAAATAAGGTCAACTTTGTTTGAGATTGTCAGTTAACATGTCAGCTAACAGTTAACTACATGTAAGATTTTCTGGCTTTGTCATTTCTAAGAATACACTAACAAGTGGTTTGCCATGTTCATCGACATAGGGGTATTTTTCAAGTCATTTAACAAACTTAATAGTTATCAGCTGTAGTACATCATTGTAACATTCCTTTTTCATATCATCTTAGTAGATTGAAAGCCTATGTTTCTGACAATTTCCTGAAAATTCAGGGTGTAGTGAAGATTTTATAATTTATCTCAAACAAAAGTGACACATAAGTTTGGACCAGTTGTTTTCAATGCAGTGGTTACTTGGACATCAAAAGTTACTTTCAAGTACTAGGAGATTTTAATCTGCAACAAGGGTTGGAAACCGCTGATTTGACATAACATACAATTAAGGGATATTTCTCCAGATTTTTAAAAATGATATTAAAATTGGCATTTGTCACAGAACTGCCTGTGTCCCGGTGGATTGCATAGCATGACACTGGAAAGAGAATAAGGGGCCAAACAGTTGGCTGGTTTGATCATAAAGAGGTCCTCATTCACACAGTTTGGTCAGTAATACTATGAAGTGCAGTACTGACTAATTAGAAGGAGCTGCAACATGGTGGTGGGCCTTAGAGAAGCATGAAAATTCTAGTAGCCTAAATCCTGGACAGAGCTGCACAATGAAGTATAAGAATATAAGCACAGATTTTAGGTCTTGGCACTGGCACTCTTGAGAGCTGATTTAAAATAATGTCATTCAATTATTATACAAATTATTGAGCAAGTTGTTTAATATCCTCAAATAATTTGTAATACACTATACATCAGATTCTGTAAAAAAACTGAGCACTTCAATAAAATTAGAACTTCTAGAAGGAAGTATAAGACAAAGAATGTGATTACTTAATATAATCAAATAAAAGATGAAAGACATTCAGGATCTAAAAATGGTAAGATTAATATGATGTTTAAATACAGTAATTTAAATATATAAAGAGCATTATGGATCCTTCTGAGAAGATTTAAATATTGGAAAAATTGAAGTTGGTGTTCTCAGAACACTATATAAGGGACTTATTAAAATCATTCTGAAAATATCAAATCTTGAACAGAAATAATTGTCAATACAAGATGAAATATGAACCAAGTTTTCATCTCAAAGTGTGTGAAAATGACTAATTTGTCTATGACTAAGAACATTTAATAATTTTTCACAGAAGACGAATGATAAATATTGAATTCTATGTTAAGATATTTTTCTAAAAGTCCTGTAACTAGTATTTTGACAAGTGATTTTATCAGGATCAATTAAGGCTATTTGTTATAAAATAGTTATTTCATGACAAGAGTATATAGAATCATTTTACATAACATGGTAGAGAATATGTACGTTAAGGTGACTGTACTTAAGGATAGGAAAAGATTTATAATGACACACAGTTTGTATATGTCTTTTTAAACTCATTCTTGTGAATACATTATATTGGATCTCATATGGACACTTGTTAGGACTTTATCTGTAGCAAGATTTTATGGAATGACAAGAAGGTGAATTATGTTGAAGTAATAAAATCTCCAGTAACCTAAGTTTGGATTTCCTGGTCTGCTGAGCTTTGAATTTGAAACTTTTGTATGTTTGACCTATTTTTATATATGTGAAACCCTTACAACGTGAAAACATATAAAAGCTGCATCAATGTAAAACTAATAATAGGAGTAAAAGTCATCAAAAAATCAATTCTGATGATTGTTTGAGTTCTTTCTTGACATTACTGTCTTACTCAAACATTTTGAATGTGTCATTCAAGGATCAATTGTTTTTAGACCTCAGTATTTTCTACGATGCACAAATGGTTCTCCTCTCATGAATTTGATGTATGTAGACATAGTTCATTATTTGCTTTTAAATCTGATATATCACTCAGGTATCACTGGTATTGGAAGTCAAATGGAAAATAATATGGCATTGTCAAAGAAGCTCTAGTAATTGAGGCTTTCTGAAGCATAACATGATCTGTTAGTATTTTTTGCAATATAACAGATAACAATATAGCTTAATAAATCTAAATGAGCATGCATTTCTATTGCTCAGGATGTCACTGTGTATTGATATAGGTTAATAACAAATGTGCAAAAATCAACCTGAAACACAGAACCTGTGGAGGAGAGAAATGAAGAAGTCCTATTTTTTAAAAATTTTTTTTAGTTTTTTTTTTTTTTTTTTTTGATAGAGAGAGGGAGAGTGAGAGCAGGGGAGGGCAGAGAGAGCAGGGGACACAGAATACGAAGCAGGATCCAGGCTCTGAGCTGTCAGCACAAAGCCCGAGATAGGGCTTGAATTCATGAACTGTGAGATCATGACCTGAGCCAAAGTCTGATGCTCAACTGACTGTTCCACCCAGGCACCCAAGAAGTGGTATTTTTAAAATGCTTAATGCGTCATGTAATAGGTGAGCTTTAAGAGAGAGGAGAACTTTATTTACTTACTGTTAGATCTTGTATAATTTTATGGTCCCTGAGATTTTGGCCAACCTCTCACATACACAGACTTAGGTAAGCATAGTTGATGGTAAATCAAACCTGTTGCAATAGTGAATATTCCTTAGAGGATAATGATTGCTTTATACTCTAACTTTTTGATAAGTTCTTGTAAGTCTTAAATCATGTGGGCTTAATTTACTACAAAGTTGACACTTCTTTAATAATGCATATTTGGGGCACCTGGGTTGCTCAGTCGACTTGAGCTCAGGTCATGATCTCATGGTTTGTGGGTTTGAGCCCCATGTCAGACTCTGTGCTGACAGCTCAGAGCCTGGAGCCTGCTTCAGATTCTGTGTCTCCCCCTCTCTCTGCCCCTCCTGGCTCATGCTCTGTCTCTCTGTGTCTCTCAAAAATAAATAAATGTTAAAAAAAATAAAAATATTAAAAAATTAATGCATATTGAGGGTGTTTGGGTTTATTATTTAAAGACCAGATAAAACATTATGTTGATGGATCGGATCCTCAAATATTTGAATATAGTTCTCATTACTTTTTCAGTTATTCTCTAGATTTTTAATTCCATTTCTCAGGCCAATTTCCACATACTTTATTTCATTTTAGATTGAGGTGTTTAAGGTCAGAAAACTTTCCAATAGTGATGGGAACCTGGGATTTTCACTACAACTGCACTCATATTTGATAATAGAGTTTCATATAAAAATTTATGGCAAATGTTCCAAAATCCTATGGTATTGATTGCAATGTAATTGGATTATGTCTACAACTTAGTGGATCATTTTCATGCCAAATCATCTAGTGCCCCTGTGATTTACTATCACTTAGAAAAAAATGCTCCTGAAGAGGTCTAGAATTTCTACAGAAGGCACAATTTATTTCTACCGTTTGGTTTTATGACTAAGCTTTATTTTTTTAATATTTATTTTTATTTTTCAAAGAGCATGAGCATGAGTGTGGGAGGGGCAGGGTGGGTGGCAGAGGATCTGAAGTGGGCTCCATGTTGACAGCAGAGAGCCTGATGCAGCGCTTGAACTCACAAACCATGAGATAATGACCTGAACCAAATTCAGACGCTGAACTGAGCCACCCAGGTGCCCCAATGACTAAAGTTTAAATGAGCACTTGGCCCTTATCTTTCTAACCTGACTTAACACTGTATCAGTCTAAATCCTCTATACCCAACAAATCATGCTCCTGCTGTTCTCTTTCATTCTGTGAACCATGCTGCCACTTTCATTCCATGACTCATCCTGCTTTTTCTGTTTGGAATTTCTGTCTGCTCCTCACTTTCCTCATTTCCTTTTATTTAAATGTTTCCTACACTATTGTCAGGGCCAAGTTTTTCTTCCAATTTCCTTACTATATCACCTGTAATGGATTTCTCCCTTCCCTATAAGCCTCAAAATTGCCTTTCACCCTTTGTCTGGAACTTGATCTATGCTATGGTCAATTGTTTGATATATTTTTCATAGACCTATGTATCATTACTTGTATTGACACCAGACTTCAAGGGCATCCCTGTCTCAGAAGAATCATGATTCAACCCACATGAAATCTTGCATACAGCTTCTTAGTGTCAGTGTTTGTTCTGGGAGTTAATATTGGCCTGGAAAGAGTTAGGGTTCCGGGTTTTATTATTAGTTTTTTTTTTTTAAAACCTAGATTCAAGTCTCCATTCCTGGAAAAACCTAGAACAATTATTTATTCAACATATTTATTGAGCACTTAGTGACTGTAGAGCATAGTTCTAAGCTCTGGCAAGAAGATGATTTTGAAAAGCTGAGGTGTTTGTCCTCTAGGGAACTTGCATCTTAAGTTTGGAAAAGTGCCTGACTGTTGCAGTAGAAAGAACAGCTGAGAAATTCACACTCTTCCTATCACAAAATGAATTAAACACTCTGAAATTCACAAACAGAATCAAGTTCTCATCACCACACAAGCTGTTAAAAGCAGAGGCTTGATTTTGGAAGTATAATGGGTCAGCACAGCAAAGTAATTAAGAGCACATGGCCTAGAGTACTAACTCCTGGATTAAAAATGTGGCTCTGGGGATTTCTGGTTTCAGTTCTAACACAGAATTTGGACATGATCACTCCTCTTCTCACAACAAGAAAAAAACTGAACAGACTGAAAATCAATGACTGGGCAAACTGCCACCCTGAAAACAGGGGAAGCCAGGGAGTCACAAATAAGACTGGCTTATCTGGAATAGAACCCATTAGATCCATAAACTGGTAGGAACACTTCTGGTAATTTTAATGAATTGTTGGAGGATGAGTGTGGACTAGTATAAGAGTGAGTAACCCTGGGAACTGCAGCATTAAGAAGGCCCTGCTGTTTCCTAAGTTTTTACCTCCAAGAATCACGCCAGCTTCACAAATATTTATAGGGGGAACAAAGATGAGAATTAAAGGCAACTTCTCATCAGAAACCATGTAAGCAAGAAGAGAGTGGAATGAAAGTGCTGAAGGAAAATCCACAAACCCAGAACTATATACCCAGAAAAACCCTCTTTGAAAAGTTGAGAAGTAAAAACTTGAGGGAACGCCTCGCCAGAGGAACTGCCTTTCAAGAAAGAAATATTAAAGCCCTTTAAGTTGAGAGAAGATGATACAGATAACCAATTCAGATACATATAGAGAACTCTGAGAATGAATAAAATTAAAATCTTTTAACTATAATTGATCCAAATACAACCTGAAAATAACATCAGTGTATTGGGTGATATTTATATGGATAAACTAAGTGAATAATAATAATGTTATAAATGATGAAAGGGAGAAACTGGAAATATTCAGTTATATGGTAGCAGTACTACCTGTGAATTGGTATAGTACTACTCAGAAATGATCTTAGATTAGTAAAAATGTATATTGCAAACCTTAGGGAAACAATAATCAACTTAGTTTTCTGAGAAAAGCATGTAATTTGCTAAAAAATAAAAAATAATCATAAAATGATCAACTGAAATTCGAAAAGACAAAGAGGGTGAAAGAAGCAACAAACAAGTGCAATGAATAGGAAACAGTTACCGACTTAGCGGATATTAGTACAACTATATCAATCACTTTAATAGTGAATATTCTAAACACATTAATTAAAATATACTATTGTCAGAGTGGACTAAAAACCTAGAAGACCCAATTCTAGTTTTTTTTTTGTTTTTTTGTTTTTTTTTAATGAGAAATCCACTTAAAATAAAGACTCAGGCTGGGGTGCCTGGATAGCTGTCGGTTAAGCATCTGACTGTTGATTTTTGTCTCAGGTCATGATCTCACAGTCTTGAGATCAAGCCCTACTTGGGCTCGATGCTGGGCATGGAGCCTACCTAGGATTCTCTCCCTCTCTCTGCCCCTCTTCCACTTGCACAGGTGATCTCTGTCACTTGTTTGCTCTCTCTCAAAATAAATAAATAAACATTAAAAAAAAATAAAGACTCAGGCCAAACGTAAAAAGAAACCCATATAATGTTAACACCAATCAAAGTTGGATTAGTATATTAATTTTAGACAACACTGACTTCAGAAGGAAAGCTATCAGGGACAAAGAGGGACATTCTACACCAACATACCGTTAATCTATGGAAACAACAGTCCTTAATTCATATACACTTAATAAAAGACCATCAAAATATTTAAGCTAAAAACTGGTAGAACTGCAAGGAGAGAGATGCTGTTATAGTTGGAAATCAATACCCCTCTATCACTAATTGATAGATTCAGAAGGCAGAAAATCAGTAAGCATATAATTGAATTGAACACCATCATAAATCAACTGAATCTAATTGACATTTATAGAAGAGTGCCTCCAACAATAGCAGAATACACATTCTTCTCAATTTTGAATGGAGCATTCGCTAAAATAGACCACATTCTGAGACATAAAGCACATTAACAAATTTAAAATAATAAAAACCATACAATGTACATTCAATAATGGAATCAAACTGAAAGTCAGTAACAGAAAAATACCTGGAAAATTCTCAAATATTTGGAGATGACCATTTTTTAAAATAAACATGGGTCGCACCAATTTGCATTCCCACCAACAGTGCAAGAGGGTTCCCGTTTCTCCACATCCTCTCCAGCATCTATAGTCTCCTGATTTGTTCATTTTGGCCACTCTGACTGGCGTGAGGTGATACCTGAGTGTGGTTTTGATTTGTATTTCCCTGATAAGGAGCGATGCTGAACATCTTTTCATGTGCCTATTGGCCATCTGGATGTCTTCTTTAGAGAAGTGTCTATTCATGTTTTCTGCCCATTTCTTCACTGGGTTATTTTTCGGGTGTGGAGTTTGGTGAGCTCTTTATAGATTTTAGATACTAGCCCTTTGTCCGATATGTCATTTGCAAATATCTTTTCCCATTCCGTTGGTTGCCTTTTAGTTTTGTTGGTTGTTTCCTTTGCTGTGCAGAAGCTTTTTATCTTCATAAGGTCCCAGTAATTCACTTTTGCTTTTAATTCCCTTGCCTTTGGGGATGTGTCGAGTAAGAGATTGCTACGGCTGAGGTCAGAGAGGTCTTTTCCTGCTTTCTCCTTTAAGGTTCTGATGGTTTCCTGTCTCACATTTAGGTCCTTTATCCATTTTGAGTTTATTTTTGTAAATGGTGTGAGAAAGTGGTCTAGTTTCAACCTTCTGCATGTTGCTGTCCAGTTCTCCCAGCACCATTTGTTAAAGAGGCTGTCTTTTTTCCATTGGATGTTCTTTCCTGCTTTGTCAAAGATGACAGTGTGGAGGTTCCTCAGAAAATTAAAAATAGACCTACCCTATGACCCAGCAATAGCACTGCTAGGAATTTATCCAAGGGATACAGGAGTACTGATGCATAGGGGCACTTGTACCCCAATGTTCATAGCAGCACTGTCAACAATAGCCAAATTATGGAAAGAGCCTAAATGTCCATCAACTGATGAATGGATAAAGAAATTGTGGTATATATACACAATGGAATACTATGTGGCAATGAGAAAAAATGAAATATGGCCTTTTGTAGCAACGTGGATGGAACTGGAGAGTGTGATGCTAAGTGAAATAAGCCATACAGAGAAAGACAGATACCATATGGTTTCACTCTTATGTGGATCCTGAGAAACTTAACAGGAACCCATGGGGGAGGGGAAGGGAAAAAAAAAAAAAAGAGGTTAGAGTGGGAGAGAGCCAAAGCATAAGAGACTGTTAAAAACTGAGAACAAACTGAGGGTTGATGGGGGGTGGGAGGGAGGGGAAGGTGGGTGATGGGTATTGAGGAGGGCACCTTTTGGGATGAGCACTGGGTGTTGTATGGAAACCAATTTGTCAATAAATTTCATATATATAAAAAAAATTAAAATAAAAACTTGAAAAAATAAAATAAAATAAAATAAAATAAAATAAAATAAAATAAAATAAACATGGGTCAAAATCTTGAGAAATTTAAAAACATTTTGAGGTAAATGAAAATGAAGCTTAAAATTTGTGGGTTGCAGCAAAAGCAGTGCTTAGAAATTTATGGCAGTAAAATGCATATATTAGAAAAAATCTAAAATCAATAATTTAAGCTTTAGGGGATTAGAGAAAGAAGAGTAATTGAAGCTTGGAGCAAACATAAAAAAATAAGTAAAATTAGAGTATAAATCAATGAATCTGAAAAAAAGAAAAGGTCCATAAAACACAGGCTGGTCCAATGAAAAGATGAATGCGATTTGATAAAGCTTTACCCAGGGTAACCAAGAAGAAAAGAGGAAAGAAATAAAATACCAACATCAGAACTGAAAGCAGTGTAACAACACTGCTCAAAATGATATTAAAAGGGTAAGAAAATGATACTGTAAACAACTCTGTGCCCATATATTTGACAATGTAGATGAAATGTACCAACTCTTTGATAGACACAAATACCCCAAACTCACACAAGGATATATAATCTGAAAAAAAGTATGAATCTAATAAAATAGATAAGACCTTTATCTATTAAAGATAATGAATCAATAATTAGCCTTTCAAATGAGAAGGCAACACAATCAGATGGTTGGAGTAGTGAATATGAGCAAATATTTAAAATGACACTAATTCTGCACAATTTCATTACCTCAGCCAAGTGATCAATTGGTATCAATACCAATAAGTATACTGATAATATACTAATATATCATTGTATTAATATCAGGTATACACATAATTTGATGTTTGTATATATTGTAAAGTAATTACTGCAGTGAATCTGGTTAACAATTGTCCCCATACATACAGAATTCTTTTTTCGTATAAGAAATTTTAAGATATCCGTTAGTAACTTTCAAATATGTAATACAGTATTATTAACTATAGTATCCATGACATCCATTATATCCCTATGACTTATTTGTATTAGAACTGGAAGTTTGTGCTCTTTTGTCTCCCTTCATCCATTTCACCCATGTCTCCCATACTCATCTCTGCAAATACAAATTTGTTCTCTGTAGGTATGAGCTTGGTTTTTTGTTTGTTTGCTTTAGATTCCATAGATAAGTGAGATCATACAGATAAGTGAAATAAGTGAGTCTTTCTTTGTCTAACTTATTTTACTTGGCATAATGCCCTCAAGTTCCATTAGTGTTGTCACAAATGGCAAGATTTCCTTATTTTTTATGGTTGGATATTACATGGAATACACACAACACACACACACATACACCACATTTTCTTTGTCCATTCCTCCATCAGTGGACACTGTAATTGGATACTGTGGCTACTGTAAATAATGCTACAATGAATATGGGGTGAATATATCTTTTCAAGTTAGTGTTTTTGTTTTCTTTGAATAAATACCCATTAGTGGAATTACTTGATGGTATGTAATTTTCTTGTTCAGTTTTTTGAGGAACCTCATACTGTTTTTTGATAGTAGCTGTACCAAGTTACATTCCCATCAACGGTGCACAAAGGTTCACATTTCTCTATATCCTTGGCCACATTTGTTATTTCTTGTCTTTTTGATAATAGCCATTCTACAGATGTGAGGTGATATCACATTGTTTTGTTGTTGTTTTTTAATTTTTACTTTTTGAGAGAGAGAGGGAAATAGAAAAGGAGAGAGTGTGTGGGGGGAGAGGGGCAGAGGGAGAGAGAAATAAAATCTTAAGCTGAGTATGGAGACTGACATGGGCTCAATTCCACCACCACGAGATCATGACCTGAGCTGAAATCAAGAGTCGGACCCTCAACTGACTGAGCCATCCAGAAGTCCTTCATTGTGATTTTGGCTTATACTTTCCTAATAATTAGTGCTGCTGAACATCTTGTCCTGTGCTTATTGGTCATCTGGATGTCATCTTTGGAATAATGTCTATTCATATCCTTTACCAGTTTTTTTAACTGAGTTTCTTCTATTGTTGTGGGAGTTCTTTATATATTTTTTGATATTAACCCCTTATTAGATAAATGATTTGCCTTAGATTAGATAAATGGTATGCCTTTTAATTTTATTGATGGTTTACTTCATTGTGCAAAAGCTTTATAGTCTGATGTAGTGTCATTTGTTTGTTTTGGCTTTTGTTTCCCTTTGGCATCAGATCAACAAATGCATTGCTAAAGATGAATGCTGAGGAGTTGCTGCCTAGAATTTGTTTTAAATATTTTATGGTGTCACGTCTACATTCAAGTCTCCAATTCATTTTCAGTTAATTTTTGTGTATGGTGTTAGTAGTGTAATGCCTTTTTTTTTTTTTTATATGGCTGTCTAGCTTTCCCAGTACCAGTTATTGGAGAGACTGTCCTTTCTCCACTGTGTGTTCTTGGTTCCTTTGTCCTAAATTAATTTCCATATACGTTTGGGTTTATTTTTTGACTTTTATCCTCCATTTATCTTTGTGTTTGTTTTTATGCCAGTACCATACTGTTTTGATTATTATAGCTTTCTAATATAGTTTGAAGTCAGGAAGCATGATAACTCCACCTTTCTTCTTGCTCAAGATTGCTCTGGCTATTCAGGATGTATTGTGGTTCCATACACATTTTAGAATTATTTCTTCCAGTTCTGTGAAAAACACCATTGGTGTTTGTTTATTTGCTTTCACAGTTTAAAAAATTTTATTGGCCTGCTGTTGTCTACAGAATAACATTTGTATATTATTACCTGGGAACACAAGACCTTCTATAATGCAGTGTTTTCTTTTTTTTTTTTTTTAATGTTGCAAGTTTTTTTTTTTTTTTCAACTTTTTTTTTTTATTTATTTTTGGGACAGAGAGAGACAGAGCATGAACGGGGGAGGGGCAGAGAGAGAGGGAGACACAGAATCGGAAACAGGCTCCAGGCTCTGAGCCATCAGCCCAGAGCCTGACGCGGTGCTCGAACTCACGGACCGCGAGATCGTGACCTGGCTGAAGTCGGACGCTTAACCGACTGCGCCACCCAGGCGCCCCACAAGTTTTTTTTTTTTAATTCTAGTTAGTTAATATATGATGTAATATTAGTTATTAGTTTCAGAAGTAGAATTTAGTGATTCATCACTTACATATAACAGCCAGCACTCTAGCATTAAATCTGTAAATGACTTTGGGGAGTATGGACATTTAACAATATAAATTATTCCAATCTAAGAGCATGATGTAGCTTTCCATTTATTTGTATACTGTTCAATTTCTTTCCATCAGTTTCTCAGTTTTCACAGAATAGTGTCCCATCACTTTCACATGTCATTCACCTCCTTGGTTAAATTTATTTCTTGGTATTTTATTGTTTTGGATGCAATTGTAAATGGGATTGCTTTCTTAATTTCTTTTCCTGATAGTTCATTATTAGTGTATAGAAGCACCACATATTTCTGTATGTTGGTTTCAGATCCTGCATCTTTTCTGAATTAATTTATCAATTTTAGCAATTCTTTGATGGATACCTCAGGGTTTTCTGTATATAGTACCATGTCATCTTCAAATGTTACCAATTTTGCTTCTTTCTTTCTTATTTGGAGGACTTTTACTTATTTTTTTTCTTGTCTTATTGCTATAGTTTGGATTTCCAATACTGTTTTGAATAAAAGTGGCAAGAGTGATCATCTTTGTGTTGATACTGATTTTAGAGGAAAAGCTTTCAGGTTTTCACTGTTGATGTGATGTTGGCTATAGGTTTTTTATATATGGCCTTTATTATGTTGACATATGTTCCCTTTATACCTACTATGTTGAAAGTTTTTTATCATAAATGGAATTGAATTTTTTCTCTATTGAGATCATAAGATTTCTACATTTCATTTTGTTAATGTGGTGTATTATGTTGATTTTGCAAATGTTGAAACATCTTTACATCCCTAAGATTAATCCCAGTTGATTATTGTGTATGATCCTTTTGAGGTATTTTTGAATTAAGTTTGCCAATATTTTGTTGACAATCTTTGCATCTATGTTCATCAAGGATATTGACATAAAATTAATTTTTTGTGTGTGGTTTCTTTGTCTGGTTTTGGTATGATGATACTGGTCTCATAAAATGAATTTGGAATTATTCTCTCCTCCTCAATTTTTTTTTTGAAATAGTTTGAGAAGAATAGCTATTAAATTTATTGTGTTTTATTTATTTTTTCAAATTTATTATGTTTTAATTAACTTTCTATGTTTAACTTATTAACTTATTATGTATAGTCTGCTTTTTCTATCTACTTCTCCTACCAGTATATGAGCTCTATTAGTTCAGGGATCTTTACTTTTTATCTTGTGAATTCCAAGTATCTCTACAATTCACTCATGCCGTTTTATAAACACCTCTTAGACATTTGTGGTACATTGAATAAATATATCATGTAATCATTTTCTGCCATTATGTAGCTTGTCTTTAAAATTTGTTTCTGTTATGTTGAAGGTTTAAATATTATTTATTTTCTAAGTTGTCGGTTTTTCTTTTATAGTTTGCCTTTTGCTGTCCTATTATAACATCTTTCCATAATCAATGTCAAAGGAATTTCTTTTCTTCAATTTTTATTTTTATTTGTTGTTAAATTTACGTGGACATTTCCATATGGTTAATCAATTGTTTCAGGACGATTGATTGAATCCCTTTGTACTGATTTTTGTTGTACAAAATCTTATACCATATTTTTAGATAAGTGTTAGTCTATTTTGTTATTTTTACTGTATATTTGCCTATTTTTTGGCTAATTCCATGTTGTCTTAATTACTAAAATTGTATCTTCCTCTTTTCATTTTCCAAAGTTATACTGATTGTTCATGAATCCTTCCTCTTTGATATGAATTTGAGGTTTATCTTGTCCTGGTCTATGAAAGCTCTTTTGTACTTTTCATTGGGAAAGCACTGATTTATAGCTTACCTGGGGAGAAAAAATCTTCACAATATTGAACATTATACCTTCCTATTTAAAAATTTTTATTGCAGGCTTCCTGGGTGGCTTAGTCAGTTGTGTTTGACTTTTGACTTGAGCTCAGGTCATGATATCATGGTCATGAGATTGAGCCCTGCATAAAGCTCTGTGGTCTGCATGGAACCTGCTTAAGATTCTCTATCTCCCTCTCCTCCACTTGCATACATGTGCTCTCTAAATAAATAAATAAATAAATAAATAAATAAATAAATAAATAAAGTTTGTTATTACAATGTAGTAGACCTATAACTTACTAGTTTCAGGTGTACAATATTGATTATACATTTGTTTATATTGTGAAATGATTGTTACAATAAGTCTAGTGAACATGCATCACTATACATAGTTATAATTTTTTTTCTTGTGATGAGAACTTTTATGATCTACTTTCTTAGTGACTTTCAAGTATACAATAAAGTGTTATATAAACTATAGTCTCTATGTTGTATGTTACATCTCATGGCTTATATATTTTATGACTGGATGTTTGTACCCTTTGACCTGTTTCACTCATTTTGTCTACACTCACCCCCTGCCTTTGGCATCTGCCAGTCTATTTTCTGTATATGTGGTTTTTTTTTTTTTGTTTTAGATTCCACATATTAACTGAGATCATCTTGTATTGGTCTTTCTCTGTCTGATTTGTTTCACTTAGCATAATATACTCAAGGCAAATGGCAAGATTTTCTTCCTTTTATGGCTGTGTGATATCCCTGTGTGTATGTATATGTTGTGTGTATAGATATGTATGCGTTCATCTGTCAATGGATACTTAGGTTTTTCCATGTCTTGGTTATTGTAAATAGTGCTGCAATGAACGTGGATAGGTTTTTTATTTACTATTTTTATTTTTATCAGAGAAATACTCAGTGAAATTGCTGGATCATATGGTATTACTATTTTTAAATTTCTGAAGAAACTCCATATTTTCCACAATGGTTGTTTCTATTTACAAACTCACCAACAGTGCTCAAGAGTTTCCTTAACTCCATATTTCTTGACTTTTTGATAATAGCTATTCTAACAGGTGTGAAGTAATATCTAATTATAATTTTGATTTACATTTCCCTAATGATTAGTGACGATGAGCACCTTTTCATGTACTTATTGGGCATCTGCACATTTTTTTTTGGAAAAATGTCTATTCAGATCCTCTGACAGTTTTCTAATTGGATTTCTTTTCCTTTTTTGCTCTTGATTTGTATGAATTTTTTTACACATTTTGGATATTAACTCATCAGATACATCATTTGCAAATATTTCCTTCCATTCAGTAGGTTGCATTGTTATTTTATTGATGGTTTCCTTTGCTTGGCAGAAGCTTTTTAGTTTGCTGTAATTCTATTTCTTTATTTTTGCTTTTGTGTCTTTGGGTGTTAAATCCAAAACAACAAACAAACAAACCAAACAAACAAACTTATTGGCAAGACCAGTGTTAAGGAGCTTACTTACCTGTTTTCTTCTAGGAGTTTTATGGAGTTAGGTCTCACATTCAAGTTTTTAATCAGTTTTAAGTTAGTTTTTGTGTATGGTATAAGATGGTGGTCCACTTTCTTTCTTTGCACATGGCTGTCCAGTTTCCCAACACCATTTATTGAAGAAACTGTCCTTTTCCCATTGTATATTATTGGCTCCTTATTATAAATTAATTGATCATATGTTTTTGGGTTTATTTCCAGGCTCTCTCTTCCATTAATCTATGTGTCTGTTTTTATGTCAATACCATACTGTTTTGATTAGTATAGCTTTGTAATTTAGTGGAAACAAACTTCATATTTTATATCTCTCAGTATTACAGATTTTCTTTAAGTTTGTCAATTATTCTTTGCAATTTTACCTACGAATTTCTTTATTATATAATGATTAACTTATTCTCAGATACTCATAGTATGTGTTGCCCCTGTTAAAGACTATTTTTCTTAAATCCTGCTACATTAAAAAAAAATTTAAGAACAGGTTTAAGTTTAAAACCAAATTGAGAGAAAGAAAGAAAGGTTTTCTGTATACTCTCTGCCCCCACACATATATTGCCTCTCATTATACACATTAATCACTACAATGGTGCAGTTTTTACCAAGGATAAACTTACATTGACACATCATAATCACCCAAAGTCCAGAGTTTACCTTGGGGCTCACTCTTGTTATTTCACATTCTATAGGTTTGGATAATTATATAGTACTATGTATTCATCATTATAGCATCGTATAGAATATTTTTACTGCCCTAAAATTCCTCTGTGTTCTGCCTATTTATTTGTCCCTATCTCCACCTTGGTAACCATTTATCTTATTTCTGTCTCCACAGTTTTGCCTTTTTCATAATGTCATATAATTAGAATCCTACAATATGTAGCCTTTTCAGATTAACTTCTCTCACTTAGTGATAGGCATTCAAGGTTCCTCTATATATTTTCATGGTTTGATAACTCATTTGTTTGCAGGGCTGCATAATAGTTGTCTGTATTTATCAGAGTTTATTTACCCATTTGCTGACTGAAGGACATCTTAGTTACTTCCAAGTTTGGGCCATTTTCATAGGTGTATAGTGGTTTGTGACTATTGTTGCCTAAATAATTTTGTTATGGCAACTTTTTGCTTAAGAGTCTTTAAACTCATTTAATGCCCTTAGTGACTGTGGGACATGATTTCATGGGTCTCTTTTTTCCCTTGAGTCTATTTTGGTAGTTAATTGCAGATTTCTGATAAAAAAAATTACTTGTCTGGGCTTCATACATGTGATAAAATGTATAATATACGCAGAAAATTAGACAAATATATGTTGAAAAATATTAATCTTCTTCAGGTATTACAAATAGAATAGAAATGCCTTTATCGTTCTAAAGCCAAGGACAGTTTGAACTGTGGTCTCAAAGCCGATCCATTCAGTTCTCATGTTTATTTTCATAATGAGGATATTTTGCCATTTTATTGACCTTTATCTGAGTCTTTAACTGTTGACTGAATTTTAATTGTGGTTTGGTTCCATATTAATCTTGATGCCGGGTCCAGACATTTTATTTGAATTTAGTAAGCAAAAGTGGGGATGAACAAGATTTCTGAGGTAAATTGATATTAGTGGTTAACAGAGATATCACAAAATTTCCAGGTTTTTTAGGAAAAAAATGGCTAATTAATGCAGTCGGACAAATGGCTTTTCCATAGTCCCTTTTGGAAATGAGAAGATTTTCATATGGTGTTTGAAATTGGGACATCACGCATACATGATCATGTTAAAGGAACACTGCTAATGATGTGGAAAGTCTGTTTCTGTTATTGCTTGATTAAAACATGGTGCAATGCTCAAATGATGCTCCATTATTTTTTCAGTGTTTCTTCTTGATGAAAGTAGCTTTCAGTGGATAAATTGTTAGTCAGATCTGAGAATAGTTGCAGCTGTTGTGCATATTTAAACACTACCAAGAAATAAGATTACCAAATTGGACATAACTCTGGTGTTTGTACCTCTCTGTGTAGACACAATAGACTATTTACCAAATTATTCTGTTTCAAACTGTCAACTCAACACCTGTGAAAAACATAAAGAGAATGAAGGGAAGACACTGATATGTTTACTCTGACAGTAGAAGGCAGAATTTTGTGATCCAGTCATGCTTTGGAAAGTTCCTTGGTCCCACAGAAGATGTATTTTTCTATTTTTTAATTTAAATTTTTAAAAAAGTCTATTTATTTTTGAGAGAGAGCATGAGTGGGGGAGGAGCAGAGAGAGATGGAAACACAGAATCCAAAGTAGGCTTCAGGCTCTGAGATGTCAGCACAGAGCCCGACGTGGGGCTCGAACCCACAAACAGTGAGATCATGACCTGAGCCGAAGTCAGATGGTTAACTAACTGGGCCACCTAGGTGCCCCTCTATTTTTAATTTAAATTCTAATTAACATACAGTGCAATATTGGTTTTAAGAGTAGAAATCAGTGATTCATCACTTACATACAATACCCAGTGCTCGTCACAAAAAGTGCCCTCCTTAATGCTCATCTTCCATCTAGCCCATCTCCTACCTCCCTCCCTCCATCAACCCTCAGTTCTCTATCATTAACAGTCTCTTGTGGTTGATTTCCTTCTCTTCTCTTCCCTTCCCTCCCTTCCCATATGTTCATCTGTTTTGTTTCTGCAATTCCATTTGAGTAATATCATATGGTATTTTTTTTTTAACATTTATTTATTTTTGAGACAGAGAGAGACACAGCATGAATGGGGGAGGGGCAGAGAGAGAGGGAGACACAGAATCGGAAGCAGGCTCCAGGCTCTGAGCCGTCAGCCCAGAGCCCGACGCGGGGCTCGAACTCGTGGACCGCGAGATCGTGACCTGGCTGAAGTCGGACGCTTAACCGACTGCGCCACCCAGGCGCCCCTCATATGGTATTTTTCTTTCTCTGATTGACTTATTTTACTTAGCATAATACATTCTAGCTCTATCCATGTCATTGTAAAAGGCAAGATTTCTTTCTTTTGCTGGCTGAGTAATACTCTACCATATATATATACACACACACACACACATACATACACACACACATATATGTACATATATATACATACATATATACATACACATACATATATATGTGTATATACATATATACATATACACATATATACATATGTACATATATATGCATACATATATATATACATATATATAGATATTCACCTCTTCTTTATCCATTCATCAGTTGATGGACATACATTTGGGCTCTCTCCATAGTTTGGCTGCTATTGATAATGCTGCTATAAACATTGGGGTGTATGTACCCCTTCAAATCTGTATTTTTGTATCCTTTGGGTAAATGCCTAATAGATTGCTGGATTGTAGGGTAGTTCTATTTTGAGTTTTTTGAGGAAACTCCATACCATTCTCTAAAGTGGCTTCACTAGTTTGCATCCCCACCAGCAGTGAAAAAGTGTTACCTTTTCTCCATATCCTCATTTTCTTAAATTTTATTATTATTATTATCATCATCATTATTATTATTAAGTAGGCCCTACAACCAACGTGGGGCTTGAATTCACAACCCTGAGATCAAGACTTATATGCTCTACTGATTTTGGAACTCTGATTTCCATTGAAAGATCAGTATTTTGACATTGTTTAGAATTCCTAAAAGACCATACTTGCTTTTTAAACCTATTTTAGTTAGTTTGTTCTCTTTTAATTTGCCCGCTATGACATTAGTTTCATTAACATTTTCCCATTTAAGAATAGTTCCCCTTTTCTTTTGTTTTCTATGTTACTAAATTGAACTTTTAAAATTATTAAAAATACTAAAAAAGTTTTCTTTTTAATATCAAGTATTTAAAAAGGCAAAAATAGTGTTTACACTTTTACTATTTTATTACTTGGATGACCAAATAATGTACAAAGTGCCCTATAGATTTTGCAATCCTACAAACATACTTGAACAAAAAAATAGCAGGAAATAGAACTAAAAAAGCTTCTAAGATTTAATGTACTGCTTTTCCATGCCATTGAGTAGTATATGAAAGCATGAAAGCAGTGACTTAAAAAATTTATTCTTGAAAATAAGTATAGCACATTGTATTCAGTCCAGTTCTTCCCTTGTTTGTTTGTTTTCCCAGGACAAATTCTAGCTTCTTCCAATTTTTTAGTCCCTTATTCTTAAAGGATTAGTTTTTGGTTGACTTTGGAACATATTAATTAGCTACACTCAATTCTTGCCAGAGTTTTCCCTGATTTGTAAGTGCTCATTTTCCCCCCATCAATGGGGATTCAACAGTCTTTAAAAAAGTGTAATTATTTAAGTAAATTATATTGATACCTAGTGTCTGCATTTTGGAAACAATAAAGTAAAAAAGGAGAAGCTGTTTAATATCATTTCTTGTGGCTATTAGAGAATTAAAATGGTTCATTCCTACATTTGATTTTAAGGAACTCATTTTCTAAAACCCATTGGCAAAAATGGCAAATTATTTAGTTTTAATTGCATAACAATTAAAATTATTTTAAAACTAACTTTAAAATAATTAAAATTATTTTAAAAATAATTAAAATTATTTTAAAAATAATTAAAATTATTTTAAAAATAATTAAAATTATTTTAAAAATTAGTAGTTCTAAAATAAATTAGTTTGTCTTAGTCATTCCTTATGATCTGATGACCTTTGGAAGAATTATGCTTTATTTGCTGTTAGAACAAACCCTAGAAACCTTAATAACTTACAAGATTCCTCATGTTAATGTCAAGGATAGAAGAGATAGTTGAAATGAAGATGGCGACGGGAAAGATGAAAATAGTAAATGAATATTTTCCTCCATCAAAAATGGAGTGATAATGCTATTTTAAAAAGACTGTCCAGTTCCTCAAGGAATTAATTTTGTTGACACGAAAGGACAAATGCTTAGAAATTACGATTTGTCCTGTAAATTTAATGCCCATGTACACAGAAAAGTTACAGTTTTAGCATATTAAAATGCTTGTCCTGTCCTTGTGGAATAAAGCCTACTTTGTCATTGTAAAATTCAGGATTATTGAACTCTGTATTTTATGGGATCAATAATAGATGACGTGGTTTAAAAAGAGCTCAAGAGAACAAGATTTAAGGTCTATGTGACGAAACTTCCTATTACAGCTTCACAGAGTCCAACCACCTGTATGTCATTGTACTTTTGCCATAGCTACAATTTTACATTCATTTCCAATAACGTGATTAACAGCTATCTCTCCTAACATTCTAGACTCGAATCTCCCTGAGAAAATGGTTCTGCATCCCTAGAGCCTTGAACAGGTTGTGGTGTGGGCTAAGCTCTCCAAAAGCTGTATGTAAAATGCATCAAACATGTATGTATGTAACATACCTCACGAAATCATTAAATATTCCTTTAAGTTAGAAACTAGGTCTTATAAAAATATATGGTGATCTAGGAAGAATTGGCTAACAGATAATATATTTTGTATTTATTGGAGTACAACTAACTGTGACTTATAAATTCTATTTTTTTAGTGTATGTAATTTTTGGATGTATTGTTTTCTTTTTTAGAGGCCTGTAAGGCTCTGTTTTGTTTAGAATAGACTTTCCTAAGGGAACTAGATCTAGGGGGAAATAGGATAAAGATGATTACTTTTTTTTTTTAATATCTTAGAAAGCAAAGGAAAAAATGATTCAGAACCCTAAGCTTTTTCAAGTATGGTAAGATATTCAAATCATAGCTTTAAAAATAGCTCTTAATATGTAAGCAATGTAGTGATTCCTTACATAAAAATAAATGCATCTTAATGGTCAGAAATAGCACTCTACTCTCAATTACCATTGTCCAGTTTACCTAGTTTTCATTCTGTGTGACTACCTGTTATAGTACTGTATATGAGAAATAGAAATAGGAAAAAAAAATATTGGGTAAGTGCTTGAATTCTGAATTAAGCCATTTTGCTTTCTGTTTTAATCTGAGTCATTCTACAAGAGCTCTATAGATAAGTCACTTTAAAATATGGCCCAGTTGCTGCTTTGGATATATTCATGACGTTTACAAGTGGCTGTTCTATATTCGCAACTGATGCTGTCTATTATTATGTTACTACAAGATGAGTCATTGTTTTAATACTTCTACAAAGCCTAAAGAATGCATTCAGGCATGTTCAATCGATTAGAAATAAGTCTCCCTCAGGACAGCACAGAGGGTTTTTTGGTTGTTGTTTTTTTTTTCATTTCTAATTTTCAAAACAACATGTTTTTGATGAAATGTTCCAGATCAACAAACAGCCTTAAAGACTGATGGCCTCTCAAACTCCCCAAACACAGTCAATGAGGATGATTGCTCCTTGAAATTCGAACTGTGTTGGAGAAAGATTTCTTTAGAAGCCATGAAAAGGAACATTATGTTTTAAAAATACTTAGCACTCTCTGGGACTATGAGGTTTCTGGAGGACACACACTCTTCTTCCCTCCTCCCTTCCTTTCTTTTATTTTTTTTTCAACAAGTATACTGTATATTTTGTGTATTTTTTGTATATATTGTATATTTTTTCAATAAGTATATTATTGGCCACTTAGCATATTCCTGGAACCATGCTGCATTCTGGGAATGTAAGCATGCATAAAATGCAGTTCCTCTTCTTTGGGGTGTTATAATCTATTTAATGGGACAAACAGCTAGGAAAAAATGCCCCCCAAAAAATAAAAATTAAAATAAAAGAAGAAGAAAGAAAATCCTCAGCAGAGTGTCACATGCTCTCTGGTAGATTTTTACCTATTATTAAATAATAATGACAAACCACTTACTTTAAAGGCTCTACCAAAAATGTGTTCTACATTAAAATTTTTAAAGGTTCTAGTATATTTATATCCTGAAAAGAAAATGATCACTTTATTTTTTTTGCCATTTTACCTGTTAAATGCAGCCTCTAATTATAACTGAAAACTAGATATTTTTTTAATGTTTATTTCTTTATTTTTTAATTTTTTTAACGTTTATTTATTTTTGAGACAGGGAGAGACAGAGCATGACCGGGGTAAGGTCAGAGAGAAAAGGAGCCACCGAATCTGAAACAGGTTCTAGGCTCTGAGCTGTCAGCACAGAGCCTGACGCAGGGCTTGAACTCATGGACCATGAGATCATGACCTGAGCCAAAGTTAGATGCTTAACCAACTAAGCCACCCAGGTGCCCCGCTTTATTTATTTTGAGAGAGAGGGAGAGAGAGAGAGACAGAAAGAGAGAGAGAGAGCAAGTAAGCATGAGCGGGTAAAGGGCAGAGAGAGGGGGAGAGAGAATCCCAAGTAGGCTCTGCACTGTGAGTGCAGGGCCCAAGGCAGGGCCCAATCTTATGAACCTGAAGGATGAGATTGTGACCCAAGCCGAAATCAAGTCAGGTGATTAACCAAGTACCCCTGAAAACCAGATGTTTTAATAAGATATATTTAATATAAATGTGTTCAATGAGGAGACCTATAATTTAAAAAAATCACTGAGTCCTGAAGATCTGTTTGTTGAATTAAAAACTATAGGAATGAGACTAGGTTGCAGGATATAAAACTAATCGCCACTGCAGAATAATGAATCTGAAACAAATCAAGTTTCCTCCTCAGCATCTCGTCCAGAGTTTCCTTTATGGAGATTAAAGTCGTTCTTGGATCTACAATTAGTTTTATAGTGTTGTCTTCCAGCCCTTGTTTGTATACTTTTTGTCAATCCCAGCTTCTTCCTCTTCTTTTGGTAAGAAATACAGCCTGATGAATGTATCAAATAGATCATTCTAAAATGCTGGATACAATTTGTTTTCTTCCGTGGCGTCTTTCTTCAGGAGACTGTCAAATATTTCTAACGCAAACCTTGATTACGCATACTTTATTTACTACTTGGCCTTCCATTTGAAATTTCTAAAAATAAATTAGAATTAGTGTTAGAATTACTCAACTCATATGTGGGGATTTGTGAAGTGGGACAGAGAATCCTTTTTCATGTGGTGTTAATCCGTTACTGTGAAACATTCTTTAAAAGTATTTCCCTATTATATAAACATGTAAAATATGAAACAATCCATAGTCAAAATAACAAAACCCACATTTAACCACTATTAGTATTTTAGCAGAGGTCCTACTATTCTGACACATTTTTACATACTTGATATCATACTATAGATACATAGTTTTAATCCTTTTTAAGTTAACATTGAGGGTTTTTTTTTCCTACCTCATTAAAATATTGGTATTAATGGATGCATTACATTTCATGATACGGCTCATTTCTCACTTTTGGATTTTTCATGTTGAATCCATGTTTCATAGTATTAAATATTTTCTTTTATTATTTCAACCACCCCGTATACTCTCCTCCCCCTTTACTGTCACTGACCATTGCTACAGTTCAGGAAGTGCTCTAATATTCTCTAAGGTCAGCCTTCCCATTTGTGTTCCAGATCCCATCCTATCTCATCTTTCAAGGTTATTTATCCCAAATTTTCTCTCTCTTTCATACCATCAGTTTCCCCCTCTGTTGAATTATCTTTATTGTCATAAACTATTCTTTAGGTTGTTCCAGCTATTTAAAAAACCCACTTCTTTTAAAATATAATTACATTTCTTTCCTGCCTTTTATATAGCACAGCTCCTTGAATATGTTGTCAGTAGCTTTCTACTCACTTTCTCATCTGCATTTTCCCTTAAGTTCAGCCAGATTTCTGCTCCTAAGCACTCCACTGAATCTACTCATCCCTGATCACCTGTGACCATCATATTACCAAATACTAAATGAGCTTGCCTCATCTCTTAAATGACCTTGTTCCCAGGTTCTGTCTAGTTTGACCAATCCTATTTTCTGAAAAAAATATTCTAGTGTTTTTCTGTGTATTGTACTCTGATAGATTGTCTCTTTACTCGTTTGCTCCTCCTCCTCAGTCTCTTTGGCTGGCTGCTCTTTTCTAGGTCTCTTTTTCAGGACTCACATTTGTTACCATGTTCTTCTCTGTTTATAACCTCTTCTAGAAAATCTTATCCACTGCTATGCCTTTAAGTACCTAAATGTGAAGCTACATCTTCAGCCTGGTATCTCTCCTGAACTCCAGACTCACAGCCACCTGCTTCTTTACATCTCCACCTGAATATCTTATAAGCATGTCACAGTTCACATACACCAAATTAAACTCCCAGTCAACAAACTCTTTGGTTATGCACACACCTCAGTAATGTTGCCACCATCTACCATCTGCTTAAGCCAAAAAAACAAGCAAACGAACAAACAAACAAACCCCCCCCCCAAAAAACCCAAAAAAACAAAAACCACCAGGTACCATTGACTCCTCTCTTATTTCAATCCCCACAACCATTGTGCCAGGAAATCCTGTCACCTTGAACTCCTCATGTTCCTTATACATGTAGTTCTCATGTCCCTACTACCACCTTAGTCTCTCCCTACAAGACCCCCCTCATTGGTTGCCTAGTTGGCACACTTGACTGCTTACAATCCACTTACTAGAAGTATCCTTATAAAACAAAAATTGCCTTTTTTCCCCACTAACCTGCTTAACCCCCTGTATTTGTTTCCTCATTTACTATAAAATCCGAATTCAAGGGGTGCCTGGGTGGCTCAGTTGGCTGAGCGTCCGACTTCAGCCAGGTCACGATCTCGCGGTCCGTGAGTTCGAGCCCCACGTCGGGCTCTGGGCTGATGGCTCAGAGCCTGGAGCCTGTTTCCGATTCTGTGTCTCCCTCTCTCTCTGCCCCTCCCCCACTCATGCTCTATCTCTCTCTGTCTCAAAAATAAATAAATGTTAAAAAAAAATTAAAAAAAAAAATCCGAATTCAAGTCCTCGGACCTTTTGGATCCCAAATTAATGAGATCTTGCAAACCCCCATGATTTTGTTTCATAAACTCTCTTTGCATTTACTGTCTTCAGCCATGCTGTCACTTTTCTTACTGTTGTTTTGATATGGCAGCTTTTACAACCGTTATGTTTGTTTCCCAGTAGCATGTCTGGCTGGCTCCTACTTTTTATTTACTTCTCAGCCTAAATGTCACTTTTGCACTTAGGCATTCCCTTAAAGCCCAGTCAAAAGTAGATCTTCAGTCTCTCTTCCATATTTTCTGGTTTCATTCTCATCATGGAACCAAAACTTTGTTCACGTATTTATTTAACAGTTTTGGTCCTCTGTGAGAATGCCAGCTCTATGAAAGCAAGAATCTTAGGCTATTCTTCTCTGCTTTATTCCCAGTACCTAGAAAATGTATGAAATTCAGTGCATGAAGTGGAATGTCTCTGTAAAGGCACATCTTTGTATGCATTTCTGATATGATTTCCTTTGAACAGATTATTGAGTTCTAAGTGGAATTATTGAGTTCTAGCCAATTGTTTTCTAGGAAGTTTGTACCTATATTAGGGTTACCAGATGTAACAAGAAATATAAAACACCCAGTTAAATTTGAATTTTAGATTAACAATGAATAACATTTTAGTATAACTATGCTCCATGCCGCATTTGTGATATACTTATATTTAAAAATAACCCATTATTTATCTGAAATTCAAATTCAGTTGAGCATCCTGTATATTACCTGGCAATACTATCCTATACATATACTCAGCTAACGTGGATAAAAATGATGATGTCCTCATATCTTTTTCACCAGGCAAAAATGCATGAATCCCCTCCATTCCCCCAAACACACACACATAGACATTCTCCTATCAGACACAGGACCACTAAAAATAACAGAGAAAACGTAAGTCTGTACTTAGGTTATAATCTGTTTTACAATATATAACTTTTATTTCGTTGAAATCCTGCTTGAAGCCTTAGTCATTCTGTACAATGCCACCAGTGCTCTATACAGGTCTTTCTGAATCCAGGCATGGCTCTTGATTGGACCATAAAGTTGTTTTGATCTGAATGGACTTTTTGAACTGTTATTTTCCCGGATAAGCAACAACATGGAGGAAACCTGGTTCTGGCTGGGGTGATGTGTTATGTGTGTGGAAAAAATGTTCAAAAGCCTGGCATTTATGGAATCTAGAAAACATTATGAGAATCAGCAGTCTGAAGACATGTTAAGTCACTGAGGATGTTCAAAAAGAAAAAAAGAAAAGAAAACCACAATCTCTAGGACCACAGTTTATGATCTAGAACTTCCTAAATGTTGGCTTAATCCTCTGCAAATGTTTTTGGTTACTCTGAAGGGGACTTAACTCTATAAACAGACTTAACTCTATAAACTTCATATATATATTATATATATATATATATATAATATATATATTATATATATATATATTAAAGAATAACTAGCAAAGAGAGAATTAGTGTAAGCGTTCCTTTTGCTGTTGTGTTTTTGTGTTATTGTAAACTCATATAAGAAAACTGCTAGATAAAGTGAGAGAATGATATTAAAGTGTATTTTTGTCATGTATTTCTTCGTTAATCCACAAAAACCCTCTAACATGTTAGAAACTTGAAAAAGAAATATAAGAACCTAGGAGCTGTATTAAATGAAATGACAACATTGAAAACTCTGAAGTAGAAACGAATTCTCATTAGGGGGTCCCTGCATTTTAAAAGCCTTAAAATTAAAATTGCTGCAAGTAATTTTCATAAATAGCTGAAATTTTTGGTTTATACTAGATTAGAGACTGCATTAGGTGCTGAGAATATCCTGTCTATTGTCCTCAACCAGAAAGGTTTGACTCTTTGATTTAGCATTTCCATAAAATGTAATATTTTCTGAGTTCTTACCATTATTTGTTGGCAGCTCCGTTCTATCACCTGTGACTTAAGTCAGCAGGGTTTGTCATTATCATGAGAAACAGAGAGAAAGAAAGGAAGTACAAAGGAGCTATACTAGAACACCTGACCTCACCAGGTTGTAATCATTTTCTCTTTGTATTCAGAATTATAGAATAAATCATTATATTCAATCCATCTTTATCAGATAATTGTAGCAATGGTTCACATGCACTGAGTGTTCACTAGACTGTGTATAAATGTGTATTGCTTAATATTTAAACTAGTATCCAATCATGTGAGCTTCCTTTCCCACTTACCTCCAGGTGAACATTGTTTAATAATAACCTAGAAAATCCACCGAGAAATCATAAAGGGAAGATAGTGACCCAAGTTGCTACATGCTTTTTCTCTATGCTTGCATGCCCTCAAATGTCATAGCATTCTGGTTCAGGGTACCAGCAAGGTCTCTGGTCTGAGAAGATGTAGGCTTGAACTCTTATTTACCACATGTCCATATATAACTATAACTCCATTGAGTCTCAGTTTCTATGTATAATAGAGAGATTTGATTATTTAATAATTTAAAAAAGAGTAATCTAAGAAACATTTTATCACCAAATATGATGCATATAGTAGGGATTCAAAAATGTTGCTTCACTTCCCTCAAATGTCATAGCATTCTGGTTCAGAGACCAGCAAGGTCTCTGGTCTGAGAAGATGTGGGCTTGAACTCTTATTTACCACATGTCCATATATAACTATAACTCCATTGAGTCTCAGTTTCTATGTATAATAGAGAGATTTGATTATTTAATAATTTAAAAAAGAGTAATCTAAGAAACATTTTATCACCAAATATGATGCATATGGTAGGGATTCAAAAATGTTGCTTCACTTTCCTTTCTTCTCAAGAAGTCCAAGAACTATTACTCCCCCTTAGTGGTTCATATTATGTGCCATAGAATACTCATTCCTTTGTATTGTTTTCATCTTCACAATGCTTCTATGAAGTAGTTGTTACTATTTTTATCATTCCCATTTTGTAGAAATAAAAAATAAAATACTGAGGCTCAAAGATATTAGTACCCCTCAGGTGTACCTTACTCTGTTTTGGCTCCCTTGTCTACCCAGGTACATAAAATTTGGGTATACAAACTTTTAGATATATACTGCACTAAATAATACTCTATCTTTCCATTAATTATATTTCAATTCAAGGATTCAAAGTGTCTTCTTTGCCTAAGTATAATGCACTATGATAGACACTGGAAAAACACACATGTGACTATCTGTCCTCAAGGAACTTAAGATTAGAAGCAATTTATCTTGGTTCCAAGCTCAAATCCATTGACTGAAGAATGAGGTTTATTCTATGATCACTGAACAAAAAGGAGAAAACAACCATGTGGTATTCTCTTGGGCTATTAGAAATTGCTAATATAGATAAATTGCCAAGACATGCAGTGGAGAATTTATACACGTGCTTAATGAAATCTGGTCACCAGAGCAATTTCCTGAAGTTGAGGCAACTCAGAAGAAAAATAATAATGGACATAGAATTAACTCAAAGAAGTAATTCTAAATATAGACACAGAGTTCAGTTTTCCTTCTATAACGCAGGGTGAGATAATAAAATTTAGACCTGAATTTACTGGTAATTAATCCCAATTATAATAAAAACTTGAAAAAATAAAGTTTGGTTTTGTCTCCTATAAACATTGGAATTTGGGATGAGAGTTTTGTTTTTTTTTTTAATATGAGTATCAAGTGTTCCCTTCTGATTATAAGAGAAGTCCCAGAGTGATATTTTAATAAAATGTAACTTGGGGGCGCCTGGGTGGCGCAGTTGGTTAAGCGTCCGACTTCAGCCAGGTCACGATCTCGCGGTCCGTGAGTTCGAGCCCCGCGTCGGCCTCTGGGCTGATGGCTCGGAGCCTGGAGCCTGTTTCCGATTCTGTGTCTCCCTCTCTCTCTGCCCCTCCCCCATTCATGCTCTGTCTCTCTCTGTCCCAAAAATAAATAAACGTTGAAAAAAAAATTTTAAAAAATAAAAAAAATAAATAAAATGTAACTTGAAACTGATAAACTGATAAACTTTGTACAGCTTAACATAAACCTCATACAGGACAATAAATGCAGATTTAACACTGTTTGCTGTAGTCTTTATACTGTTCATGGCCTGAATACTAGCATTATTTTAAGTATCAAAATAATGGGGCAGTAGACAGTGTGACTTTAAAATATTGGGGAGTATACATTCACATTGAGGAATAGAAATTCTACTTTCCTTTTCTGAGTTGTAAAAAGGACTAGATTGTCAAGTAGGCATTTGAATTATTTATTTTAAAACAGCAAGGTAGCTGTATTAGATTGAATGTGAAACTATGTGTCCTTTTGGCTGTTGATTGGCCAAAATATTATCTATTTGATTTTGTATATAAATACGGACAGTGATCATCATTTTTAACACATGAATTTTGGTTATAAATACGAAAAAAAACAGATGATGGATAATAAATTTCTAGCTGGCAAAAGACATTTCTTTGACCTATCCTTTCTTACCACCTAAATATTTCTGTCTTTATTAAAACAAATACTATAAACAGTTTCTGGCTGAATTTGAGAGTAATTGAATTTTAACTAAACATGGACACCATCAATCATATTTGTGCTGTTTTCAATATCCTCTCCTTTCCTGGGATGCTGTGCATTTCTTTCAGTTTTTCTACAAATGCTCAAAATATTTTATGAACTAATTTTTAGAAATTGCCATTGCAATTGGAAGCATGTTTATTTGAATATTCAAAATTATGGTTAATCTACCATGATATACATTTTTGAATAGGAAACGATACAGAACATATTTTTAGGGAAAAATGAGTTCTACATATGAGTGGATGTGTGTGCTGTGGAAATAAAGCTGGATGACTAAACACAATACCATTAATGCTGGTTATTTCAGGAAGGTGAAAGTGGAAAATGGCAGAAAGGTTGAAATTTTATTTATTTCTTGAAATTATTTTGATTGTGAAGATGTCCATTACATATATAATTGACAAAATAAATCAATGAAGTTATATTTAAAGAAAAATATAGAAAAGAAAAACAAGCCTTTCTTCCCATAGGGAATAATGCAACATGAATCCTTAGGACTTCCTCAAAGAAGGAAATTATCAGATTGATGAATTTAAGCAAAAAAAATCATAGTTAAGACTATGTTATATGTTAGAGTAGCATATTCCAAATACTAAGATAAACCATTTTTTTCTTGGATTTTCACCACAACTGTAGCTTGACAAATTGAATTTTATAGAATTAAATAACTTGCCAAATAAAACATAGCTACTAAATGTTAAATTCAGAATTTCCAATATTTTTAAATAAAGGATCTTTGTTCATAACTACTATATTATACTGCCTTCTAGTATTTCCACAAACCCATGTATTTTCTACTGAAGTTAATCCCAATCTCAAATACATGGATTGACACATGAGACTTATTCTATGGTCACCAGAACAGAAAAGAGAAAACAACCATGTTGTATTCTCTGGGGCTATTAGAAATTGCTAACATAGATAAATTGCCAAGACATAGAGCTGAGAATTTATACACATGCTAATGAAATCAAGTAAAAACAATGACAATCATTCTTTGAGATATCTTTCTTGCAATCCTGTTATTGTGAAACTGCTTACGAGATGTCTGATTTTATTACTAGTCGTTTACCATTTCTAGGATAGTTTTGCAATTTAAAACTTATTTTAAAACTTATTTAAATAAACGTACTCTTTCCTTTGTCTTTGCCACATGGATTCAGAAGATTAAAAGGTCTAGAAGTTAGCCTTATTTGTAGATATACACAAACACATGTAGTATAGTCTGTATCTTGTTAAATCAAACTTTTAAAAAATTTTTGCTTGTTTTACTTACAATTTTAAATTTAATCTGCAAAAGAGAAAGTCCGCCCTATGAAATTTATTTAATAGATGATTTTCTTAGATTTTTGCTCCTTTGTTTTGTTTAATTTACAATGTTTCAGTTCACTTGAACTGCTGGAGGAAAAGAACAGAACTATTTGTAAATGTACAGTTACTCTTTGAATATTTAGATTAGACCAACCTTTGATTTAGCTTAGTGATCATAACCCGCAAACATGTATGTTTACTCCTTGAATGTTGTCTTTACTTCAACCCAACACAAATATTGTCTGAAATGTAAACAAACTACTAGATTAAATTAGAAATTAAAAGTTAAAATTAGAAAAAAGTTAATTAGAAAAGAGTAATACCAAAACTGATAAGGGGATCAATATAAGATATATTGAGATGTTATGCCTGATACAAGACTTAATATGGAAATTCCCACTGACTTTTTAATTCAGTGCATTCAGTATAGTCCCCTTTTATTTTACCCAATTTAGCCATTTCAAAGCTAACCTATCCCAGAGTATATATAACTTTTACCAGCTGCTCTAGTAAGAAATGCTGTGACATAGAAACATTTGTTGGTAATAAACATTTTTGAGCACAATAACTTTACAAAATAAAAGTTAGATCCACTGATAAAATCCAGAACAAAACTGATTATTTGGGATTTGTAGGAAGGAGGTGGTTCTAATTTTTATTAAAATACTAATATTATTTGTTATTGAAAGTAAACATAGGAAAGATATACAATGCAATTTAATTTTCCAAGGTTTCTCTATTTTATAAATGTTTACTTTTTAAAGTTTATTTATTGTGAGAAAGAGACACAGAGAGCAAGCAGGGGAGGGGCAGAGAGAGGGGGAGAGAGAATCCCAAGCAGGCTCTGCACTGTCAGCACAGAGCCTGATGGGGGCTAGAACCCACGAACAGCACAAGAGCCAAACGCTTAGCTGACTGAGCCACGCAGGTACCCCCAAATGTTCAGATTATAGTAATTGTTTGTCTCTTATTACAGTCTTGTTTCAAAGTCTATTTTGTTTGATCTAAGTATTGCTACCCCAGTTTTTTAAAATTTTACTTCAATTTGCATAGAATACTTTTACCATCACTTTAGTTTCATTTGTATGTATCTTTAGGTTTGTTAGTGAGTCTCTTATAGGTAGCATATAGATTTTTTTTTTCTTTCCATTTCACTACCCTCTGTCTCTTAATTGGAGACAAGTTTTGTTAATAGTTTCCTGGTTGTTTTATAGTTCTTCTTTCTTCCTTTATTCTTCTCTTTCCTTGTGATTTAATGACTTCATTTAGTGTTGTGTTTGGATACCTTTCTTGTTTATTTTTTGTTGATCTATTATAGATTTTTGGTTTGTGGTTACCATAAGATTCATATATAACAACCTATATAACTCTATTTTAAGTTGCTTGTGGCCACCAGGGCAGAAGCTACTTTGCAAGGCCTTCAGTCTCAGCTGAGGCCACCTGCCTGGTGTGGTGGGGCAGTAGGTGCTTTGTGGACAGAGCTGGTCCTGGCCAAGGCTGCCCAGTGGGTGGGTCAGGGCAGGAGCTACTTTGGAGGGGTACCTGTTGGGGCATGGCCACAGGGGAACACTGGGGTAGGGTGGGTGATTCTAGCAAGGCAGATGGAGATTGTCAAAGTGGCACCCACCAGCAGTGTGTCAAGTAGGCAGAAGGAAGGCAAGGAAAATGATGCCCACCAGTGCTTCTGTTCTGGAGGAATTTCCTACAGATGCCTAAGCCTCTGTCACACAGACTAAAATTAAGTCATTAAATCCTGAGGCCCAGGCACTTTTCAAACTATTGTCTGTGTGTGTGTGTGTTTTTTAATGTTTGCTTATTTTTGAGAGGGAGAGAGACAGACTGAGAGAGGGGAAGAGAGAGAGGGGGACACAAAATTAGAAGGAGGCTCCAGGCTTTGAATTTTCAGCACAGAGCCCAATGCAGGGCTTGAACTCATGAACCATGAGATCATGACCTGAGCCAAAGTCAGACGCTTAACTGACTGAGCCACCTAGGCACCCCTCTGTGCTGGGTTTTAAAGAGAAAGTGAGTTTATGTGTGGGCCCCTTAATAAAGGGTGGAGTCTCTGTTTCCTACATCTCTCTGGCTTTCCTAGAATTAATTTCCACTGATTCAAAACTAGACATTATGGAAGCTTATCTTCTCTGTGTTGGGCCCCAGGATAAGGGATGCCCCATGTGGGGCTTGAACCCTTTGCTCCTCAGGTTGGACCACTTCGCCTGTGATATCCCTTATGCTTGTGGGCTGCAATGTCAGGAGTGTCAGTCCCAGCCAGACCACACCTCTGACCCTACTATTGTTCTTGATGTGGCTTTTTCTTTCTCTCTTTAGCTGTGGAAGAGCTCTTCTTCTAGTCTTTAGGTTGTTATCAAAGAGTTGCCCTTTATGTGGTTGCAGACTTGCCCCATCTGTGGAAGGATGTGAACTCAGGATCCTCCTATTCTGCCATCTGGTTAGGGATTAGGACTTATTTTTTCCTTTTAGCATAGGAGAGAGTTTTGTTGGCTAAATAGCCTTAGTTAAATATCAGGCAATTGTTCAAAGAAGGGCAAGGGCACTGTTTGATTAATTGAGGGATGTATTGTGCACAAGTAGATCATGATACTATATTGTGATTGTAGAAACTAGATATGCCCTGAAAGTTGAGAAATCAGTTTATCAGTGGCACCCCAGGTATCTTCCAATAAGCAAAATCAATTAAAATAGCTGGGTTTTCCTTTGGATATCTAACTTGCATAACTCTTAAACAATTTATAGATCATTTCTATCAAAATCAGCCTCTTGACCTGACATTTGATTGTCTTTCATTTAGTTTTATAATACCCTACTCCAAAGTCTTTTTTTACGATAAATGATTTGATGCTGATGACAATCTTTAGGTGTGCAGCTGAGGAGAATATGTGCTAGAAATCTATACTTAAAAAAATTGTTCAGTTCTCGGATAGCAGTCACCTCACTGACGTTTTACATTATGCAAATATTTCAACTAAGCAGCAGACCGATGATAAATTGTCTGTTTTGGCCATTTCAAAGATGGTCCCAGTGAAGGGTTCTTTTCATAAATGTCAGCTATGCTAAAATGCAAAGTATCAGCCTAATAAAGTAGTGCATATGGTCATTCAATTAGATTATCCTCTCCCTCTTAAAGGAGAACTGCAACTAATGGGCCTAATTGCCTCTGAGAGCTTGGGACATTTTCATTTCCCCCCACATGCTTTATATTTCATTTGAGCAACAAGAGCTTTCTGTGGTAATGCCCTTACACTTTAATTAAAGAATTGAAGTCTGATTTTAATGTTCAAGCAGCCCACTAAAATGGAAATTGTAAATATTTTTGAAGAAAAAAATACCAACAGAATTGTGTTAAACTCTGATGCTAAAATATTGTAAATAAAATATGTGCTAGGTTTAATTAACTTTCATCATCTACCAGAAAGGCTACATACCTGGCGACAATACTGAGAACAGATGTACAAATACTGGAGGGGCCTCTCCTGCTAAAAAATTCCAAAGATTTTTCTTAGTATGTACAGCCTACTGTTAGAGGATATGCCGCTCTTAAAAATTGTGGCAAATGTTCTGAATTGCATATGGAAGGATGAATTTTGGAGTGTCTCCTCAGCGTGGGGCCAAATTCTCCCCCCTGAAAGCTCAGACTGAGTCTAGTTTTTATAAGATATGTAAATAATGGCCCATGGTATGGTGTTTTCAGATCACTTAAAGGAAACAAAATATCTCAGGAAACATACCCAAAATAAAAGAGCCATCCTGTGTACTTTCACTGAAAAAAAATTATAAATATCCATGCATATTAAGCATATGTAACTTATAGTGGTGTGCATTTTATTAGTAGCATTTAAATGTTACTATTCTAGACAGTTATCATGTAGACAATATATGCAGTTTGGGGTTAGGTGTAAGTTAGAAATGGTGGCAGGTTATACCATACTTCTTCAAAGTATGTGGCCACTGGCTCTTGTGCAGGAAGTGTAGGATGCAGAGGGTCTCTTCTCTTCAAGCTCTTTTCCTGTAGCCCCATATCCTTATGGTGGTTGAGTGGTGACATGAAGACATCCAGAGTACCTTTGTCACAAAAGTGTTCTTGTGCTTGCCTCACTTGGCAAGACTGTTGGGGATACTCTCTTGATGTCACTCCATCAGATGACAATCCAAACTTCCATCATTATAGATGAGGCTACCTGGCATGCTTATAAACTGTGACAGGAATAGCCTAACCTTGAAGAGATAAAATGAGAGGAAAAAATTAAGGAAATAGCATTCTTTAGCTTTTGTAGTTATCACTTTTTCTAATTATTCTGAATTAAGTCTGTTGATACTCAGGAATCATTTTTTCCCCCACAATGAGTGCTCCTCAGTTTCTAGAAGTAAGGGACTCCCTATTTTTGTTTTGACACTGCTCTATACTTCTGTTGTGCCTTTTACTACCATTCTGTAGTAGCAAAAAGTAGAAAAACAACAAAAGGAAAGTACTGATGATAAAAAGAGCAAGGGACAAGAAGGAAGGGTTTTGTGGCAGAGATGAGGCTAGACAATGAGAAGGAAAGAAAATAATGTGTGATTACTGAGGCATAGATGAGAAGCGGTCACATTTGTGATCTCATCCTATGAGCCTTACTTTCACAGTGAGAAAACCATGTATCACCATTATCTTGAATAATACTAAGTCCTGGAAACAACAATAAATTGCATGTGTCAGTAACATGTTCTGGAGATTTGGGAGACCAGAAACCCACAAAAGACCCTCTCAAGAAATAGGCAAATTTCCTAAAGCCTAGTTAGTCTAATTTTCCTCTTTACAATGTCACCTCATTAAAAAAATTCCAGCCGTAAAAAAGAAAAGCTAAACAGAATTCTCCAATCCTTACAAACTCCCAGTCCTTCACCAAGATATCCATTCTGTGGCCTGGCAAAAGGGCTGGTTTAATGGTACTCTTGAGATGATAGGCTAACCTGTCTTGTGGCAGTGCAGCTCTTACCTGCAACTTCATTTAGATAAATGTTTGTGAAGTTCTGCTTCTCACCTGTCCCCTCCTACACATTATTTTCTTTTTTTTTTTTTTTTTTTTTGGTCATTTATTTATTTATTTATTTATTTATTTATTTATTTATTTTTATATGAAGTTTATTGACAAATTGGTTTCCATACAACACCCAGTGCTCATCCCAAAAGGTGCCCTCCTCAATACCCATCACCCACCCTCCCCTCCCTCCCACCCCCCATCAACCCTCAGTTTGTTCTCAGTTTTTAACAGTCTCTTATGCTTTGGCTCTCTCCCACTCTAACCTCTCTTTTTTTTTTTTTTTTTCCTTCCCCTCCCCCATGGGTTCCTGTTAAGTTTCTCAGGATCCACATAAGAGTGAAACCATATGGTATCTGTCTTTCTCTGTATGGCTTATTTCACTTAGCATCACACTCTCCAGTTCCATCCACATTGCTACAAAAGGCCATATTTCATTCTTTCTCATTGCCACGTAGTATTCCATTGTGTATATAAACCACAATTTCTTTATCCATTCATCAGTTGATGGACATTTAGGCTCTTTCCATAATTTGGCTATTGTTGAGACTACACATTATTTTCAAATGGATTTCTATTCGGGCACCTGGGTGGCTCAGTCTGTTAAGCGTCTGACTTAGGCTCAGGTCATGATACCGTGGTTTGTGGGTTCGCGCCCTGCAGCCGGGCTCTGTGCTGACAGCCGGGAGCCAGGATCCCGCTTTGGATCCTGTGGCTCCCTTTTCTCTCTGCCCCTCCTCCCACTCCCACTCTCAAAAGTAAATAAACATTAAAAAAATAAAATAAAATGGGTTTCTATTACAAGATAAAATTTCAGACTGAGCCTGAAATTCAGTACCCTGCATACAATATGCTCATACTGCCCTCATAAACATTATCTCCAGCTATTCAGTGATTCTCACAGAAACACTCCCCTCTCTTCCGCCACCTCCCCCAATCTGCCTACTGAGCCACACAAATCATTTCCACACTTGAGCTTTTGCTTAGGCTCCCTCCGACTTGAGCTCCTCTCTTCTCTTTGACCAAATCCCAGCTACTCTTCCTGACACAATTAAGCCCCACTTTCTCTGAGATGCTGTCTTCTGTCTACACTGTCCAGTATTAATCCCCTAATTTCCCACTGTCGTTCCTCAAGGATGACTTTATGTCACATTTGTATATTGGTATTGAACTTGCCATGATTGTCTTTTTCCTCTTAAAAAACAAACTTTGAGATAAATGATATTAAGAGAGTCTTTACCATTTATAGAATGTGGTGTGGTATGATATACATAGCATATATTTATAAATTACCAAATAAATCAATGCAGACTTCAAAATTCTTCTGGTTTGAATTCTGTAGAAAAATATTTAAGGGCAAAAATTTAGTTGGAAAATCAATAAATTCCAAATTTAGAGTGTGATATGTACTAAAATCATATAGTTTATAGACATATAGATTCATTAATATATGATATAATAAATTGTAAAATTTCAAATGTAAAACATAGTCTTGCAATTCCATACTTGTATGATAAATAAATAAAAGGAAAACTCATACTCTTGATTGAAATACAATACTCTATGTAAATTTAACTACCAAAATTTTAAAAATTTTAAAAAATAGGCTGACCTGTAGTTAACGAACATCACTATGAGAATGCAAATAGTGCCCTACCTTACTAAACATAACTAAACAGACACCCAAGAGATTGAGAATTCAGCTTAACTCTTCCAAGTTCTGAACTTTTTCGATTAAACTATTAAAGTAATTGGCTTTTGTTCTTAATTCAGCATCCCAGAAACTGTACATGGAAATGACTTTCACAAATTCAGTGGTAGGAAAAACCAACTCTTCTTATTTTGTTGCTATAGTTGATGTAAGAAAATAGACAGTAATGAAAGGCTTCTGTGCAATCTACAAGAAAATGCAGCTAGAACATTTTCCTCTTCTTAATAGAAACTTGAAAAAGATATCTTCTCTTTCTCTTTCTTTTAATCACAAGTACAATCTGGAACAGAAGCCAATGATAAACTGAATCTTTTGGTGAGTTTCAGGCATTTGACAATTATATAGGTTGGTTCATCAAGTAGGCATTGATTGTTAGCATTAGCCAGGAGTATATAAACACTTATAAATATTGCATGCAGAAGAAAAGCTGCACTTAGATGGATGATTAATAGTCCTGTTGTTGGTAATCTATTGTAGTTCTTTTGCATGGAAAAAGCAATTAGAAACACATTTCCGACTATCCCAGACAGACCTGAGAAGCTTCATAGCGGAAAATTAAAATTTTAGACATTGCAAAGAGTATAATAAATGTATCTTTGGTCACCACATAGAAACAGTACCTGGGGGATCCGGACAAGCTCATAAGACCACAATTTGACTTAACTTTCTTCCTTTTGATAATCTACTTTAATAAAGCCGTGAGATTTTTTTACTGTGATTGTGGATTTGTGTGCCTGTGTGTGTGTGATGGTGTGAGTGTGTTTGCATTTGTGACTGAGCGCAGAAAAAAGGAAAGAGTTAGACAAAAAGAACTTAAAAAAAAAAAGAGTATTAAAGGACAAGAAATGGAAACTTTGACAAGTGCACCATAATAAACCTATATGCATGCAGAGCAGGAGTGTAAAACAACAGGCTGGAATGAATTTTACTATCGAACTTCCAGGGTCGTCTTATAACCTGTGAGTAAAATTGATTTTTTAAATATGGAAAAAACCCTTCATTGTATCCTTAGAGTTTTTCATTATATTCACTATAAACTAGATATTATAAATCAGGTAAGTAATTCTGGGCTAAAAACTGCAATATCAGGTTTCTGTCTAGAAAAGAATTATGACTCGTATTATAATTATCATCACTTACACTGAGGAAATGCTCATTCTAGAAAAACTTTAAAAAATCAGTTTAAGGTGAGTAGACAGTCTTGAGCTAGGTTCGTGTTATTAATAATCCATTAAAAATCCTTCACAGGCATTTACTTCTTTTTAAATTGCCATGTATAAAGGGACTCTTTCCTTTCCTTTCCTTTCCTTTCCTTTCCTTTCCTTTCCTTTCCTTTCCTTTCCTTTCCTTTCCTTTCCCTTCCCTTCCCTTCCCTTCCCTTCCCTTCCCTTCCCTTCCCTTCCCTTCCCTTCCCTCCCTTTCCCTTTCCCTTTCCCTTTCCCTTTCCCTTTCCCTTTCCCTTTCCCTTTCCCCTTCCCTTTCCTTTACAGCAGAGAAATTGCACCTCCAGACAGTACTGTTCATTGTTATGTGTAACATGCTCACTTTATGTGCGTAATGGAATCACAATGAGAATTTTGCTTTGGAATTAGGTTGATCCTCATGTTATAAAATTTTCAGAAACACAAGATACAATTTCATACACATATATATACACTTTCAAATTTTAACACCAAATTCTAAATGGTATAATAGAATTTTCTATTAATATAAATGGACTTACTGATATAATTAAACCTGAACTTTATACACTAAGTCTTTCCTTTGCATTATTCCTTCTGTAACCTCCAACCTATAAAAAAAAGCATTGAGGGGTGCCCGGGTGGTTTAGTTGGTTAAGCATCCAACTGTTGGTTTCAGCTCGGGTCACGGTCTACCAGTTCATGAATTCGAGCCCGATATTAGGCTCCACGCTGACAGGGCAGAGCCTGCTTGGAATTGTCTCTTGCTTCCTCCCTTTCTGTCCTTCCCTCACTCATGCTCTCTCTCAAAATAAATAAAAATTAAAGAACATTAAAGCTTTGAATTGGAGAAAAGTGAGTGCCAAGGGTCATGGTAATGAATTTTGCATATTTTTAAATTAATTTATTTATTTTGAGAGAGAGAGAAAGAGGCAGAGGGAGAGAGAGAGTCCAAAGCAGGCTTGGCACCATCAGCACAGAGCTGGATGTGGGGCTTGATCTCACAAACCATGAGATCATGACCTGAGCCCAGATCAAGAGTCGGATGCTTAACCAACTGAGCCACCCAGACACCCCCAAACAATTGAATTTTGTGCATATATATTTTAGGTTTATTTATTTTGGTAATGAATATTGAAGTGAGTGGTTGGTTGTTTCAACTTGCTGTTGATAAAACTTGGAAGTGTGTTTCTATGTATTGTGATCACCGTCTCCCTCCTTGGAATCCTAACAAACCATCAGTTTCAGGGTCTATGTCTGTGGTAACAAGAGTGCCTTTGGAAAAAGAGAAAGGACAAGAAAGGGAGAAGGATAAGAGGGCATTTTCAGAGATAATAAAACCACAACACTTTCAACAGCATATGATACATATTTCCCCATAGTTAAAATCTTAGTTGTGATACTGAAGCATTCACATTTAGGAATAAAACCCCTCCATAGAATGAAGTCCTAAATTAAAACTAATTTTTTCTTTTACTCATACAGCATAATGTTCCCTTACTTTGTGATGAAATTTGAAGCTTATAAAATGTATCAACCAGTTAGAAGTCTTTATCAGATAATCCAAAGAATTATTGAGTCTTTATAGAACTCCTTTGTTGTTAATTAGCTTTAACTTAATAAAAGCTAATCCTACAAATAATACTTTTGTGGCACAGCTATTTTTGCCAGACCTAACTGGGACTTTTCTGGATGATCTATACTTTCCCTAGCTTTAGCATTCTTAGTAAGGTCTAAGACTACATAATAGACCTTTTAGGTTGGCTTGATAAATGTGATTTTCAAGCCTAAGTCCCTAGCCAATCTAACTGCTTCAGTATAGCCAAAAAGCTCAACTTAACAGCAATTATCAGCCCTCATCACAAAACAGGTTACTAAGACAAGGCTTCATTTGGAAAAGAACACTTCTTCTTTCCAGAAAGAGGTTTGAGGGATCCAGAGACATGGTTTAGGTATTGTTTCCTTGACAATTTTGTGGCAGAAACTATTCCTTAATTGCTCATCTAGCTGGGAGAAAGCTTTATTAGACACATTTATTGTTCCCATTGCAACTGGTATTCTGCAGCATTACCTTCCAAGTCGATTGTGTGGCTCTTTTTTGGGCCACATGAATAATGCACCACTGAAAGAGTCCTTGGTTTTTTTGACTATAGGAAGAATTTAATTATATTGATTTTGTGGCAATCTAATTATTTGCTAAGGTTTAGACCTATATTCTTAAAAAGTGATATTGTCCTGTAAGTGGCTGATTTCATGTATGTTTCTCAATATATAACTACCTATATAAAACCATTTGTTTTCTAGAAAATTACAGTAAAACAAAATATGGCCACAGTTTAATCACAGTTTTCAAACATGCATAGATACACACAGCCTACCTCTCTCTGTCTCTGCTCCTTCCTCTGCTTGTTCTCCTTATGTCATTCATAAAAATGCTCCCCTTCTGTACTCTGAAGGAAAGCAAAGCTTTGGGCCACTTCACTTCTGAGAATGACTATCCTTAGCAGCCTCCAATCCCTCTAGTGCTATTTTTCTGAATGAATTTGTTTTTGTTCAGTGATGTTAGAGTACACAAACCCAACTGCGTGTGAAATACTGCCAACCTGCAAAAGCTCCCAGAGGTGACTAAATGAGGTAACCATGCCATAAAAGAATGATTGTTTCTGGGATATGAGGATGGAACTATTGAAAGGCAACACTCTCTCCCTAAACCTGGAATGAGTCCTTTGACATGTTTCAAGGGGGCAAACTGAACAATTTAAAAAAGGTTTGCTTAGTCACAGGAAAAAAAAAAAGTTGTTAGAGCTATGCCTTGGTTTACTTAGAATGGCCCCACATTTACCATCCCTAAATACTATCTTTTCCCTTTTCCTGTGTATCTTTTCCTTTCTTCTTCCTTCCTCTCTCTTGTCAGGAATGTCACAATGCAAATTACTGCTCCTAAAAGAATGTGATAACACTTCCAGGCTCACTGTACTTTCTCTTTCCTTGAAATCCCTATGGAAATTAACTAGAAGTTTAATTATATCTTACCTGATAGTGATTTCACATTATTTATTACCATATTTTTTGTGTGAAGTATATCATAGAGAACTATTTGTGCCATTAAAGAATAGGGAAAAAAATCAATATTTCTCAGCCTGACATAATCATTCTAATTTTGAAGTCCTCGTGTGAAATACGTTTGTTTTTTTCCCCATGGTTTTCTATTACATTGTCTTCTTATTGATTTACAGATCATTATTTGTAACTAATTTGGAGTTAATTTTATATTCCAAATGAAATCTTTACTCAGCTGGATGTTGAAAAATCTTCTTTAAGTTTGTGGCTTAAAAACAATCTTATTTAAAAGGAAATAAAGGGGAAAAATAAAGGAGACTATTCTTCATGAACTTCAGATAAGGAAGGGTTGTTTTTGAACAAGATAAAAACACAAACCATAAAGAAAATATGGGACATTTTTACTACTTAATGTAGTAATTTTTAATAAATGAGAATCTATTTTAATTAAAAGTAGAATAAAGAGAACAAAGAAAACAAATTCATACCACAATTATACTTTGATAGATATTTTTCCTTATCATTCTGAAGATATTATTTCACTCTTTTCTGGCTTTCTTTTTCTGCTATCGAGAGGTAGACTACCTGTTATTCCCCAGTAGGTCAACTGATCTTGCTTTTTGCTTTTAAAACCTTCTTTTTTCCTTTTTCTCTGTGCTATTTTACTATGACATATCCAATTGGGGATTTTCTTTTTATTAATCCTGTTTGGGATTATTTAAATTTTCTGAATCCGAGGAAGGGGATCTTATAGAAAATCTAGGGTATCACTTAACATTACTTCATTGAATATGGCCTTTATCCTAATCTTCCTATTCGCTCAGCTCCTAAAAATAGAATTAAAGCTTACTTGCTCTATCCTCCCTGTTTAATATTTTGTATCTTTGTCTTTCTGACAAATTTTCTATAGAACTACATTCCACTCCACTGTTTCAGAGCTATGTTAAATTGCTTTAAACTTGTATGAATTCCTAAAATCTAAATTTAAATATTAGTAGTAAACTTTATTTTAATAATAAGAGTACTCAGATTTAATATAAGTAGTCTATTTTCCATTTCTCAAGTTTAATTTGTCCTATATTTCAACATTTTCAGGTATATTTAGTTGAATTTTGTTTATAACTTCAATGCCTCTCTTTGTGTACATCTCAATATATTTATTTTATAAACTGATTCAATGATTCCATCATGTGCAGTTTGGGAATCTTATTTTCTTCAGTTTGACTTTTCTGTTGGGTTTACATGATTATGTGATCCTTGACGGGTCTCATTATTTTGAATGGGGGCTGCTTTCTGGAATTTCATAAATAGGAAGAAGTTGGTGTCTTTATTTAAAATGTTTTCCTCCAAAGGACATTTATATTTGCTTTTTCCAAACTCCTATGGGAAAGCCAATATGGAGCTTCATTAGGTTACTTTTTTGTTTTTAAGATTTTAGTTTTTAGTTATCGCTACACCCAATGTGGGGCTTGAACTTACAACCCCAAGATCAAGAGTCATATTCTCCACTGACTTAGTTAGCCATCCTGGTGCCCCAAGATTGCATCGTTGTCCTCATACTTTTAAGGCAACACCTGGTATGATTTTATGACACAAGTGTGTATGATTATGAACTTATGGTTAGGGAATACTTTTTTCTTTTCTACTTTCTTTTTTTCCTTCTACTCAGTCCCAGTTCAGACTCCTACTGGGCTGGCGTGCTTTTGAAGAGTGGATTTGTTGATTTTTTTTGGTTTTCCTAATTTTACCTACTGAACGTGCTCCCCTTTAGGAAAGTTTGCTTTATGTAGAGAATTCTGAGCTCTTCTTTATGACGCTAGATGTTTGTCCATTTCCCTGGTATGTGATCCTTATTTTAGACCCTGGTGTGTGACTTCTGAAGATTGACAGGGGACTTTAAGTCAAATGTTAACTTTACTGGTACTCTGTCCTTATATAAGTTAAGTATCTTCCTCCTCTGTCTTCCGTTTCCCTTACAGTACTGGTAGCCTAGTCATGATTTAACAAACAGATATTAAGCATTGCCGAACTTTGTATTCCATCCAAGGGGTAGTTTCTCTTTTTGGTTTATCGTGTTTTGGGTTTTGTTTGTTTGTTTTGTTTTTTTCTCAGAATAGTTATAAACTTCTTTAAGGTACAAATATTATGATAGCTTTCATTGAAATCTAGATTATATCTTGCCTCAATGTTATGTATTTAGAAGGTGCTTAATAAACTTTGTAAAATGGATTAATTTTAATATTTAATCAATAGACTAGAAATCTTGTATTTGAGTTGCACGTCTTGTATTGCAGATGTTCATCAAGTCAATACAATCTCCTTGTTGAGGGCTTATTACCTGTAAGGCGTTGTGTCAATTCCAGTGGTCACAAGAGGTAGCAACTGAATTCAACTTGCTGAAGGTATTTTAGTTGAATTGGGAACTCCTTAAAGGAGTAAAAAGAAATATCTTATTTGTTTTAAATTTATTTTTTTATGGTATCTTCTACAATCTCTAATACTGAAACCAATTTTAAATTTTTATGTAGTGGTCAGACCTAATTGGAGTGGTATACTCAATGAATCATAATTATTTAATATGTTTTACTAACTAGCACAATCTTTAAATGCACTTTTTTTTGTATTTCTAAACACCTTTTTCTTTCTCCCTTTAAGTTTTTATTTAAATTCCAGATCATTAACATACAATGTAATATAAGTTTCAAGTGTACAATAGAGTGATTCAACACTTCTGTACATCACCAGATGCTCATCACAACAAGTACACTCCTTAATCCCTATCACCTATTTTATCCATTCTCCCTTCCACTTCTCCTCTATTAGCCATCAGTTTATTCTCTATAGTTTGTGTCTTGGTTTGCCTCCCTCTCTATTTTTACCTTTGCTTGCTTAGTTTGTTTCCCAAATTCCACATATTCCTGAAATCATGTGGCATTTGTCTTTCTTTGACTTATTTTGCTTATCATAATACACTATAGCTCCACCTGTGTCATTGCAAATGGCAAGGTTTCATTTTTTTAATGGTGGAATAATATTCCATTGTGCCTCAAAAAAGTTACAAGTAGAACCACCCCATGATCTTTAAATATGTTTTAAAATTCATTTCTCATTTAAATTTAACGTACTAATTTGCTTCTTTGGAATAAATACAAAGAAGTTAACATAAGCTAAAAATCCTTCTGAAGGTTTGGGGAAGCTGACTAAATTCAAACATTTGCTTTCAGAAAAGAAGAGCAAGGTTAGTATAAGATAGCATATAAATAAATAATGTTAAAGATTCGAATGTGACTTGCTAAATTGAATCAAAAGGGAAAGTTGTTAATGTAACTTTAACTTTGAGTAGATTACAGCACAATATATGAAAAAGTCCACTCAATTACTTAAATAAAACTGTCACTGAAACAATCACATAATGAGTACATTTATTTTTTACAGAGACAAGTAATGGTTAACTTCAACCACTGAATGTTTTCTGTATTTTTTTAATGTTTCAAGTTTTTATTTAAATTATAGTTAGTTAGCATATTATGTAATATTAGTTTTAGGAGTAGAATTTAATGATTCACCACTTACATATAACACCCAGTGCTCGTCACAATAAGTGCCCTCCTTAAAGGCCATCACCCATTTAGCCCAAACCCCAATGCTGAGTTTGTTCTCTATAGTTAAGAGTCTCTTATGGTTTGCCTCCCATTCTTTTTTTTTCTTTTCTCCTATGTTCATCTGTTTCTTAAATTCCACATGTGAGTGAAAACATATGCTATTTCTCTTTCTTGTTTCACTAAGCATGATACACTCTAGCTCTATCCACATCATTGCTAATGGCAAGGTTTCATTCTTTTTGATGGCTAATATTCCAATGTATGTATATGTACCACATATTCTATATCCATTCATCATTCAGGGGACATTTGGACTCTTTCCCTAATTTGGCTTTGGCTGATAATGCTATAAACATCAGGATGCATGTGTCCCTTTGAATCAGTATTTCTGTATCCTTTGGGTAAATACCTAGTAGTGCAATTGCTGGGTTGTAGGGTAGTTCTTTTTTAAAAAAATGTTTTTAAATAATTTTTTAATGTTTTATTTGTACTTTGAGAAAGAGTGTAAGTGGGGGGGGGTAGAGAGAGAGGGGGACAGAGGATCCAAGGTGGGCTCTGTGCAGGCTGACAGCAGTCAGCCCAATGGGGAGCTCTAACTCACGACCCATGAGATCATGACCTGAGCCAAGGCTGGACGCTCAACCAACTGAGCCACCCAGGTGCCCCTATTTTTAACTTTTTGAGGAAGCTCCATACTGTTTTCAAGAATGACTGCACCAGTATGCATTCCCACCAGCAGTGTAAGAGGGTTCCCCTTTCTCTATGTCATCTCCAACATCTGTTATTTCCTGTATTGTTGATTTTAGCCATTCTCACAGGTGTGAGATGTTATCTCACTGTAGTTTTGGATTGTATTTCCTTGATGATGAGTGATATTGTGCATCTTTTCATGTGTCTGTTAGCTATTTGTCTTCTTTGGAAAATGTTCATTCATGTCTCCTGTCCATTTCTTAACACCATTTGTTGAAGAGACTTTTTTCCATTGGGCATTTTTTCCTTCTTTGTCAAAGATGAGTTGACCATATAGTTGTGGGTCCGTATCTGGATTTTCTATTCTGTTCCATTCATCAGCGTGTTTTTGTGCCAGTACCATACTATCTTGATGACCATAGCTTTGTAATATAGCTTGAATTGTGATGCTTCCAGCCTTGTTTTCTTTTTCAAAATTGCTTTGGCTATTCAGGGTCCTATAAAATCCAACTATGCTATTGTTTTTCCTGATATTTATATTCATTCCGGCTCTTAATAAAAGAGGCAGCAAAGTCACATGATAAAAGGAAGTGTACACAGGAAAGGGAGGAATTTGAGGCCATTAAATAATCTATCATAGCATGTGAATGTTAACCAATTTGGCATTATCTTGTAAAGTTTAAGTGTGTTTTGAACAAAGTTGAAATTGCCCTAGCAATGTGTAAGGGATTCTATTGCTGCATTGATCTATACCATATATTTCAAATTGTCCAACTGCTTAATTTTGGCAGATTTAAAGGGTATTAAATGATATGTCATTTTAGTATTGATTTATATTTTGTGATTACTTATTTTGATAATCACTTCTTATATTTACTGTCCATGTATTTTCTCATTACTTTTCCTATCTAATGGATTGTTTTTTCTTACTGGCTTAAAAGTCAATATTCTGAAAACTATTTTGTCAGTAATACATATTGCAAATAATTCAAGTGTGTAGCTTAGTTTTTGACCTCATTAAAGGTATCCATTGATGAAGAGAACTTCTTGATCTTTATAGAAATTAATTTCTCAAGTATTTTTATGGTGTCTTGTTTAGGAAATCCTTTCTTAAACTCGGATTAGAAAGGCAGTTATATGTTAAAAATTTCAAGCTAGATTAATAATTCTGAAAACCTATGTGGAGTTGATTATCTTCCTCATCTTCAATTCTTTTTTATTTTATGGTGGAAGGTAAGAATCCAGCTTTTTTTTTTCACGTGAAAAAGTATTTCTTTTTGGCACTTTTTTCTCTGATTTGCCATCATATATTTGTGAGCTACCCAAGCTCTACATATGTATGATTCCAATACCTAGCCTGTTCTATTCTGTTCATCAATGAGTCTACTCGATACCTACACCATACATCTTATTTATAATCATCTTCCCATATAGTAAAGCAAGTAAATCCCCTATTCTTCAGGAAGCCTGCTTTGTTCTTCCATATACACTTTAGAGCAAATGTTCAAATATTATTAGAATCCCATTAAGATTCTAACTGAAGTTCCAATGAATACATACATCCATTTGGGAAGAATTGACACCTTAATATGTTATGAAGTCTTCCCACTCAAGCCCATAGATAGGTCTCTACTAATTTAGCTCTTCTTTTTTGATTTGCAATAATGTTATATGATTTTCTGGGTGTAGATGTTACATACCCTTTTTTTTGGCATTATGTTATGGATTTTTTCTTATTTTAAAATCATATAAAATGGTTTTATTTTTTAAATTTTTAATGTTTATTTTTAACAGAGAGGGGGTTGTGGAGAGAGCATGAGCAGGAGAGGACAGAGAGAGACAGGGAAACATGGAATCCGAAACAGGCTTCCGGCTCTGAGCTGTCAGCACAGAACCCAACACAGGGCTGGAACCCACCAGCTGTGAGATCATGACCTGACCCAAAGTTGGATGCTTAACTGACTGAGCCATCCAGGCACCCCTCCTTTTTTTTTAATTTTTAAAAAATAGTATCAAATGTTTTTAAAGAATTTTAATCTTTGCTGGTACACATGCAAGTGCAATTGAACTTTGTATATCGATCTTTATTTAGCACTTGCTTAACTCGTTTTATGTAATTTCAAAACCTATGCTATGTAGATATTTCTATCATTTGAAAATAATGACCAATTTATTTTCTCCTTTCTAATCATTTTGCCGTGTTTTTAAAGTTTGTTTATTTTGAGAGAGAGAGAGAGAGAGAGAGTGAGCATGTGAACAGGGGAGGGGGAGAAGGAGGAGGTGATTCTGCACTGTCAGCAGCATGGAGCCTGATACAGGGCTTGAACTCACAAATCTTGAGATCGTGACCTGAGCTGAAACCGAGCTAGATGCTTAACTGACTGAGCCACCCAGGCACCCCTCTAATCATTTTGACTTTAATATATTTTTCTTTTGTTGTCACACTAGAAAACAATATTGAACAGAAAAAGGTGAGAACAGCCTTGCTTATATTAAGTAATTTTTACACAAAATATCTAAAAGTTAGATAAGAGAACATCCTGACACAAATTCCAAGGATGTTTCCAAAAGGGCAATAGTTGCTCTTAATTTAGCTAGTTAGATTATAAGCAGTAGTGGAGAAGAAACAATACAGATTTTGAAGGGACCAAATCTTTGGTTATAATATTAGTTCTACCACTCATTGAGTGGTGGTATGGGGAGTTTTTCAGGGAATTTAAAGTTGACCTCATACATGTCTCTTAGAGTTCATATGAGGAGTCAAAAAGCCTGTTAATATGGAATGGGCCATGTACATAAATAGCTACAAGTGAGGCTCAATGTTACTGGACCATATTGGATTATAGATACAAATGGGGACAGTTTATTAATATAGTGTACTAACAACTGCATTCCCTGTGCTCATCATAATAAATATTTATGGAAGTTCTCAGAGAAGATTTGCATGTACTTTCTTATTATATCCGGTTTCCCTAGGGCCTTTGAGCTCCTTTTTTTGGAAGTGCTTTTCTACTGTAGGTCCCTTTTCTCTGATTTGTCGTCACCACTGGTCCCTTAGGCATGGCAAGAGCTGCTGCAAATTGGTCCTGTTACAGCAGATAACTGAGTAGAACTCTTGTCATGGCTGAGCTCTCTCTTGCTGTTTATTTCACTGTGGCAGGGGCACCTGGGTGGCTTAGTCAGTTAAGTTTCTGACTTCAGCTCAGGTCATGATCTCACAGTTTGTGAGTTTGAGCCCCATATTGGGCTCTCTGCTGTTAGTGCATAGCCTGCTTCGGATCCTCTGTGTGTGTGTCTCTCTCTCTCTGTCCCTTCCCCGCTTGTACTGTCTCTAGTTAAAAAATAAACAAGCATTTATTTCACTGTGGCAAACAAGGGCTCCTGCTTCTTTATACATGCTAAGTTAAGGATCATATAGTAGCATTGCCTATACCTCATAGTAAGCATCTGTTTCATTTTTGCTAACAACTTTCTTTTCCCTTCCACTTGAATATGAGCCCAGGGAGTAGGGGTGAAAATGGATTTGAATAACTTACCACACTTCCCATTAAACAACTGGCTTTCTTTCTGCCTTTATTTCACACCTGGGCACTGAGACTTCTTGTGATGGACAGGATGGATTATCCTGTGTGTGTGTCCAGATACACACACATAAACAGATTTCTCTTAGGTTTATACCATCAATTTGAAACACATGCCCAGATAAATCTGAATCATGAGCAGTAGATGACACAGCCTAGGGAAAAGCAGAAATAACAATTTAGCAAAACAGAATTGAGCATAGGATTCCTATCTGATTTATTTTTATATCAGGAGAAGAACACAGTGTAATCCAAATAGCATTACTGTTGAAGTAACTTAGGTTGGGCCTCAATCAGATTCTCTCCATTTACTTTATTTGCATTGGAACTTAGGATAAGGTTTTTTTGTTTGTTTGTTTTTGTTTTTTTATTGTTGTTTTGTGTTTTGTTTTACTTTACCAATGCTGGGTCTTTCCTGTGAGAGAGTTTTAACATCTGCCTAATAGTTGTTCATATCAATTAAATTGATACTGGAGATAATTTTTAGGAGGACCTCTATATGGGACATATTTCTATTCTGAGATTAAATTCTGAGATAAAATATGTATAAAAATAAAATGATAGCTGCTATTATTTCTGTGAAACAGACCAATTGCATGATAAAACAGGTGAAAGCAAATTTTTGATAGTGTTATTCATATATAAAACAGTATACTGAATATAATTTTTAGTTTTCAATGGTAGTTCAACCCAATCTAAGATTCTTAGAGCATATATCATTAATAGCATGTGTATCTCTGAATTTGCAGCTGTAACTCTCATTTATATCATTGTAATGTTATGGAGACAATTATCACACTGAGAATAAAAACTTGACATCATGGCATGAGCTATGTATAATAAGAAAGCCAGTTACAACAACTGCTTATTCAAGAATATTTGAAAACCTGACTCAAAAAGCAGATAAGAAAATCTCATAATTTCTTAAACAGTTTAATGCTTAAAATAAGTTTGGTTCAAGTATACAATACTATATTAGCAATAGTCACCATGCTGCACATTAGATTCTCAGAACTTATTCCTCTTATAACTGAAAACTTGTGCCCTTTGATCTACATGATTTACCTGACAGTAAATCCTTTTTTAAAAAAAATTAGCGAGGAACAACATATAAAAATATTTTAAAAATTATATTTGTCTGAAGTTAAAAATGGAAAGAAAAAGTAGGCCTAGTTCAATAGAATTGTAAAGGTAGTTAATGGTATATTTTTGCAAATGAGATTAGTTTGAAAACCTATTTTCTTCATTTCCTAAAACAGAATAAGGAAGAATTACATATCCTTAATTCTGTCAAGTATGCATTAAGTCAACTTGGAAAGAACCTTAGTGAAAATAACATTGCATCATAAGAGCCATATTTTTTTGCAGCTATATTGAAATATAATTAAGTAAAATGTTAAGATACTTAAGGTGTAAGAGTTGCCCGGGAAGGAGGGGTGAGATGGCGGAGGCTGAAGAGGGTACTTTGTGGCCCACAGGAGCCTCTGCTGCCTCAATTAAATTCAGCTTTAGTCGCACAACGGAGCAGAGACTGCTGGCGGATACAGATGACTCAGGTGCGGCTCTGGAGGAGAAGGATTTCTTAAAGACCCTGGAAGGGAGCAAGCTTCTGAGAATGAAACCCTCAGAACCCCCCAAGGAACTCGTCATCCTTTTGATTCAGAATGGCCATCGCAGGCAGCTACTGACCCAGTCTCTGGGTCATGCACAAATACTGAGGCCTTGGTGGATATGGTGCTGTCCCAGGCTGTGAAGGAGCTCACTGAGAACTCCAAGAAGTCCCTGGAGGAGAGAGAAAAATCAGGTGTCGACCCCATGCTTGCTAACCCCATGATCCAGCAAGAATGCATCCCCAACCAGGAGGTGGCAGATAGCAAACCCTGGGCTGAGACAGTGCTGGAGGAAGCTGACTAGGAGGCAGTCCCTGTAGAAGCCTATGGGCTGGCTGTGTTATGAGGTATGGGCTGGAAACCTGGCGAGGGCGTTGGCCGCACCTTCAATCAAGTGTTGAAGCCCCGTGTTAACCCACCAAGGCCGAAGGGTTAGGCCTGGGTGCAAAACTGACTGAAGTCGGGGCCCTGGCCCCCCACCGGCCTCCACCCGAAGCCCAGATGAGGAGCAAGAGAAGGATAAGGAAGACCAGCCTCAAGGACTGGTGCCCCAGGGAGCTGTGGTAGTTCTTTCTGGCCCTCACTAAGGCCTCTATGGAAAGGTAGAAGGCCTCGATCCTGACAGTGTTTGGGCCATGGTTCACCTGGCCATGGGGAGCCGAATGGTAACTGTTAGTGAATACTGGCTGCGCCATCTCCCAGCAGTAGTTTGACAAGAACTCCTTGGATCTCAGCCAGTTGCATAAAACCTCCTTTGTGGACAAGCTGCACAAGGTTGTATTGTGGCCGGTATTACAACACCAAGATGACGATTGAAGATGTCCTCAGCCCAGATACCTGTGTGTGTCTAACAGATGAAGGCCTAGTCCTGGAAGGCTTGAGGGAAGACATGCTGGAGACCCTGGTCTCCAAAGTCCAAGGCAACCGGTGCTGGGGCCACAGGCTGGAAGAGTGGGACGCCTGCTGGACTGGGACAGAGAACGGAGCCGGGCTCTGGTGCAACTGTGGAGAGAGAATCAGCTGGTGGAGCTTCACTATGATGCTGTCTGCCAGTACCTCGGCCCCAGTAACTCAGATGAAGACTGACCCATGACCACCCCCACCCCCCACCCCCAGGCTACTGCCAGCTCTGTACAGTGTGAAAAGCCAGTCTTCACAAAGGTGGGGAGATCATTGTTCCGTCCTCCACTTGCAGGCAGCCCCAGGACCAGGACAGGGACAGGTCATGAAATAGGTAGACCAGAAGGGAGGCTTGAAACAAACCTAATATTCTCCAGAAGCTAGGGTGTAATAAAAATCATTTCAAAACCTCAGTGAAATGACAAGATCATAAGTGTGTGCTGAGCTGGGTGGAAGAGAGAGCTGGGCTGACAGAGGTAGGAGCCATTCTAGGCTTCAGTCCCACCACCATGCATGGGCTGACACACAAGTTAAAGGATCTGCTCACAAGTTCATTCTTGGAATACAGAAGCTTCCAAGTGTGTTCCCTGAGCAGATGCTATGGAGTCTAGAATGCCACATCTCTGTACAACTTCCTGAGCAAGAATCCTAGTGGTGGCTCTGCTTTTACTCCTGGTCCAGGCCAGACATCCACAGTATATCTTAAGCCAGTGATAAGAGAGCCTACAGGAAGGGAGGCTTCCACTCACAAATGGGATGTGTTTGCACTACTTCCCAGAGGTGCCAGTTAATTTTGGGGCCCCCTGTTTTAGTCCTGAAACTTTGGCTTGAAGGTAACAAAGTTTTGTCCTGGGTAGAATCTCTCTGATTGCTCCAGGTAACTGGACTCTCAAAAAGATTGTCAGTCCTCAAACATTTTCCCATGTAATAATGGGTTGAGATACAAAAATTAACAAAAGGGAAGTGGTAACTTTAGGCACAACTGCTTCTAAATCATCCCCAATCAAACACAAACTGGTGCTGCTGCTCTGGAAAACAGTATGGAGGTTCCTCAAAAAATTAAAAATGGAACTACCCTACAACCTAGCAATTGCTCTACTAGGTATTTTCCAAAGGATACAAAAATGCTGATTTGAAGGGGCACATACACCCCAATGTTTATAGCAGCACTATCAACAATAGCTAAGTCATGGAAAGAGCCCAAATGTCCATCGACTTTTGAATGGATAAAGAAGCTGTGATATGCATGTATGTATATATATATATATATATATATATATATATATATATATAATGGAATATTACTCAGCAATCAAAAAGAATTAAGTCTTGGCATTTGCAACAATATGGATGCAACTAAAGTGTATTATGCTAAGCAAAATTAGAGTAAGACAGCTACCATAGGATTTCACTCGTATGTGGGATTTAAGTAACAAAATAGATGAATGTAGGGGAAGGGAAGGAAAAAGAAGACAGAGGCAAACCATAAGAGACTCTTAAATAAAGAGAACTGAGGATTGATGGAGGGAGGTGGGTAGGGGGATGAGCTAAATGAGTGATGGGCATTAAGGAGGCCATTTGTTGGGCTGAGAAATGGGTGTTCTATATGAGTAATGAGTCACTAAATTCTCCTGAAACCAATACTATACTATATGTTAACTAACTTGATATTTTTTTAAAAAAAGATGATATAACTGTTATAAATATATGCACCCAAAATTAGAGTACCTAAGTTATATAAAGAAAATATTAATGCATATGAAGGTAAAAATAGATAGTTTTATTACACTATATGTTAACTAACTTGGGTTTAAATAAAATTAAAAATAATTTTAAAAAGATATTTAAGGTGTACAACATCAGGATTTGATGTACATATACATTGTGAAAGAATTCCCCCCTTTGAATTAACACATCTATTACCTCTCACATATTTGTCTTGAGTTTCTGTCTGTTTGTTTGATGAGAATTTTTAAGTTCTACTCTCTTACTGAACTTCAATTACACAGGTAAGAGACATAATTTTTTGAAATATTCTTTCAGATTTTTGATCTGGATTTATTTACCTTCATTGAAATTTCAGATCAAAATTTTTATTTGTCTCTTATATGTGCTACTTTATAGGCTATGTAACAGGACTGATTCTTTAAAGATGAAGGCAATAGATTAATATCTTCTAGAACAGTAATCCTGAGTCTGGCTTTTATCACAATCTTTGGCAGAGCATGGGAAATATTTATCAAATTATAAATTGTTGATACTTACAGTGGTGTTGTTTCCTTAGGCCTGTAAATTAATCAGAAATCTCTTTTATAAGGTAACTTCCCAAGTGTTGTAACAAATCTATACACAGGATCTGAGAATCACTTCTCTAGCATGACTTGAATTTTTCTGATTCAATAAGTCAGCTACTAAATGAGGGCATCAGGTAGAGAGATTTTTCTGAATTTCTTACTAGAGGATTCATAACATTGGTAGAAAAACATTCTTTCCTATTATTAGGCTAACATTTGTCATTGGAAAATGTTGGTTAATTTTCATTTCATTTTCTCTCATCAAAACATTTCCTGGTTTATCTGCTTAATAAAAGACTAAAGGTTACTTTCATATTTAACTGGGTAGGAATGCTGTTTTTATGTCATGTGTTGTTTATCTTTATATCCCCTTTAAATATCTCTATTCCACAAATAAATTCAAAAGGTTAAGTCATAATATCAAATATATTGAGCAATGATCTGTCACCTATGGTCAGCTAACCACTGAATGTTCACATAGCTTCATAATATGTCCTGTAATAAACCCATTGTTTTGTAGAAGGAAAATGTGGCTCAAAGAGATGATATGATTTCTCCTGAGTCATGCTTATGGATACAACGGAAAAAGGCCTAGATAGTGGGCTTTTCTAAATCAGGTTTGTATGACATGGGATTCTGAGAGGAGACAGACTCTAAGAATTGGAAAATGAGGTCAATGTATGTGATACTGGTCAACTAGTGCAGGTGTCCTGGAAGTATGAATGCTAATGTGAGGGTAAACTGAAGTTTTTCTTAGTAATTGAAATAAATTTATGTTGAAACCAGTACTGTTACCTCACATGTAGGTGGTGTACTTCTGGGGAGGATGAGACAGGAATCTTTTCTGGGACTAGAAAGAATGGAGAATGGGAACTAAAGAGGGTCAAGGAGGGGAGAATATGTTCTCTTTTGATCCTAAATATGGAGCCAGAGGGAGAATTTCCAGAACCCCAAATGATTCAGGGGGCCTGAGACCAGGAACAGTGAGTTTCTCTTCTCTGCTGATGATTAGGGAGAATGTATAGCAACATGATAAATATAAATATTACTAAACACATTTGTTGTGATAATGTTTGTAATCCAAATGATTAAAATAGGAACATGTAATTCAAACATAAATATAAAATATGGAGTTACCATGAGAGTATATTTCACAAAAGGAACCAGCTTCAGAACTGACCTGTATAATGGCAAAATTTGTTCTAAGGTACAGCATTAAAATCAGGCACTGCAGTATGTGTTTTTATACCATTTGAAATTTAAGCTAAATTAATAGTCACTTAATGACTAGGGAATATTAAAAAAAATCTTAGTGCAGATATTGAAATTCCTGATTTTAAAAATGTAAAATTTACATTAACAGCATGGTATCTCGAGAAGGAATAGTAGTCTGGTGCAAAAACTTTGTTCCTCTCTATCATGGAAGATATTAGATCTGAGACCACTGACAACATTCAGGCCCTGTGGGCAATAACCTGGTGTTATTCACATGAGAACAGTTTGGGATTCCTTCTACTTGCTGGGAACACACATTTTACCTCTTCTTTTAAAGGTAGACATACATATTTTTGTACAAACATTTTTCTGTTGCATATTCTAGAATGATATCTAAACATCGTGATGACTTATATACAAAGAAATGATAAAAAAAAAGTAGGAGTAAATGATCACATAAAAACATTATTTTCACCACCATTGGGGTAAAATTAATTTGGGGAGCTTTGTTGTATATCCACTATCATACTTATGTGGCCTTTGAGATTGATCAAGACATATTGGGTTATGTCCCTGTAGGTGTAAGGGAGATTAATTCATTTTATTTTTCCTCTCTGACAGTTGAGGAAAGCATAGTTTTAGGCCCTGTGGTCTCTTATATGTCACCATGTTGTGTCAATTCCTCAGATACATATTCAGCCCTATTCCTCTCTTTCTCGTGTGTTTTACCCACATTTCAAGGTCACAGATTTACTTAATCATTTGAAATGGTCTTCTGCAATGCTATTGTGTAGAATTCTAAGATGAGAAAACACTATTTCAACCCTCTAATTGTCTAAAAATAGGGCACTTTATCTTTAAGTTTGGACATTAATGAGCTGTCTACATTCCTGTGGCAAGCCTCCCTACCACAGCAATGGTGAAACCTTCTCATTTAAAGAAGATCAATAGCCATACACATTTTTCTTTTATGCAGTCCAGTTTACAACTCACTTTTAATATCATTTAAAAGTATATAAGCAAATCCTACGTGACATTTTTATTACCATTGTAATATCTCAAGTTTAATTTGTGACAGTAAATATAGTCAGGTACAATCTTAGAAATAAAAAAAAAACGAAACCTGAATTTAAGTTTTTTTTTTTTTTTTTATATGGTAGTTTGACTTTTGGAGGTGAATACCCTCTTTGTAAAAGACACCTGTGTGTGACAAATCTGAAGTAGTTTGATTTTCAGATAACCTCAGGAGGTTATATTCTATTTGTTTCTAATATATTTTTGGAAGTCTACCATAGTTTTAAATTATATTTTCAAAAGGTTTCACATAGAGTTATCTTTAGGACATCAATGGATTTTATTTGACCCAGTCTACTAATTTATGTTTTTTGAATACCCCCAAATTAACTGCAGAATCCAAAAAACCAAACCTAATTCTTTCACCTTTGAAGACATTTTTAGTCATTAAAATAGATATTTAGAATCTATTAGATAAGGGAGAAAAACAGGCTAAAATCCAGGACTCTGACATCCCAAAGACTTTGGGTTTCAATTACCGCCCTGAATTTTAACAATTGGATAATCTGAGCAGGATAACTTATTCTTTCTCTATCTCAATTTACTTAATTGTAAAAGGGGTGAGTGAAAAATGCCTTTACTTCATAGAGTTATTATAGGAATAATTATAATAGGACAGCAAAAGAACACAGTATTTAGACCATAATAATCACAGGAATATTTCCTATTATTAGCCTCTTCTCTAGTCCAGGAATGAATTTCGTGGAGATCAATGGAAGGTGAGGCTATACAGGGAAAACATACAGGATTAGCACTCTATAAAAATGAGCAGAAATCTAAACTCATGAGGGGTACCCAGAACTCACACCAGAGAACATTGCCATTATGTTGGCTATGTACAGTAACAGTCCCTAAACTTTGCAGGTAAGCCAAAGCAGCTCTGGCTTTTTAGTTGCTTTTTCTGCATTTCCAAAACTAGTCGCCACAGAAACAACAGTAGATACATGTTCACCTAAAAGTCACAAGGATATAAGGATAATGAATATAATTATTGATGTTACTAGAGCTGTCTCATTTGTAAATGTAGAACAATGGTACCTGTCTTTTTCTGTTTTTGGTCTTTTACCTCTTTAGTGTTACCAATGAAAGGATACAAAACTGAATGCCTTTAAGCAAAACACTGAAATGTAAATGTTGTTATTTTGGAAAAGATGCAAGGCAAACACAGAAATGGTAGGAATTGTGGTATTGTATATGTGTATTTGAAAGAATTGACTTTTCAATGATCTCATATTCTAAAGAATTTTACTTTTCTTAGTTTTGTATCCAAGAAAACTACAGATTTCTGAAACAGTTGCGTTTTGAAATTCCTTTTGACCATTATGTGTGTTAGTAATCCAATCAGCAAAGCTTTTAATTTCTCACTGTTTTTGGAATGTGCCTTGGCCAAAGATTAGAGATCCAGCAGGGTTAGCATCTACTTCTTCTTGGCATCTGGTAATGAATGGTTTAATGATTGAACTTTCACAGTATGCTCAGGGTGAATCATTAGTACTATGTAAAAACCTTATGATTTACTTAATGCAGTTTATATGATACATATTTGTTATTTTTAAATGGTAGCATTCCATGACTATTTCAAATCATGTCACCTTAAAACTTGCTGGTTTCTGCACATTATCAATTTAGAGCATTTTAAAAATAAATTGTTAAACACATTTGAGTTTTCAGTGAAGTATTAAAACATTTTTATTATGCAGTAAAATTGGTTATGTAGAGTGTTTACATTTTAAATTAAATACGTAAAGATGTATGAAAATGAACAAGATGGCTGCACCATTTATTTCAGTGAAACTTGATGTGGAAGGAATACTCACACAAAATCCCATCACTTAATATAGTTACTTTAGATCCTTTTTTTACAATATTAACTTTGTAAGTCCATCTTTCATTCTGTTATAATAGTGCTACCATGCATTTTGCCCATTGTGGTCACAGTGCCTGGTAGAGAAAAGTATTCTGAAAAATATCAGAAGCTCTTTTGCCTAAAATGGTATGTCCCCCTTTGAAATCATCTAAAAATATTTTCACAGAATATTGTATAGAAAATGATCAACACATCAACCTCTTTATCGACCACCCATTCCAAAAAGCTCTGCAAATGAGTTTTTATTTCATGTGTTAGTGACTATTTTTTCCAATTTACTTACACTTCTCATTAAAATGTCATCTCAAAATAAAATCGAAATCTATGAAATTCATTACATTGGGAGCACTCATTAATTTTTTTCTTTTAAGTAATAAAAAATTAATAGCACTAATTTCAAGTTTGACTTTAAGTATACCCACCATCTTTTATTGCTATTTCCATTTATTTATTATTAGAATTTGACATTTGGGAATTATGAGTATGGGTGTTGGTATGAAGGAAAATCTGTATTGACTGTAAAATACTCTAGTAATTATAGATAGAGGAAAAATAGACTTTTTGAATACAGTCAAATGCTTTTTTCTCATCATAGATTTTGCTTTGTGTATTAAATATCTATATCTGTCTGATTTTAATATAGAAAGAACACCTATAATTACATTAGAATAGGATCAAAACCTAAATAGGAAAAAGGGGGGACACTTGAGATCAAGCATCCCATTAAAAAAGGAAAATGATTCAGGGGCACCTGGATGGCTCAGTACGTTGAGTGCCTGACTTCAGCTCAGGTCATCATCTCGTGGTCTGTGAGTTCAAGCCTCATGTCAGGCTCTATGCTGACAGCTCAGAGCCTGGAGTCTCCTTCAGATTCTGTGTCTCCTTTCTCTGCCCCCACCCCTCCACTCTCTGTCTCTCTCTCAAAGTAAACATTAAAAAATTTTTGAAAAGAAAAAGAAAAATGATTCTTAAAGTAATAAAACCATGCTCATTCCTACATATAGTATAAAACTATACAAAATTACACTCAAACACTGCATATATATATAGAGAGAGAAAGATCTTAAAAAAGAACAAAGCTCTTTCTTTCTTTCTTTCTTTCTTTCTTTCTTTCTTTCTTTCTTTCATATCCAAGTTAGTTAGCATATAGCACAACAATGATTTCAGGAGTAGATTCCTTAATGCCCCTTACCCGTTTAGCCCATCCCGCCTCCCACAACCCCTCCAGTAACCCTCTGTTTGTTCTCCATATTTAAGAGTCTCTTATGTTTTGTCCCCCTCACCGTTTTTATATTATTTTTGCTTCCCTTCCTTTATGTTCATCTCTTTTGTCTCTTAAAGTCCTCCTTTGAGTGAAGTCATATGCTATTGGTCTTTCTCTAATTTCGCTTAGCATAATAGTTCCATCAACATAGTTGCAAATGGCAAGATTCCATTCTTTTTGATTGCCAAGTAATACTCCTCTCTCTCTACGTATACTACATCTTCTTTATCCATTCATCCATCAATGGACATTTGGGCTCTTTCTATACTTTGGCTATTGTTGATAGTGCTGCTATAAAGTTTGGGGTTCATGTGCCTCTTCAAAACAGCATACCTGTATCCCTTGGATAAATACCTAGTAGTGCCATTGCTGGGTCATAGGATAGTTCTATTTTTAGTTTTTTGAGGAACCTCCATAAACACTCCTGTTTTCCAGAGTGGCTGCACCAGTTTGCATTCCCACCAACAGTGCCAAAGAGATCCTCTTTCTTCGCATCCTCGCCAACATCTGTTGTTGCATGAGTTGTTAATGTTAGCCATTCTGACAGATGTGAGGTGATATCTCATTGTGGTTTTAATTTGTATTTCCCTGATGAAGAGTGATGTTGAGCATTTTTTCATGTGTTGGCTGCCCATCTGGACGTCTTCTTTGGAGAAGTGTCTATTCATGTCTTTTGCCCATTTCTTCACTGGATTATTTATTTTTTGGGTGTTGAGTTTGATAAGTTTGATAAGGGGATAATAACCCTTTATCTGATATGTCATTTGCAAATATCTCCTCCCATCCTGTCAGTTGCCTTTTAGTTTTGCTGATTGTTTCATTTGCTATGAAGAAGCTTTTTATTTCGATGAGGTCCCTATAGTTTATTTTTGCTTTTGTTCCCCTTTGTCTCTGGAGACGTGCTGAGTAAGAAGTTGCTATGGCCAAGACCAAAGAGGTTTTTGCCTACTTTCTCCTCAAGGATTTTGATGGCTTCCTGTCTTAACATTTAGATCCATTTTGAGTTTATTTTTGTGTATGGTGTAAGAAAAGGGTCCTGGTTCATTTTTCTGCATGTCGCTGTCTGCTTTTCCCAGCAACACTTGCTGAAGAGACTGTCTTTCTTCCATTGGATATTCTTTCCTGCTTTGTCAAAGATTAGTTGGCCATACATTTGTGGGTCCATTTCTGGGTTCTCCATTCTATTCCATTGATCTGAGTGTCTGTTTTTGTGCCAGTACCATACTGTCTTGATGATTACAGCTTTGTAATACAGATTGAAGTCTGGGATTGTGATGCCTCCTGCTTTGGTTTTCTTTTTCAAGATTGCTTTGGCTATTTGGGGTCTTTTCTGGTTCCATACGAATTTTAGGATTGTTTGTTCTAGCTCTGTGAAGAATTCTTGTGTTACTTTGATAGGTATTGCATTGAATATGTAGATTGCTTTGGGTAGTATTGACATTTTAACAATATTTGTTCTTCCTATCCAGGAGCATGGAATATTTTTCCTTTTTTTTTGTGTCTTCTTCAATTTCTTTCATAAGCTTTCTATAGTTTTCAATGTATACATTTTTCACATTTTTGGTTAGATTTATTCCTAGGTTTTTTTATGTTTTTTTTGGTGCAATTCTAAATGGGATCGATTCCTTGATTTTTCTTTCTGTTGCTTCATTATTGGTGTATAGGAATGCAACCAATTTCTGTGCATTGATTTTATATCCAAAACAAAGCATTTTCTATCTATCTAGATATACCAGGTTAGAAAATAACCCCCGAAATACATGAGAAATAGCTCACATTGTTACTCAGGCTATGGGAAAGCAGAGACCCTTGTATATTGCTGGTTTCAGTATGGGTACCATGGGTAATATACCACTATGAAAAAGACTTTGGCAATGTTAAACATAATTATATATATTCATTGACCGCCCCCCAATTTTATTTTAGATTTTGCCTATAGAGACATTTCACACGAGTGAAATAACATGTAAAAATATTAATTTCTGCATTATTTAAATAGCAACAGTTTGGAAACAATATGCATGTCTATTTTAGGAGACTATTTAAATTATATTAATTAGAAATATAACTTTTTGTGGCATCATGGAAAGATCTGTAGGATTTATTACAGAATAAAAAAGAGTATCTGAGAGTACTTGATAGCATGTTCATAAAATAACTGTAGACAAAAACAAGAGACTAAATAGCAGTGATGTAAGTTAACAAATGGGTGGCTGTGAGAAGGAAATTTTTCGATGTATACCCTGACCTTTCAATTTTGGAACTATAGGACTGTACTATGTGAAAAAATATAATATGAAATTAAAATTTAAAAATAGAAATGAGGGGTGCCTTGGTGGCTCAGTTGGTTGAGCATCTGACTTCAGATAATTTTGTGGTTTGTGAGTTTGAGCCCCATATCGGGCTTGCTGGTGTCAGTGCAGAGCCCACTTTGGAGCCTCGGTCCCCCTCTCTCTACCACTCTCCTGCTCACACGCTCTCTCTCTCAAAAATAAACAAACATTTAAAAAAATAGAAATGAGATGGAATTAAATTAGCTGAGGTATTCTTACTTCCAGATAGTTTTATATAGATCGATACCTACATAAAATGATTATAAGTCATACACAGAGAATGTATTAAGGAGCCAAGATTACTGGAAAGTGGTAATAGATTTATAATTGATTGACGAGTATGGTTGCTAGGATTGATATGCTAACGTTTCACATCTCTGTGTCTTTGCATGAGCTGTTCATTGTGCCTAACATTATCCTTTTCCTGGTTCCCCTGGTTTTCTATCTGAGGAATATTTTTCATTCTCCAAGGCCTCCTTCAAACGTTAAAAAAAATTTAAAAATAGATACTCTAGTATCTCTCATTTTGTTCTCTCCCAAGAACTCTGATTATGTATCTATTATAGCACATATAACCATTCATTTTTTTTTCCTTCTACTCTTCCCTAATATACTATAAACTGTTTGAGAGTAGGGATTATACCTCGTTCATTCTCAGGATTTGGCACTGTCTGGCACATAGTAGGAGACCAATAAATGTTTGTGAAATAATTGAACAATAAATGAAATGCATTAGGTAATCAAAATGGTTGCATGAATATAAAACTATTTTAAAGAAAAATATAAGAATATAAAAGAAAATGGCTTTTTATACGATGACTATTTTTTGTATTTATGACTGTTATGAAGTATAAAAGTGTGTGAAAGAAGTGCTATTAAAGGGCACAGTGCAACATTAATTTTGAACAATGTGCTCAGGCCTCAACTAACATGCACAACTAGGGTAAACTGAGGTGAATAAAGGTTAGGACATTTCCCCCAGATAATACAACTCAAAAATTGAACAATTAGGGATTTGAATACAGTCTGATTTCCCCAAAGTCTGTTCTCTCTGCAGTATAAATCACATATACAGTAAACCAAGACGATAAAAAAAAATGACTAAAGCAAAATACAGACTACAGGAACTAATTGCCAGTACATCTAGATTTTTTTTCTTCAACTTTTTATTTAAATTCTAGTTAACATATAGTGTAATATTGTTTTTAGGAGTAGAATTTAGTGATTCATCATGTGACACCCAGTGCTCATCCCAATGAGTGACCTCCTTAATGCTCATTACCCATATATCCCATTCCCACCCACTTCCTTCCAGTAAGTTCTCTGTAGTTTTCTATGTGTTGTCTATAGTTGAAAATCTCTTATGGTTTGTTTCCCTCTCTTTTTCTCCCACCCTTCCTCTATGTTTATCTGTTTTATTTCTTAAATTCCACATATGAGTGAAATCATATGGTATTTGTCTTTCTCTGACTTATTTCCCTTAGCATAATACACTCTAGTTCCATCCATGTTGTTGTTAATGGCAAGATTTCTTTTTGATGGCTCACATCTATATTTATTTATTCTATCCATTGGGAACTATTGGGCCAATGAGAAAAGTATAGAGATGACCACTTAGTACCATATTTTTCAGTTAGTTTTAGTTGTGCCTTAGATCTGCTCAATATTCATGGAGGGTGGAGATGACAAGATGAAACGAAAAACTATGATTTCTTTTTCAAAATTTATTTCTTGAGAAAGTGAATCCCTGGTAAGGGTAACCAAGAGAGTGTGTGGATATTCCTACTGAGTTAGATTTTTTAAGAGTGTAAGATTATCAGTAACATCAGTAAGATCAGTAAGCATCAGTAAGATGCTTTGTGTTTACTTCTATCAAAAGCTAGGTTGATGAGTTCTTCAAATTCTGCTTTCCAATTTCTTTATTCAATATGTTTTCTGAGTGTTAGAAAAAGAGACCTAAAACTTATTTTTTAAATTTATTTCTAGCCTTTTTTTTTTTGTAATACACACCAAAACATGTATTGTTTGGTCATTTGGCCTGGGATATTTTGCACACACCTATTATTAAATTGGTTTATGTGAGCTCAAGATTTTTTTTAATTTTTAATACAAATCAGTGTAAATGTCATTGCTTAGATTTCAAAAGCAAAAATAATTTTAAAAAACTAAAAACTAAAAAAGAAAAAAGTTCAAAGTTGGTTAGAAAAAACACTTATTTCCAAGAGTTTTAGATTTAATAAAACTGAAAACTAAGTACTAATATTTTTCTCATCTATGGTTATTCTATTTTTTAAAATTTGCATAATCATTATACTCCCTTAAATTATAGGAATAATATGGAAATTCACTGATATTTATTTAAATAAAGGCATAACTTAGAGATACTGTGGGTTTAGTTCTAGACCGCCACAATAAAATTAATATTATAATAAAGTGAGTCAAATGCATTTATTGTTTTCCTAGTATATATAAAGGTTATGTTCTACTATACTGTAGTCTAAGTGAGCAGTAGCACTATTTTCAAAAACTGTACATACTTTAAAAATACTTCATTTTTTAAAAATGTTATCATCTGAACTTTGAGCAAAGTGTAATCTTTTTGCCCATAGAGGGTCTTGTCTTAATGTTGATGGCTGCTGACTGATCAGGGTGGTGTTTGCTGAGGGCTGGGGTGGCCGTGGCAATTTTTTAAGACAAAAATGGAATTGCCACATGGATTGACTCTTCCTTTCACAAATGATTTTTTGGTAGGATGAGATGCTGTTTGAGTGAATTTTAGCACAGAATGTTTTTGAAATTTAAAGACAATCCTTTCCAACCCTGCAGCTGCTCTATCAACTAAGTTTATGTAATATTGTAAATCCTTTGTCATTTCAACAGTCTGCATCTCAAAACCCTTTGTTTGCTCATCCATAAGAAGCAATTCCTCACGTGAAAATTTTATCATGAGATTGTACCAATTCAGTCACATCTTCAGATTACACTTCTGGTTGTCTTACTGTCTCCACCATATATGCCATGACTTCCTCCATTGAAGCCTTGAAACCCTGGATGTCATACATGAGGGTTGGAATCAACTTCTTCCAAACTCCTGTTCATGTTGACATTTTGACCTCTTCCCATGAATCACAAATTTTTTTAATGGCATCTAGAATGGTGAATTCTTTCCAGAAGAATTTCAATTGCTTTTGACCTGATCCATCACAGGAATCACTGTCTATAGTAGCTATAGCTTTCTGACATGTTTTTCTTAAGACTTGAAGTCAAAATTACTCCTTGATCCATGGGCTGCAAAATGGATGTTGTATTACCAGGCACAAAAATAAGACTTATCTCCTTGTATATCTCCATCAAAGCTCTTGGGTGACCAAGTACATTCTCAATGAGCAGTAATATTTTGAAGGATTCCTTTTGTTTCTGTTTGTTTTTCTGAGCAGGTCTCAACAGTGGGCTTAATATATTCACTGAACTATGTAAACAAATGTTATCCAGGCTTTGCTATTCCATTTCTAGAGCACAGGCAGAATAGATGTAGCATAATTTTTTTTAAGGTTTTATGTATTTGAGAGAGACAGTGCAAGTGGGGGAGGGACAGAGGGAGGTGGGGACAGAGGATCTGAAGCAGGACCTGTGCAGACAGCAGAGAACCTGATGCAGGGCTCAAACTCACAAACCATGAGATCATGACCTGAGCCAAAACCAAGAGTCTGGTGCTTAACTGACTGAGCCACCCAGGCCCCCTTAGATGTAGCATAATTCTTAAGAGCCCTAGGATTTTTGGTATGGTAAATGATCATTGGTTTCAACTTAAATTTTCTGTCTGTATCAGTCCCCTAACAAGAGAGTCAGCTTATTCTTTGATGCTTTGAAGGCAGGCATTGAGTTCTCCTCTCTAGCTATGAAAGTCCTAGATGGCATCTTCTTCCAATAGAAAGCTATTTTGTCTACACTGAAAATCAATTTTTTAATGTAGCTGCCTTCACTAATTACCATAGCTAGATCTTTTGGATAACCTTCTGCTTCACCTTGCACTGTTATATTTATGTTATGGAGATGGCTTCTTTCCTTAAACCTCATGGACCAGTTTCTGCTAGCTTTCAACTTTTCTTCTGCAGCTTCCTCCCTCTCTTAGCCTTCACAGAATAGAAGAGAGTTAGGACCTTGCTCTGAATTAGACTTTGGCTTAAAGGAATGTTGTGGCTGGTTTGCTCTTCTATCCAAACCACTGTAACTTTCTCCATATCAGAAATAAGGCTCTATTGCTTTCTTATCATTCATGTGTTCACTGGAGTAGCACTTTTACCTGCCTTCAAGAACTTTTCCTTTGCATTCACAACTTGGCTGTTTGGTGCAAGATGCTTAGATTTTACACATGCCTTCCTTGGTAAGCTTTATCATTTCTAGCTTTTGATTTAAAGTAAGGGATGTGCAATCCTTCCTTTTACTTTGACCCTTAGAAGCCATTGCAGGGTTATTAAGTGACCAAATTTCAATTGTTATGTCTCAGGAAAATAAGGAAACCTGAGGAGAAAAAGACAAGGGAACAGTTTGTGGAGCACACATTTATTGAGTGAGTTTGCCATCTTATATGGGCATGGTGCATAGTGTCCCAAAACATTTATAATAGTAACATCAAAGATAATAGATCACAGATAAGCATAATATAATAATCATGTAAATATTTGAAATATTGTGAGAATTACCAAAATGTGACAGAGACACGAAATGAGCTAATGCTGTTTAAAAAAAAGGAACTGATAGACTTGCTCAACATAAGGTTGCTATAAATCTTCAGTTTTTAAAAATTGCAGTATCTGTAAAGTGAAGTAAAGTGAGGTGCAGTAAAATGACAATTACCTGTAGTTTGATATAATAGAAGATAGCATTTACAGACTTACATTTATTACTTTTATATATAACTAATAGGGCTTTTTTGATGCCTGACATATGTTTACTCTAAAAGAAGTCATGATCTCTCCTTTGACCTTGAGAAACTGAGATCTACATTTTTGAGATAAGACCTTATAGGTTTACCAAAAAAAAAAAAAAATCGCTCATGGGTTTATCAGATAGCCAAGATATTCTATCTTCTCAGGTCGATTTCCTACTGAAAATTATTCTTCTGATGATCCAAAAGTCAGGGGGGAAGAAAAGAAAGAAGAAGAAGGAGAAGGAGAAGAAGAAAAACAGTTTCACTATTTGAATAGTCTCACCTAATGTATTTATTATTCTTAAAAATATCTCCATGGATCATGAACTTAAGCTAAACCTTAGCTTGACATATCTAATGACAAGCTGAACAGAAAAAGAGATTGATAAACTTAGAAGTAATTTCTGTTCTGCTCCCTCCTATTTCCATAGCACATGTCTTTGACAGGGCTCAAGGCAATTGATGAAAAAGATAGGAGAGCAAATATGAACTAATTTTCTCTACAAGGCCAAATTTAAGAACTGGGAATAGAAAATATTCACTGGCACATTGCATTGTTTGCTGATGCCATCTGTTAACCTGTGATGTGATCCTGACACAATGCAATTGTAAGGCAGCATTTGTGCATTTCTTTGTTGATTCAATCCTCACTCATTTCCAAGGCTTAAGTCCCTTCCTTCTTCCATGAAACCCTCTTGAAATGCTTCAATCCTAGCTCTTCTATTCTTTCTTAGAAGACCTATTGGACTTGTAGTGAGTTAAAACCTCCTTCATATTTTAGAATGAAATATTGACAACCACTTTGGTATAAAAGCAGTTGTTTATTGAAGGAAAACCTGTTAAGCAGCTTTAGTTATTATTTTGTTTGGGGATGCACCCCCTTCCCCAGTCTTTCCTTGCTAGAATGTCAGAGACTTAAATTTTGATCATGATGGTTAATTTTATGCATCAGCTTGACTAGGTCATGTGTTCAGATTTATAAACATTATTCTGGATGTGTTTTTGACGAGATTAACATCTGAATTAATGAACTGAACAAAGCAGATTTCCTTACCCAAATGGGTGAGTTTCCTCCAATCCAGTGAAAGCTTAACTAGAACAAAAAGGATGAGCAAGAGAGATTTTACTCTCTGCTTGATGGTTTTGAGCTGGAATATGTTTTTCAGAACTTCAGACTACAGATATTGGGACTTCTTAGCCTCCGTAATCAACTGTGCCAATTTCTTATACTAAATCCCTTTTTATATATATCCTCATATTTCTATATCTCTGGAAACCCCAGGCTGATACAGTAATCAATGGGGAATGGCTTTTTAAAAACGTAAATTCTGGAAGAGAAAAAGTGGGGAAAGGGTAGAGGGAAAGAGGGGCACGGTGAACAATCATTGCCTTTTTAGTCTGCTTCATAAAAAATCTGGTATTGACCTCATCCAGTATAAATTAAGTCTGGTGTTTCCATGCATTTGTGGAACTCCAAGGAGTCACAGAAAACAATCCATTTGTTCCAGATGTTCCAAGCCACCTAAATTATGCAGTCTTAATCCAAATGCATAATCTGAAAGGAAAAAGCAGATATATATTTTTTTACATTCTCTCTGCAACTCTGACTTCTTTCTCTTTTCTGCCTTCTTCTGCCTGATGAAATTATGAAGTGGGGTTCATGAGAAAATGGTTAAGAAAGAATTCTTGAGACTGGTGCAAAAAGATAGTTTTATTATAGCATCGGGACAGGACCCATGGGCAGAAAGAGCTGCACTGGGATTGCGAGGAGGGGCTGATTATACACTTTTAAGTCTATAAAGGGAGGGGGGATAGAGATAAAGTAAGTCCTTTAGGAATTTTGGGAGCAAGGCTTTCAGGGCCTTGCAGGGCTAGCTGCTGTTAAGATAAGGTTACTTTTAGGTTTTAATAAAACATAGACATTAAGGCAGTAAGGGAGCTATGTGTTCCCTGAGGAAGGTCACCCTCTGTATGTTTCAGGGGTCTATCAGTGGGCTGTTAGCTGAAAGGAAATTTAAACTACATTTCTCTTGCCTTTGTCTCCCTCATCATCCCCCCTCCAAAACAACTTTTATCCTTAAATCTTTAAGGTTGTTGAGGGCTGAAGGGCTCATCTTTTGTATCTCCTTCCTGCTGAATAGGGTTGTAGAGATGTCCCTACCTGTGGGTCAAGGCTGGTCAGTTGAGAATTTAATAGGAGTTAGGGAAGGCTAAAGCAACTGTATCTAGAGTTGATATCATATGGAAGCTTTCTTTTTTTAAAATATAATTTATTATCAAGTTGGCTAACATACAGTGTATACAGTGTGCTCTTGGTTTTGGGGGTAGATTCCCATGATTCATTGCTTACCTATAACACCCAGTGCTCAGTAGAAATGATCATCTGTCCACTTGAAGTTACGGCAATGAAGGAGTCTCACACCAGGTGGAGGGACTTGGGAGAAAAGAGAAAAACATGATTAGAATAACAAAAAAAAAAAAAGCCCAAATAAGAACCCTTTGGTAGGTGACAAAAACCTTCCTTTAGTCCAGGAGTTTAACCAATTATTAAAGGAAAGAAAGGGATCAGTTAAAGTGCCACTCTGAGCATTTATGTCAATTGGAAATCTAGAAATATTATTATGGTAATCTGGAATATATATACAGCATTTTGGTTTTATGATAGGATAAGTTCCACCTTGTGCAGCTGTTAAAACATCTAATGTCATTCTATTTTGTCGAAGTGCCTTATGCATTTGAGTTATTTCAGTGTTTCATAATATATTATTTTGAAAGTTATTTAAGGCCTTAATTGTGTAGCATGTGGTGTTAACCATCATACAGACACTGTTTTGTTTGGTAAGCAATCAGAGAATTAATAAAAGGCACTTTTATGGAAAGAAAAGAAAAATCTAGGTTAATGGTTAGAGCAAATTATAAACCCAGTGTCTGAATCTTGATTGCTGTCAGTGAGAAGATTTTTAGATGCCAGGCTTGAAGCATCCTCAGAAGGAGTGGACACAGGAAGCAGGAATCTGATTGGTTTTTCTGGTTTGTAATTCAAATTATTCTGGTGATCCTTTTGAGTGGCCCATAGAGCAACAGGAGCAAAGATCATCTATACATGAGTCTTATGGCCATTTCTCTGAAGTTTACCTCAAGGTGTCTAGCTTTGGCAAATAACAAATATTTAAAGACAATCAGAACTAGAATTTAACATTTACAAAGATGTGTTATTGAAACAATTTCTCCCTCTAAAATCACCCTTATTGGGGCTCCTGGGTGGCTCAGTTGGTTAAGCGTCTGACTACTGCTGAGGTCATGATCTCACAGTTTGTGACTTCGAGCCCCACGTCGGGCTCTGTGCTGACAGCTCAGAGCCTGGAGCCTGCTTCGGATTCTGTGTCTCCCTCTTTCTCTGCCCCTCCCCTGCTCATGCTCTGTCTCTGTCTCAAAAATAAATAAAAACAGTAAGGTAAAATAAAATCGCCCTTATTTTCAGAGATAGCCAAATTAAGGCTAATTTGTTTGTAAAACAGTCCAATATTAGAAAATTTGGCCTAATTATTTAATAAGCACAGCAAGAAGAATGATTGATCACATAAATATTTTAAAACTTGCTTTGCTGGAACCTTTTATAAGGAAACTTGATGAACTTTTAGTATCCTCTTAAGACTAGAAGCCAAGCCAAGTACTTGCCATCAGACATGCCTGTAATACCTTCAGATTTGGGCGAATTCCTCTTCAGGAGGTTCCCAAAGTGTTCTGAGGTTCCTGCACCTGCCAGGAAGTGACATTCTTTACTCACCCAGTAAGGCCGCTGGGAACTCTGTAAAGCGAGGTATCAGGCCAACGTTTCCAAGGGGCTTTATGGCACTGTGTTTCCTAAAGTCAATGACTCAATTCCTTAAAGCTGTCTAGTTCATATCTGAGTCTATGTATACCTCTCTCAAATAGGAGATTCCAGTCAAAGCCTTGGCAAAGTAATCAATGTTTCCAATGGTTTTCTGTTGCAAGAACAGATTCATACTGAACTTATGCAAATTATTATAATTTCCATGGAAGAAAGAATATTTACTAAGAGTTTTTGAAATTTAGAGGATCCAGGGAGAAAAGTTAAATGCTTTAAAAAAATTTTTTTAACGTTTATTTATTTTTGAGACAGAGACAGAGCATGAACGGGGGAGGGGCAGAGAGAGAGGGAGACATAGAATCGGAAGCAGGCTCCAGGCTCCGAGCCATCAGCCCAGAGCCCGACGTAGGGCTCGAACTCACGGACAGCGAGATCCTGACCTGAGTCGAAGTCGGACGCTTAACTGACTGAGCCACCCAGGTGCCCTGAGAAAAGTTAAATGCTTTAAATGGTTCACAAAGGAATATTTTATTATACTTTTGTATATCATAGTTATCTTAAGAGACAGTTTTTTCAATCTGGAAAAGCAAACATGAGAGAACTAGAAATATTTCAGACAAGAGCCATAAACTAATTATTGTCTAATTTTTTATTAAATTTGAATGCAGCTTTTTCTGTTCTGGAAATTTTTATCCATTTTATTTTTCTTAATTTAAAATATATCAAAGTCCTTTTTTACAAATATCCTTAATGGTGAAACATTTTGTAAATGACAAAAGATTATTATGCAATTGACAAGGAAATTCCATTATTTCTGTGACACAACAATAAGGTCATCTCTCAGTATTCTGAATATTTATCAAAACATATTAAACTTCAGAAATTTTATATTATGCTATATATATCATAGCATTTATAAACAGCTATAGCATTTACCCAAGCAATACAACCTAAATTTTATCATTTGTTTGACAGTGCTAAGTATCTTAACATACCAAATAAACAAGCTTAATTGGTCAAAAAGACTTTATTTACAATTTAAATCTCAGGGAAGTTTGTTAAAAACTTCTGATAGTTACAAAGCACATGCCCAGATAGGAATACAGACCATTTTAAAACTTAATTATTTTTTAAAAATTTTTTTAAATTTTGTTTATTTTTTAGAGAGAGACAGAACATGAGCAGGGGAGGGGCTGAAAGAGGGAGACACAGAATCCGAAGCAGGCTCCAGGCTCTGAGCTGTCAGCACAGAGCCTGATGCAGGGCTCAAACTCACGAACTGTGAGATCATGACCTGGGCCGAAGTTGGACACTTAACTGACTGAGCCACCAGGCGCCCCTAAAACTTAATTATTTAACTAAGGTGGCAAATTTTAAATAAAAATTTAAAGGCAAATGTGTAGAGTTAGTTGTTAGTAAAACTTAGCTCCTTTAATACTGATAAGTTTTAGTTCTCTTAAGTAATCAAAGACTTGATAAAGAACTTAATAACTGATTTTCTGGGCAGACAAAATAGAAAAAAAAAACACACTTTGCTTACATTTTTTATTAGGAGCAGACCAAAAACCAAGAAAACTTTATCTTTTTGACAGAGACAAAAGCAGAATTTTAATCTTAGATCAGTGTACTTTTAAAATTAATTCATTTTAACCTTAGTTTTGATCACACATAAAATTCTTTTTTAAAGCTTTCCCTTCACAAACCTTCTGCAACTTTCTTTTGCATTCAGATTTTTACCTAAGCCATTTTCCTCCAAATAACCAGTCTCATTTAAGAAACAATTACCTTCTTTTACCTTCAACAAAAATGTATTCCCATTTCTTAGGAGTTTTCTTATATATCTCCTGCTTTTGTATATACAGGGTTGCTTTCCTTATTTCCATCAGTCTGAATTACATTTAGTTTTCACTGGAGACTAAGGTTTCTAAGCAGTAAGCAATTGTGAACTGTTATACCAGTATTCTTTAGATGACAGGCTTATGAATCAATTAAGCAGAAGTATTTTTTTAACAGATTTAAAATAGGAAGGCAAAAACATAAACCTATGTTCAACACTTCCACATTTCATCCTATTTGGAAAAGGTCTACATTCCAACGAATTTAATCCAATTTCTCATCCAAGCAAAACTTGAAAGTTTCAGGTTACAAAAGACGTTGAAAGCTATTTTAACAATTGTTCATGAGAACTTTGAGACAAATTAACCATTATTTTAAGCCATCCCTTTGCTAAAAATTGTTGCAACATAGATGACATGAACTTATTTGACCTTCAGTAAACTGAGGTAGAAAAAGTTGCACATTTAATGTTGATAATTCTAAAGACTCTATTTTAATTAAAGCAACAAACTGAAATTAGTTTAAATACCAAATATGTTCCATTTGGACCACCTGAAAGTCAATTTGTTCACCCTTGTCAATTTTAACCAAGGGGACTGGAGGGGAAATCTGAAGTGGGAGTAGAGGGAGGGGAAGGCAGAAGAGGTGAGGTGCCACCAGGAAGGTTGGAGGCAGATAAAAGCTCAGAGGTCACAGAAAGAGGTCTCCCAGTCCTAAAGCTCATCAGCTTGGACAGATGAAAAGATAGTGTTTTTTGATTTATTTGTTTTAGACCAACAGGTAGAAATGGGCAGTCCACCTAGACCAGAGAAGACAGGGAACTTCCCCAAAACAAAAGCCTGCTTGGGACTATTCCTTAAAGTCCCCATCCTAAGGTAGGTTAACCACAGATAGTTGGCTCCAATTATCCTAGTCATTAACCTGGGATATGAAGGAAGGAGAAACCCTCACATACAGGTAGAGTAACCTGAGTCTATTAGAAGAACAGTGAGAGAGAGAGTGTCAACATCCCCTTCCTTAAGGACAGCCTGTGTTTTCTCCAGCAACCTGGGTTTATTCAGAGGAGGCCTGTCTAGACAATTATTCAATATATCAGGAGAGAGTTTATCAGCCTGGTTAGTGGCCAAACACATTCTGCAAGAGGCTTTTATGTTGAGGTCCTGATTTAGGGCCATTCAGGGCTGGATATAGCGTACCTCAGTCCATTTGCCCTGTTTCCTGCAGAAGAGATCTAATTGATAGGTTAGAAATCAAGAGTCAGATGCTTAAGACACTGAGCAACCCAGGTCCCCCAAAAAAGGCATTTTTATTCCCTCAAAACTCCCAATACACTCTGTAAAGACAATGAGGCCCCAAGCATGTGCAAAATGCAGTTTTAAATCTATGGATCTAAGTCACAAATGTTAGTATACATTAAGAATGGATAGACTTAGGAAGTAAATTATTTGTAAGGCAACATTGTTGATTGTAAACAAAAAAAGGTTTCATAAATGAAAATATCTCCTGTCTAAGCCTTTTTTAAACTTAATCTTGATAGCCCTCTTTCCAAAGAGATATTTTAATCCTCTCTTTTCTCTCCTTTTGTCACACTATTTTAAAATCTAGGGATCTTATGACATGGAAAACTAAGAATTACTATTTATGTATTTCCCTTATTATTTTTATAGGAAGTAATGAAGGAAACAAAGGCAAGAGAAATATAGCTTCAACTAGGTCTCCTTACAGCTTGCAGCCCACTGATAAGACACCTGATAGTCACACACACAGCGTGACCTTCCTCAAGGAACACATGGCTGCCTTACTGCCTTAATGTCTATGTTTTATTAAAACCTAAAAGTAACCTTAACAGCAGCTTGCCCCTCAAGGCCCTGAAAGCCTTGCTTCCCAAATTCCTTAGAAACTTACTTTATCTCTATCCCCCTCCCTCTACAGACTTAAAAGTATATAATCATTCCCTCCTCAATATCCCAGTGCAGCTCTTTCTGTCCATGGGTCCTGTCCCCATACTATAATAAAACCACCTTCTTGCACCAAAAACATCTCAAGAATTCTTTCTTAGCCATTTGCTCACAATCCTCACTTCATAATTTCATCATTTTGGTGCCCTTACTTGGGGCTTCAAGTCTTTTCATCTGGACTCTGAGCCTTGGTGCAAACTTGATGAGTAATCCCTCTTTTTCCATCCTTACTTTCATTTCAGGGGACTTTCAAGGAGTATGGTCTTAGGCTGCAATCCTCTAGCCCACGGCTATGGGGAAGAGAAAGCCTGCCTTTTGGCTAGAAATTAATACACTAGCTGGAATTGTAATAATTTTCAGAAACTTGAAGCCTCCTCTTTACATCTATTCTTATACAAAGTTGTCTGTCTGGGGCACAGGACAGCCACCTAAGTCATTAGCACAGCTGTCAATCTTAAAGACTTCCATGTGAGGATTTCTCCTTATTGGTCTAATGTGATCCCCTCCACATCTCTAGTCTAGCCACCTCTGGCCCAGAAAACTCCACTCAGAGCAGGTCAAAACCAGTACCCAACTGAATTAAAACTCAACTCGGGACAGTTTCTTAGGGAAGTTGGCTGGTAAGGACTATGTGTTTTACTCGGCACCTGAGTGGCTCAATTGGTTAATGATCTCAGCTGAGGTCATGATCTCATGGTTCATGAGTTCAAGCCAGCATCAGGCTCTGTGCTGACAGTGCAGAGCCTGCTTGGGATTCTCTCTCCCCCTCCCTGGTTCATGCACTGTATCTCAAAATAAATAATAAATAACCTTTTAAAAATGCCTTTTTTACCCTGTTCCACTGCTGATTTGTTTCAGAAGCTAGGAACAAATTAGGAAAGGCTTACAGTTTTTTCCTTTCTGTCCTTTCACAATTTGTTTTCTCATTTAAAAAAGAAAGACATGAATCTAACCATCTTGAAACTTACAATGGATGTCTCCTGAAGGTACACTGAATCTAATAGTTTTCATCATGTCTTTAATAAAGTCACCAAAACTTGTCTCATCTGTATCTTTAAGTTGTGCATTTGCAATGATTTTTTTACATAGTTTTTTTATTGAAGTTTGTAATTGTGTTGTTTTGTCAGTTGAATATTAGTTACAATTGTATAAACCAATTTTTAAAGATAATGATTATCAGTGGGTGAAACTGTAACAGGAAAGGATGATAGCAGAATTTATAGTGGAGGGGACCAACTATCATCATTTGAACCCACTGAAATCTTTGTATTTCCAAAAGGGGTGAAATCACCCTTTGTCCTTCTGTAAAGCAGATGTATATAAAGCAGATCCTATGTAAAGCACCCCACACTTTGCAGCATGCTTACCAAAATACTTTTCCCTGATTCTAGCCTAGATCATAATTAAATTTATGGGAAATATAGAGGATAGAACAAGAAGCTAAATAATACTTCAAAGAAGCAAAGTGAGAAATTGAGAATGTAGATCATTCTAGAGAGTAACTGTTTGTTTCTGTAAAAATTGGTAGCACAAAGCATGAAAAGGAAAGAAAATCTACCATTAAAAAGATTCAAGAGCTATAACACCAAATGGATGTGTGATCCTAGGGGGATCTCATTTGAATAAAATAACTTTAAAAATGTATTTAGAGAAAGGGAATATTTGACTATGAACTATCAGATGATACCAAGGTCTTACCATTAATTTGTCAGGATAATGGTTATAATAGAAAAGTGCATACTATTTAGAAATATATTCTGAAATACATTAAAATGGCATGATTTGTGGGTTTGATGAATTTTTACTTATTTTTGAGGCAGTGCAGTAGGAGAGGAACAGTGAGAGAGGAACAGAGGATCCAAAACAGGCTTTCTTTGTGCTGATGGCAGTAAACTTGATGTGGGACTTTAACTCACCAACTGCAAGAGCATGACCTGAGCGGAAGTCAGATGCTCAACAGACTGAGCCACCCAGGTGCCCTGGGTTTGTTTTATAATGCCTCAACAAGGAGAAAAAAAAAATTGGATTAAATGAAGTAGAATCCAAATAATTGTTGAATCTGGATAATGGATAGAGAGGATTTATTGTATTGTTCTCTTAAGTTTAGCAAATTTTAATATTTTTCTAACAAATTGAAAACTTTAACATGTCAAAACTACAATAGTGCAGAAACCTATTATTTATAATTAAATGATGAAATTTTACATTTTAACCTAATGTATAAGGGGCACATACCCTTTCATAATTACTTTGGAGAGTATACAAAAAAATTTTTGAAGAACCTGGCCAAAGTGTACCAGCAAACCTGGATAGTGAAGATGGCCTGAAATTAATTATGGTGTCTATGATCCACTTAGATACCATATTCATAAAAAACAGTTAATATGGCCACGAATATTATAAGGTTATTTATTTATTTACTTACTTACATATTAGTTAATTGATCTGACATCCAGGGCTTTGCTCCTGGTCTCTAAACTATTTATATGCTATCTTTCTCAGATTTACCCTATTGATTGTTCACATATTACTCTACAGTAGAATATTTCTATTCTTGTTTCAGTCCTGGGTGAACTTAGCATTGTAAATTTCTTGCTTTTAAAGTACAATATGCAAATCATAATTAATCACTTTCAAGTGAAAATTAGGGGTTATGGGGTTGTCGACTTATTTGTAAAATACTCTTTCTTCTGGTATAAAAAAATGGTATCTCCACATTTGGTATACATTTGGACAAACTGCATAATAAAATGCTATACTGCCAAGAGTTTTCCCTTAAATACATGTTTTTGAGTAGGTGTCATGTATGAAATTACAAGTAACTACTTTGTTGGCCAGCAGATGGCAAGACATGGTGCTAGTTACAGCATCAAAATATAAGTTCCAAGTTGTAATACAACGAAATGCCATTTCTTGGGCAGCAAATGTAAATAAATTGGGACGTTTAGCACTCAAATTCTAAGACAAAAATATTAAGAGTAAAATGCATCTTGTATTTGTTGTCATAGCACACAGCCTTTACTACAAATCTCTCAAACAGGACAGGGCTGCTTCTGTACTACGTCATTTTAGTAGCCTTAAAGAAAAATTCAGTGAAAGATATGTATGCCATTATTTCCCATTGAAAACATTTCCATTTTACACTTTGAAAAGATTTACCATTTGAGAAATATGGCAAACCTGGAGTACAAAGTGCTGGTGTGTTTTTTCCTGTCTTATTAGAGTAAAAAGCTCTGGGATAAAGTAGTTAAGGAGGGAGGGTAGGTCCATTAACACATTGACCTCACTCTAGTAGTTTGGCAGAATCAGTACCCAGGATTTGCATTTGTACAATTTGCTAAAAGCAAAGTATAAAGCCAGCCTCAGAAACAGCAGAAGTGGAAAGTAAACAGGTATGTTGCTGCTTCTATAAAGCCCTCTTTACACTGTGCTCCCATCAGATCATTGCAGTGCTCATATGGGGAGAGTCAAAATTCACAAACCAAGTTGATAGAGAGCTTCTAGGCAGCCTAGGGAGTGCTAAGGCTGAGAGGGCCCTGTGGGCTTAAAGCAAGCTTTTTTCACTAGTCTTTCATCCTCAGAAACTACAGCTGAGTCTAGACTTAGATGAAGTCATTAAAAGGAATAAGAAGACACTTTGAACAAAGAACATACCATTAAAGTGAGGCTTCTTTGTAAGTGATGCAGAGGGTTTTTAAAACACTCTCATCACAAAATGTCCTTTTCTTCTACACACTCCCATGCCCATATCTTCCTCCCACCCCCTCCCCCACCCCATACTGAACTTGAAGTCCCTTGTACACATCATAATGTTTCTTCTCTGGAATGAATGCTGGTTCTTCCTTACTATCCACTCTCTTATCTTTTAGGGTTTTTTTTTCCCTAAATTATCTGTGGGAATTTAAGATGATCATACTCTAATTAATCTCCCATCTCTATCTTCAACTTTTCCTTTCTTCACAAACAGTAGTGGTAAAAGGCTTTCATGCTTCCTCCTCCCTAATGTTCTACTTATCTTTACACTCCTCCAGTTAAAGTAAGGTGTACCCCAAGGCAAATGCCTAGAAGGGAACTAATTTCACCTTCAGCTGTCTTCAAGGGGATGCTATTCCATGAAGTGTCTTCTCACTTTTCCATATCTTCAAACTTTTCTATTGGCAATTATTGCCAACATATATAAATAAGGAAATCATTCCTGTCTACAAAATTCTCATCTGATTTCCACAGCCATGTAGCTTTTAGCCTTCAGAGATAAGATTAAATGTAAAAAATGCTCTACACTATTCTATTTCACATTCACTGAAAGCTAAATAAAATGTATAAAGTCTCAAGTTCCTGCATTTTTGGATATACATCACAAAATATATAAGGGATAAATACTCCTTTGATTTACTTCTGATGATCCTAGAAATTTCAGTGTATAGTACATCTCCATTTACCTGGATCACATTTCATTAGGGTTATTTTTGTGTATATATTCTCTCATTAGACCTTTAGACTACTAGAATAAAGGAACTATTTTTTTATTTTTATCCTTCTCAGTTGTATAGTAGTGTATCAAAACTAGATAGGAATTTTCTTTCTCTTTCTTTCCTTTCTTTTTGTCAACTGTAGTGTTTTTGTCCCTGTAGTGTTCTTGCCTCATCATCATCCCAGGGCCCTACATGACCTGATCCCTGCTCCTCTCCAACTTCTTAAGTGCTAGTTTCATGGCCAGCTTTTTGTTCTCCAGCATGTAAAATTTGTTCTCAGAAACTTTTTACTTGCTCATGCCTCTGCTTTCTCAAAGATCTTTGCTTGGCTAGTGTCTTTTCACTTAGTCTCAGCTCCCATATTATTGCCTCCTCTCAGGGTCTCTGTATCTAGAGAACCACTTCTCTACTCTTTATCACATTATCCTGTTTTTGTCTTCTTCATGGAAACTAACAGTCCCTGAGATTATGCTATTTGTGTACTTGTTCCACAAAAGAAGAGTCTTGTCTGTTCTATTCCCAGTATTTTCACCATTATGTTAAATGGTGCGTGGCATGTGAAAGGAGCTTGACAAATATTTGTTGAATGAATACATGAATTAGAAAAATCCCTATCCACCCTCAGATCTGTAGTCCAAACCCCAACTTATGTAAGACTCAATATCACCAAGAGGTGTAGCAAAAATGAGAAAATGTGGTTACATGTGTGCATTTTGAAGTGGCATAATAGCCAAACTAAATCCACACCAAATGTTGCTGAGATATTTACAGGTGAGATGACATGTTATATGGGATTTATTAGTACATTGTCCATCATATCCTCATTACCATTGCTCTAATGAGGTCTTCAGAAGAACCCTGTTTTTCTTGTGACCAGAAGCCCTAAGATAAAATAGTGATGGATCCATAAAATATGCATTAAATGAAAGAGGAGAATATTTGGGTAGATAGACTCAGTTGCCCAGATACCCAGTGCCACATTTCAATGTCTAAATATTTGTGGGAAGTCCACTTTCTTTTTAGCAAGGTGAGATCTGGATCTTCCTCCAAGTGTGTCTTCATCTCAAAACACTACCTTCTTTTTTTTTAATTTTTTTCAACGTTTTTTATTTATTTTTTGGGACAGAGAGGGACAGAGCATGAATGGGGGAGGGGAAAACACTACCTTCTTTACTATTAAATATACAAAAGGAAAAGGGAGAATTATTGCCACTCCAAAAGACCTTTTGGTTGCGTGGATGTGGCATTTTGTGTCTTGTAGCATGTTGACACCAAGATGGAATTACATGTGCAGTTTCCTCAGAGAAACATCTGTGAAGAATAAGGCCTCCACGTTGGTGTTCTACAGAATAAAAAACCTAAAGACCTAGATGGAATCTTCACCTCACACCCAGCTCAATAATTCCATTATTCAAGACAAAGAGGGAGATAAAATGTTCAAGAACACCCAGAAAGAAGAGCAATGAAAGTTAGAAGGTATTTCTAGTCTTTTCTGTGATGCCTAACAAACTTTTATACTTATATATATTATACATATGTTATGTTTCTAAAGTATGTTTCTAAAGTAGCTATAATCTAGATAAAGAGAAGCAATGAGATCCTGTCAGTATTTGGATCCTCTGGAGTATTCAGCACAACATTGTAATTTAACCAAATAAAAGTGTTAGGAAAAAAAAAAGGATGAAATATGCCCGCTTCTATCTTACATCATGTTAATATTAAAACACCTAAAATAAAACATGAAAGTCTCTGGATAGGTTGAAAAGGGGTGGGCATAGTATACACCTTTTTGTGTGTCTGCCATGTCTCCAATACCTTCCTTAATTAGCCTCTCTAACCACCCCTTCAATTTAACAAACACAGCTTCCTAGCAGCCGTATTTGTTCACAGTGACCACAACCCACAGTCACAGTTGACAGAACCAGGGACGGGCACCTGGGCTTATGCTTCTCCAGAATGCTCCTGGTTGAAGCAGGGCCAAGAGAGAATCAAACATTTTCATGTACCTGAGTCTGTGACATGTCAACTCAGAATTCATTAGTAAGTAGATGTAGCTGTGCATACTACAAAGTGGAAGTCACTCTATGTAGATATAGTAGAAATCCAGAAACGAGTAAAGAGGGGCACAGAGTATATTTCCAGGGGTCCCACCAGCTTTCCAATTACCCATTTTCAGTTCTTCCTCATGACTAGCTAAATGTCTGACACTGAATTTCAAGATCTATGCCTGCACCGTTTTGTTATTTCTTTTTAAGCTTTCAGGTTGGTTTCTAATACTTAGAACAAGAGAAACTTAACTCACCCAGGTAATAAAGAGACCCCCTAAGAAGTTAATTACTATACTGTTTTACCACTATCTGGTGGTGTGGCCTATATGTTTACAGGCCATTTTAATTTTAAATATAATTTTTTCTAAGAGCCAACAATTCAGATTGGTTATGTGAAATGAAAAAGAATAGTTGGCAAAATTAAGGAGATTTTTTTTTTTTTTTTACTTTTTATGGTAAAGTTTCATAAGGAAGACTGATATGAAAACTGAGAACTATAATCAATTACTTCATGAAATACTTTGCTAATTATATGCTGGAAATTATAGCTATTGTTCCACTTCTTTATCAGTTTCAGTTAAAACATTAGTATTTTGTTGAATGTTAAGAACTGGATTTTACTGTAAGTCTAGTTCTAAACATCGCCTTGCCCATCTAGGCAAACTTATTATCAATAATACATATTGGCACCTGGGTGGATCAGTTCATTGAGAGTCTGACTCTTGATTTCAGCTCAGGTCATGATCTCACAGTTCATGAGATAGAGCCTCAAATAGGGCTGTGCACTGACAGCCCAGAGCCTGCTTGGGATTCTCTTTCTCTCACTGTCTGCCCCTCCCCCACTCATGTTCTATCTCTCAAAATAAATAAGTAAATAAACATTAATAATAATAAAATATCGATTGACACTGTAGCTTTAACTATATTAAAAACTATTCACAGAACTGAGGGCTATATGTAAAGGCATAATAAAAGGCTATTCTGTTAACTGCTGAATGGCCTTTCTGGTTTAAAAAAAGAATAGCTAGGATAACACAGAAGAGTTCACAAAAGAAGTAAACAAGCCTTACCAATAGCTCATCCAGTTATAGAAAAAGGTAAAAATTAGGTAGAATTCAGGTGCAGTTTGAGATGAGGCATTTGGCTGGATACTTCCAGAAACACAATGGAACTGAATGATAGTATTCTCACAAACAGAATATAAAATAAACTGTTGGAAGTTTTTGACCAAGAGATGATAATCATGAAGGATATATGAATACAGAAGAGGAAATGTTCCCTCGCCAGTATGATATGAAAGACAGCCAGATACCTTTTTGATTATATTAAAAGGTTGGGATATTATAAAAATGCTAAAGTATAACCTGTTTTGTTTTCTGTTTTTGCTTTCATCTTTTTATCTTAACATTTCACTCCCCTCTTCAAAATTCCTGTCTTGCTTTCCAGTCTTAATTATTTTTTTCCTCTGGTTCTCCAGCCCCTTTCTTCCAACAAAATTTTCTATTTTTATTAGTGCAGTTATTTCTAGTCAGTGCTTAGGAAGACATCTAATTAATTTAATTCTTGCTATGATGTGTTGGTACTATGAACAAGAGTTTCTTCCTTCATTTGTTCCTTCAGCAATCAATGACTTAATTTCTATCTTGTGCCTCACACTGGAAGTCACTAAGACACAGACTTTGGTCCTTTAAGGAGATCTTAGAGGCAGATATGTAAAAGAAAACCTGCTATGAACTGTTGGTTGTCTTGGCAGATGTACGGACATGTAAAATATACAAATTGGAACATGGTTAATTCTACCTGGGAGTAGAGGTCCGAATAGTTTTATTCTTAAAAAAAAAAAAAGGCAAAATTGATTGTGTAGAAGGAGGAGGACAACATTCTAGGAAAAAAGAATATTTGAACATCCATAAAATTTTGGAGGTAGCAAACACTCCAAGAGTATTGGCAAATAATTCACTTGGTCACAGAGGGAGCAAGCAGGGATGTGTGTCAAAAAATGACACTGGAGAGAAAAGAAAGAGTTGAATCTCAGAAAACTTTTGGATAATAGGATAACATGTTTCAATTTTATACTATAGGCAGGAGGAGCTATCAAAGAGTTTTAAGCCCTGGAGCAGAAAGATAGAGTGTTCATTACAGAAGATCCTGACTGAACCTGGGGAGACATAGAAGTTATATTTTGGCAAGTGTATTTATTTTAATTTTTAAAGAATGTTTGAGAATCTGAAGCAGGCTCCAGGCTCTGAGCTGTTAGCACAGAGCCCAATGCAGGGTTCGATCTCACAGAGTGCTAGATCATGACCTGAGCCAAAGTTGGACACTTAACCGACTGAACCACCCAGGCACCCCTGGAAAGTGTATTATTAAAGGATAATTATTGAAAAGCAAAGTCATGATTCTCATACAAATATTAAAACTAACAAGTTTAAGATTTTAAGTTATGAGGGAAACACCTGGATGTTATAATTGAGAGACTGATTATACAAATGGACAATGGCCATATCATACATGACAGTGATACTATGACCCCAAACCTCTTCATCAACCAGTCTAAGAAGCCAAATCACAACCTCCATCAGCAGAGAAGTGTCGGTATTTGTCAATGCCTGCCAGCTTCCCTAATTTTTACTTCTACTTCCAACTCATGACCAACTAGAAAGAGCCAAATATCCCACCTGCAGTTTTACGCCAACAACCCACTGCTAGGCACAACTGAAGTCTTTCCTTCTATAAAGCTTTCCCACTCACCTTACTGCCTTTGAGTCTCTGCCAACTGTAAGTGATGATGACTGACTCCCTTTAATTTAACAAGCTCTGAATAAATAGTCTCTGTTCTAATTTGTGTGGCCTTTGTTTATTTCCACAGTTTTCCTGGGAGTTCCACTAAGATAGGACCTGCACTGCTCACTGAGATGGAATCCAACCTCTGACCAGGTGCAGTACCATAATAGCCCTTTGTGCCATGTTGTTCTGGACTGTTGGGTCAGTGTCACTGTGGGCACTCAACCTGATGGTCAACCACCTCTGAAAACATAGACTAAAAGTTTCTCTTGGTGAGGGAAAACCAGAGAAAATGCTCTCTCTGTATAAAAGCCAAGCTCTTTGGACAAAGTAATCAAAATAGAAGGAGAATCTCATCATTTTATTGATGACCCACAGTAAAGTTTGTACAAATGGATGCCAGTCCAGTGAAAACCTCATATTCACCAAGTCTGTGAAAGAAGCTCAAACAACAGGTTGATGGGACCTGTACCTATGTTCTATTCTGTGGTTCTTCTTTTTATGACAAGCAGCACTTTTAGACAACATAACACAAAACAGAAACAGAAAAGAGCAAAAGTGGATGAAAGGAATGGTCTGATTCCATCAACGTTAAGGACCAATCACCAACAAATGATAACCAATAACAAAACGGAAGTATTGAACTGGGAGTAAATAGCCCAACAAAAACAGGCCTCCTAAAACTGAAGATATAGCACTTTATTTGTTCATAGAAGACATTATCATCTATGTAGAAAATCCAAGAGAATCAATCAAAAAGCTCCTGGAACAAATTAATGGTTGTAACAAGGTTTTAGTATATAAAATTAATATACAAAAGTCAATTGCTTTCCTATATACCAGTAATTAACAAGTGGAATTTGAAATAAAAAATACAATTTACATTAGTACCCACCACAATTAAATATTAGGTATAAATCCATAGAAATATGTACAAGACCTACGTAAAGGAAACCATAAAACCCTGATTAATGAAATCAAAGAAAAACTAAATGAGAAATATTCCATAGGTGTGGCTAAGAGGACTCAAGAGTCAGATATCAATTCTTCTCACCTTAATCTATACAGATTTGATGCAATCCCAATCAAATCTCAGAAAATTATGTTATGGATATCAACAAACTGATCCTGAAGTTTATATGGAAAGGCAACAGACTCAGAATAGCCAATATAATTTTGAAAGTGAAGAACTAAGTTGGGAGAATGACACTACCCAAAGTCAAAATTTACTCTAAAGCTGTGGTAATCAAGTCAATTTGGTATTGGTGAAAGAATAGATAAATCAATCAATGGAACAGAATAGAAAGCTCAGAAATAGACCCTTAGAAATATAGTGAACTTATATTTGACAAAGAAGCAAAAGAAATACAAGGAAAAACATAGTTTCTTCAACAAATGAGTCTTGAACAACTGGATATCCAATGAGAAAACAAACAGCAGAACAATAAAACAACTAGATGTGGACCTTTTATCGTTCACAAAAATTAATTCAAAGTAGACCTAAATTAAAATGCCCAACAGTAAAACCCCTGGAAGATAACATAGTAGAAATCAACCCATGAAAGAAATAATTGATAAGCTAAAATTAAAAACTTCTGTTATATGAAAAGACTAGTCATAGACTGGGAGAAATAATTTTTAAAAGACACATTTGATAAAGGACTGTTATCCAGTATATACCAAGAACTCTTAAAATTCAACAATAAACAACTCAATTAAAAATTACGCAAAATATTTTTAGAGACACTTTACCATAGAAGATAGACATATATCAAATAAGCTTATAGGAAGATATTCCATGTCATTTAATAGAAATGCAAATTGAAACGACTGGATACCACTACACACCTCTTAGAATAACCAAAATCTGGAAAGCTGACAATGTCAAGTGCTGGCAATGTCAGGAGCTTTCAGACCTTGCTGGTGGGAATGCAAAATGAGAAACCCCCTTTGGAAAGAATTTGGTAGTTCCTCACAAAACTAAACATACTCTTATCATAAAAGCAATCACTCTCCTTGGTATTTACCCAAGGGAATTGAAAACTTATCTACACAAAAATCTACACAGCCTGTATAAAAGCTTTATTCATAATGCCCAAACTTGGAATCAATGACAACATCCTTCAGTAAGTGCATGGATAAATAAACTGAGGTACAACCATACAATGAAATATTCTTCAGCACTACAGAGAAATGAGTTATGAAGTTATGAAAAGACATGAGAAAATCTTAAGTACATCTTACTAAGTGAAATAAGCCAAGCTGAAAAGGCTATATGCTATATGATCCCAACTATATGATATTCTGGAGATGGCAAAAAGACCAATGGTTTCCCAGTGTAATGGTGGGGGGAAAATGAAATAGGCAGAGCACAGAGAAATTTGGAGGCAATGAAAATATTCTGTTGGATACTATAATGATAAATATGTCATTTTACATTCGTCCAACAAATTCACAACAACATGAATAAACTCCAAAGTGGGCTTGGACTTGGGGTGATTATGGTGTCAATTTAAGTTCATCCTGGGTAAACACGTACCATTCTGGTAATTGATGTTTATAATGGCAGAGACTGCATGAGAGGGAGCAGAGGTTATGTGGAAAATCTTTGTACCTTCCACTTAATTTTGTAAACATGAAACTGCTCTAAAAAATAAAGTATTTTAAAATAAAAATTGTTTACTATGTTCTTACTCTTTACTTGGTTGCCAAGTCTTATCCACCTTGTCTCAGGGAAACAGTGCCACTGAAAATTTTGTTGGTATTTCTGCTGAACTAGGTTTAGGTCTCCCATTGAATCTGATGGTTCCATGCAGTACAGACATCACTGATAATTGGGAACACACAATACTTTTCAGCTAGTTGATTAACCTCTTCCAAGTTTCTCTTTCTTGCTTGCTTACATCAATATTTACCACTGTAGCACCCTGAACCCCACCACCTTCTTGTACTACCAGAAGAAAGCAAACTGTATGCAACCTCAAATGGGAAACTTTCACTACCTTGCTCAGATTTATTAGAGACTACCATTGAATACCCTGACCTAATATTACTTATTAATGGATTATATTTCAAAACTAAAACTGGAGTTTATCAAGCAGAATGTATCACTGATTGAAAGCCCTCTTTAGGCTACAGTCCTGAACCGAAAGTAAAATCAGTCCCAATGACAGAAGTTATTGCAATTACTAGAGCTTGTCAAGTAGCCAAAAACAATCAGAATAATCATACACCCAGATAGTATATGTGTTTTTAGAGTAATAAATGACTCTGGGTGTTTTGGAAACAAAAGAAGGTTTTCATCATTGCTAGAACTCTCAAAAATGGCCAACAGAAACTTTTAGATGCACTCCAACTTCCTATAGAAATGGCTATTATGAGGGTTGAGGCCCCTGCAAAAAGAGTATAAAAACTAAGGTAAATGGCTAGCAGAGCATTATGCCAAACAAGCAGCCCTAACCAAGGTTATGATGCTATCTAAACCCTCAGAGGATAAATCTGTGGAGGGATTCAAGGAGGCCATTAAAAATATCAACATTTACCCCCTTATTTTGAGATGGAAGAATGGAAAAAGTAAAGATGATACTCAAAATAGTTACCTAGAGTCAACAGTTGATTAAATAGATTTCTTCATGAAACTACTCATCATGGCATAGACAAATTGTGTTTGTTAAATCTACATTTGTGGAGAAATATTGTTTAAAATCTGAGGTTACTTTTAAGTTGTGGATCAACTGTCAAAAATATAATCCTCAAAAAATTGCAAAAGGAGGTCATGGCCAGGAATCAGAATCTTGAGTCTTCCCCTGAACGTAGCCATGTGGATTTTATCCAGCTTTATCTTCTCTGAAACTTGAATATGGTTTAGTGATTGTGGGTCTATTTTGGGGATGGACTAAAGTACTTCCTTGCTGAAAAGCTATAGTTCTTACAGTCACTGAAATGATGTTTTATTTTGTATTTTCAGCCTGGGGAATATCAATTTTTCTATCAAACGGCCAAGACACAAAACCTAAGGGTATTATTCTTGTATATTCAAAAAGTACTGTATCTTTACCATCCACAATCTTTAAAAAGATGAAAGAAATAATGACATCCTTAATTTAAAACTAGCACAATTTTAGAAACTTTTGGTTCTCTTGACCAAGGTACTGCCACTTATGGCTATATAAGCACTATATCAATTTTCTGAGTGTTATATGCAAGCAATGAATCACTAAATTGTACTCCTGAAACCAATATTACACTATTTTGTTAACTAACTAGAATTTAAATAAAAACTTGAGAGGAAAAAAAAAGAAATTTCCAGAAATGTGTAAAAAGTTTTAAAAAATAAGGCTACCCCACATCATCTATATATGCTCTGTAATGTACTTTATTTCAAAATATCAAAAAGTGCAGAGAAGTGTAAAATAAAAGTAAAACTTTTCATACACCTTAAAAATTTTCTGATTATAAATTGGTAACTAGAATTCCCATGAATTTAGGAATTTCATCTTCATTACTGGACTCTGTCCTGCTCCACACTGACATAGCAAAATACTGCAAAAGATTATCACCAAAAGGTTAGGATTGCCTTCCCACAGTATCTTCCTAAGCAGCTTTTTTATTATCTTCAACATCTCATAGACTAAGAAAGGCATCAGAAATAATTTGCTCTGGAACCTTATTGGAAGGGACCTTATCAGTGCTAATGATGTTGGTCTGTTGCATTCTATTCATTCTTAACTACTTCAGCACAGCTGCTCTCATTAGATAATCACCATGTTTACACAACAACATAAAGGTCAAGAAGAACTTGCAATACAGTGACTAGGGAGGTAACTAAAGAATCCCTGTCTGGTAAAGATCTACATATATAGCTTTCCCTAAATTGGTTAACCTCTCTCAAGTAAGAGAATAACTAAAAGGAAGTATTAGAAACTGAAGGTGCAAACAATGGCTGGCCATATATGACGGTAGAAATGTCATTCATAACATCTGCAGCAGTCTGGAAAGCCAAATCACAGTCTCAGACCAGCCAGAACTTGATCAATGACTGCCAACTTCCCTAAATTTTGTCCCCACTTCCAACTCAAGGCCAACCTAAGATAGTCAAAAATTCCACCTAAACCAATCACAAAAGAAATCCCAATTTAAGTTAATCCACCTCTGTTTTCTCACTGCCAACAACCTCCATTCTTCCTTTTTGTCACTATAAAACTTCCTGAATATCCTGCTTGGCTTTTAGTCTACGAAAATCAAGTCATGGAGGCTGCCTACCATGATATAGCAAACTTTAAATAGATAACCTCTATTTTTTCTCACTTGGGGGTCTTCATTTCTACATAATTTCAAAAAGAATCTCTGAAACATACACATTTATGCATTGAGAATATTGAAATGATTATGGACATGAAGGCAAATGTTTTTTTCTTTTTTTTAGGGTGGCAGAGGGAGGTTGGGGGAGATGAAGGGAAGTCAATAAACTTATATAAGAATCATTTTGCTTTATTATCTGTTATCTTACATTCACAGAGTTGTAAAATAGGTTTTATGAAGGGAGTAATGCCACTAATATGGTGACATAGGTTGTTCCTGACTTTGCTCCTTAACACAAGAAAAACAGCCAGCAACTACTCAAGAACAATACACCACGGGGAGAATTTGAGAACATAAGGTGACTGAAGCACCTCCCTGCACCACAGAGACCAAGACAGACAATTATAAGGGTAAGAAATGCAGCTACATTTGACCACATTGCTCCTCTACTATGTCAACCCAGAACTTCATGGAGAGGTCTCCAGGGCAAAGAGCTCCAGGTCTTCTAGTGAGAGAAGAGAACCTAGCACACACCCCCACCCCAGCATTGTGGGCTGCTTTGTAGGAGCCCTTACTTTGATCTCATACCATAGGGATTGAGGACAATCTGTAGGGCTCAACTACTGGGAATCTGACTGTATCTCAGAAGGGGAGAGGCTTGCAACAACCAGCACATGAATCTTGGTAGACCAAATTTATACTTGCAATACCCAAGTAGTAGTCCCAACTGGAGGTTTTGCTTATCTGCAGAACCAAGTCAGGGTGCACTCTAACCAGGGACCTCATTGGGGTGCAGAGCTGCCCTATTCCACATCTGAACAGGGAACCTAACCAGAGCACATGGGAAGCTGCAAGCCCATTCAACAGCACTACATATAGTAGCACTTGAATGGAGGGCACAGCCTGTGGCTTCCACAATCTACACAGCAAAACCAATGGCCTCACCTGACCAGGGAATTCAGGGCACACTCAGGCCTAATTCAGCTCCCCCGAACAATGAGGTTTACACATTGGGGGTCCTGTTCTAATGCCCTAACAGAGCACAGAAGCTAATTCACAGGTCCATCTCCTACTGAATATAGTTCCAACCATCTAGTAAGCCTGACTAGAGAATCCAGACCACCACAGAGCCCATCATATAGCCTCAGTTGGGTAGGGAACCAAGCCAACAGTCCTATCTAACTGTTCACAGCCAGTGGCAAAACATATAGTCCCTAGTTGTCAGAGCTCAAACAGTAGCCTTGTCAAAAAAACCCAAAAACCAAAAAACAAAAAAACACATACATTATCAGGTCCAAGGACATTACCAGCAGACACACCCAGAAACCCAAATTGAGCTGATTTGTGAAAAACTGTCTTTGCCAAAGCAAACCTGTAAAGACCAGAAGAGGAGGGCAATGGCTCAAATGCATGGATATCAATATAAGAAATCAAAGATAATGAAAAATAACGTAACTTTGATAGTACCAATGAAACTCCAATAAGTGAACCTAAAAAAAGGGAGATCTATGGAACATTAGACAAAAAATTCAGAACATCTAAAGGAAGTTTATGAACTATAAGAAAACACAATTAACATTAGGAAAACAATGCATAAAGTGAAGGGCTGGAAAAGAAATATTTCATGCAAATGAAAAGCTAAAGAAAGTTGGGGTAGCATTTCATATCTGTGACAAAATAAACTTTAAGACTAGTAAGAGACACAAAAGGGTGTCATATAATTCAACAAGAGGATATAACAGTTGCAAATATCTATACACCCAATACAGAAGCACCTAAATACATAAAGCAAATATTAACAGTAATAAAGGCAGAAATTGATAATAATACAATAACAGTAGGTGACTTTTCCACCTGAGTTATATCAGTGCATAGATTAAACATAAAAATCAATAAGGAAACAATGGCCTTAAGTGACACATTAGAAAGGATGCACTTAATAGATATATACCAAAAATTCCATCCCCAAAAAGCAGAATACACTTTTTTTTTCAATTACATATTGAAAAATTTTCCAGGATAAATTACATGCCACAAAACAAGTATCAATAATTTAAGAAGATTGAAAAATCAAGTATCATTTCTGACCACAATGGTATGAAACTAGACATCAGTTGCAAGAAAAACTAGAAAAAACACTAACATGTGGAGGCTAAACAACATGCTATTAAACAGTCGATGGGTCAGTAAATCAAAAACAAAATAAAATTTCACCTGCATACAAGTGAAAATGGGAACACAATGTTCCAAAATTTATGGGATTCTCCAAAAGAAGTTCTAAGGGAGACATACATAGCAATACAGACCCGCCACAAAAGAAACAAGATCTAAAACAACCTAACCAAAACCTAAAGTTAAACTAGAAAAAAAAAAAGAAAAGAACAAAGCCCAAAATTATTAGTAGGAAGGAAATAATAAAGATGAGTGTAAATAAATAAAATTGAAATTATCAATTAAGCTAACAATTGTTTCTTTGAAAAGATTAACAAAATTATAAACCTTTAGCCAGACTCATGAAGGAAAAAACAAAAGAGAGGGGCCAAATAAAATGAGAAATGAAAGAGGAGAAATTAGAACAGACATCACAGAAATGTGAAGGTTTGTAACAGACTACTATAGTTAGATGACCACAATTGGGACAACCTAGAAGAAATGGATAATTCCTAGAAACACACAATCTTCTAAGACTTAATCAGGAAGATATGAACAGACTAATTACTAGTAATAAAATTAAATCAATAATTAAAAATAAAATTAAAAAAACTCCCAACAAACAAAAATCCAGGATCAGACAACTTCACAGGTTATTTCTACCAAACACCAAACATTTAAAAAGAGTTAATATCTATCTTTATCAAACTATTTCAAAAAGTAGAAGACAGGGGCGCCTGGGTGGCTCAGTCGGTTAAGTGACCAACTTCGGCTCAGGTCATGATCTCGCGGTCCAGGAGTTCGAGCCCTGCGTTGGGCTCTGTGCTGACAGCTCAGAGCCTGGAGCCTGTTTCAGATTCTGTGTCTCCCTCTCTCTGACCCTCCCCCCTTCATGCTCTGTCTCTCTCTGTCTCAAAAATAAATAAACATTAAAAAAAAATAGAACAAAGTGTAGAAGACAAAGTAAAGGTTCCAAATTGATTCTACAAGGCCAGTATTACCCTGATACCAGAGATAAAGAAAGAAAGAAAGAAAGAAAGAAAGAAAGAAAGAAAGAAAATTACAGGCCAACATCCCTGATGGACATCAATGAAATAATCCTCAACAAAATATTAGAAAACCGAGTTCAACAATATATTAAAAGAATCATACACCATGATTAAGTGGGATTTATTCAGGGATGTAAGGATGGTTTATCATCTGCAAATCAATCAACAGAAAACAACATAATAACAAAACGAAGGATCAAAATTAGGTGATCATCTCAAAAGCACTTGACAAAGTTCAACATCAATTCATGATAAAAAACTCTCAACAACTAGGTATAGAGAAAACATATCTCAACATAATAAAGGCTACATGTGACAAACCCAGACCTAATATCATACTCAATGGTGAAAAGTTGAAAATTTTTCCTCTAAGGTCAGAGGCAAGAGGAAGATGCCCACTCTCACAGTTTTAATCAAACATAGTACTGGAAGTCCTAGACAGAGCAATCAGAAAAGAAAAAAATAAAAACATCCAAGTTGTTAAGAAGGAAGTAAAACTGTCATGACATGATACTAGATATGAAAAACTATAAAAAGCCCACCAAAAACCTATTAGAATAAATTAATTCAGTAAAGTTGTAGGATGCAAAATTAATATAAAGAAATCTGGTGTGTTTCTATGCATTAATAATGAATTATCAGAAATAGAAATTAGCCTTTGCCTTTGCACAGTAAAGGAATTCACACAATGAAAATGCACTCTGCCAAATGGTGAAGATATTGGCAAATGATATATTCCATAGAGGTTAATATCTAAAATATGTAAAGAACTCATACAACTCAACACACAAAAAATAAAGAATCCAACTTAAAAACATAACTGAATGGATATTTTTACAAAAAAGACATTAATATGGCCAAGAGACACATGAAAACATGCTCAGTATCACTAATCACCCGGAAAATACAAATCAAAACCACAATGAGATATCACTTCACACCTGTCCAAATGGCTAGTGTCAAAAAGACAAGAAATAAGTGTTGGTGAGCTTGTGAAGAAAAGGAACATCTTGTGCACTGCTGGTGGGAATACAGTCATTGTGGAAAACATTATGGAGGTTCCTGAAACCTTGAAAACAGAACTACCACTTAATCCAGGAATTCCATGTCTGGGTATTTATCTGCAGAAAATGAAAGCACTAATTTGAAAAGATATACACACTCTTATATTTATTCCAGAATTGTTTACAATATCCAAGATATGGAAACAACCTAAGTGTCCATCAATAATTAGATAAAAATATGATACACACACACACACACACACACAATTATTCAGCCACGAAAGAAAATCTTGCCATTTGTGACAACATGGAATGACCTAGAGGGTATTATGCTAAGGAAATAAGTCAGAGAAAGGTAAATACCTTATACTCTCACTTATATATGGAATCTAAAAAGCAAAGCAACTGAGCAAAACAAAACAGAAATAGACTCATAAGTACCAGAAACAAACTAGTGTTTGCCAGAGGAGAAGGGTGTGGGGTGATGGGTAAAATAGTTGAAGAGAATTAAGAGGCACAAATTTCCAGTTGTAAAATAACTTATAGGAATGTAAATTAGAACATAGGGAATATAGTCAATTGTAGTAACTTTGTATGGTGACAGATGTAACTATACTTATCATGGTGGTTATTTCAGAATATAAATGTTGAGTCACTATGTTGCACACCTGAAAGTAATATAATATTACATATCAAATATAGTACAAAAATAAATCAAGCAAGCAAGCATGGCTGAAAACTTCCAAAACATAGCAAGAGAAATAGATGTCAAGATCCATAAAACTCAAAGGATCTCAAATATGTTGAACCAAAATAAGGCAAAATAAGTCCAAATTTAAAAAGAAAGAATTTGAAGAGCAAAAAGTAAAATTACTCTTCAGGTAAGGAGAGAATAGGCTAACATAATCAAAATAGAAACTCTCAACCAAACATTGTACACCTGAAGAAGTTATTTTTCAGAAATGAAGGAAAAATAGTCTCCCAAACAAAATCTGAGGAAGTTCATTACCACCAGTCTCATAAGAAATGCTAAAGGGAGTTCTTTGATTTGAAGTAAAAGAATGCTAATTAACATTATAACAACATAAAAAGGTAGCATAAATCTCACTGTTAATGGTAAATATATAATCATAGTTAGATTCTGCAATATGGTAATGGTCGTACATAATTCACTTAAAACCCTAGTTTAAAAGTTAAAAAAAAAAGAACAAAGTAAAAATAGCCATAACTACAATATTATGTTATTAGTTACACAATATTTTTCTTAAAAAATGTAAATTGTAAAAGCAATGACCTAAAATGTGAGGTGAAAGAAAAGTAAAAGTGTAAAGTTTTTTTTTTATTTCTATTAATGTTAATTTGTAATTAGTTTAAACTTGGGTATTAAGTTTAAGATATTTTATATAAACCTCATTGTAATCATAAGGGAAAATCCTGTAGTAATTACACAAAAGGACCTGATAAAAAATTGAAATCATACTGATACCTAAAGTTATCAAAACATACAGAGAAAAGGCATCAAGATAAGGAATAAGAAATGGATCTACAATTAGAAAACAGTTAACAAAATAGCAGCTGTAAGTCATTATGTATTAATAATTACTTTAAATGTAAATAGCTTAAATTCTCCAATTAAAATACATAGAATGGGTGAATTGACTTTTAAAAATATCAGCAATAAGTTGCCTAAAAGAGATTCAGTTTAGCCTTAGACACACATAGGCTGAGAGTAAAGGGATGGAAAAAGACACTTCAAACAAATGGTAGCCAAATAAGAAGCAGGAATAGCTATATTTGTATCAGACAAAATATATCTTAAACTAAAAATTATAAAAAAGAGCGAAGGTTATTGTATAATGATAAAGAGGTCAACACATTACGACGATATAATAATGTGAGGAGAGGTTAAGATGGTGGAATAGTAGGAGGACTCTATGCTTGCCTTGTCCCTCAAACACAGCTAGATAAATATAAAATCATTCTGAACACTCAGGTAATCAGAGGACGGAGAGAACAAACTGTACAACTAGAGGGAGAAAAGAGGCCACATCATGGAAGATAGGAGGTGCAGAGATGGGATCTGCAGAGAGAAAAGAATCGCTGGTACTGAAGGGAGGTAGGCCTGATCAAGGAAAGAGAGAGAAGGAGAGACAGAGGGAACACAGCACCTGGCACTGCATAAGAAAAACATTTCCCCAAAACCACTGATGGGAAAACAAGAGGGGATGATAATTGCACATTTTTATAAGCAGCAGAGTTCAAAGTCTGAAGTTTTAGAAGTCTATGTCATCACTGAGTGGAGCCTGCTGGGCGTAGAGGTTCCCTTTTGGGGAAGGAAGGCAGAGAACCCGAGAGTGTGCAGCATGGTCTGATGATCTCCTGGGTCACTCTGAAAGAGACGGTTCCCCTTCTTGGAGTGTACTCTGAAGAGGTGGCACTGTCTTGACAGGGACCAAAGAGCCATGAGGTGCCACTGAGCTGCCCATTCGCAAGCATATGAGCAGAGATGCCTGCTAAGGACAGTTAACCTGGACGCTAGTGTTTTGATGTCCTTTTCCTTAAACTCCAAGCCCCTATACCTTCATGCAGTTGCCCTTCTGGGACAAACTGGCACCAGCCACAATGCGGCGAGATCTTCCCCCAGAGGATCAGCATGGGTCAACGCCATGCTGGGTACCTAAAATTTGGAGTTTTGAAACCCAGCTGGTGTGCCTGAGATAAAGTGTAGGAGTATGTTACGTCAGGTGTCAGATGGCTTGGACACAGGATGAAGGCAGGGATCTGAGGGAAGTCTGGGACAAATGAGGGGAGATTTCACTTTCCTGTGAAGGTTTTCTGAATAGCCGCGGGCATGATCTCCCCTCTCTGGGAATGAAATAACTGGCTGATAACATTTTCTTCTTCTTTTTTTTTTTAATTTTTTTAAGGTTTATTCATTTCTCAGAGACAGAGAGACAGAGTGTGAGAGGGGGAGGGGCAGAGAGAGAGAGAGGGAGACACAGAATCTGAAACAGACTCCAGGCTCTGAGCTGTCAGCACAGAGCCGGATGCGGGGCTTGAACTCATGGACCTGGAGATCATGATCTAAGCCGAAGCTGGACGCTTAACCGACTGAGCCACCCAGGAGCCCCTGGTTGGAGATATTTTCACCCCCACCCATCAACAGGGAGGGACTTCAGTGAGCAGCACAGTGCCCACAGTAGAGGCTCCAGCTTCTCACAGCAAACCCTGCCTCCTTGTGCTCTGTAGGTGCTTCTTAACTATGGCAAGTGTGGCTGAGAATCAGAATAGCAGTGGGCCCTTCCCTCAGAAGAGCAACACAAAGAGGGCTGCAAAACTTCAGCTCTAGGAGAAATAGGATCTAGCCTCTTTTAACAAGCAGACTAAAGCACACCTAGTTAAAACTCACCGCACAGTGAACAAGGTCCAAAAAGTCCCTATTTTAGTCAAGAAGAAACTCTACAAAAGAGTGACCTGAGGGAAAGAGCAGCCAAATACAACAGCCGAATGCACACAGCATACCCCAGAAACACTATACCCCTGAAGCACCAGGCCCTGGACAGTATATGATCTCTTCTTAATATAGCAATTGCCCTTAGGAGTAGGAAGCATAACAGGCTTTCTACACAGAGAAGACAGAGACCTAAACAAAATGCCAACATGGAGGAATTCGTCTCAAAGGAAAGAACAAGAAGAGATCACAGCTAGGGATCTAGTCCAAAGAGATATAAATAATCTATGCCTGAACTAGAATTTAAAACAACAATCATAAGGATACTGGCTGGGCTTGAGGAAAGCATAGAAGACACCAGGGAGTCTCACATCACAGTGATAAAAGACCTAAAAACTAGTCAGGCCAAAAAGAAAAAAAGTGCAATAACCTAGATGAAAAACTGCCTGGATGTAACGACCACAAAGATGAAAAAAGCAGAGAATAAGTAATAGAGAAGATAAAATTATAGAAAGTAATGAAGCTCAAAAGAAGAGGGAAAGGAAAATGTTGGATCATGAATATAGACTTAGAGAACTTAGTGACTTCACAAGGCATGATAACATTTTATCATTGGAGTCCCAGAGGAAGAAGAGAGGGGAAAAGGGGGCAGAAGGTTTATTTGAGCAAATTATAACTGAAAGCTTTCCTAATCTGAGGAAGGAAACAGACATCCAAATCCATGAGGCACACAGAACTCACATCAAAATCAATAAAATCCAGCCAACACCAAGACATATTTTAGTAAAAATTGCAAAATACAGAGATAAGGAAATAATCCTGAAAGCAATGGAAAAGAACCCTAACCTACAAGGGAAGACAAATAAGGTTAGAAGTAGATCTCACCACAGAAACCTGGCAGGCCAGAAGGTAGTGGCATGATATATTCAACATGCTGAATGGAAAAAATATGCAGCCAAGAATACTTTATCCAACAAGGCTGGAGAACAGGAGAGATAGTGTTTCCAGACAAACGAAAACTAAAGGAGTTCATGACCACTAAAGCAGCTCTGCAAGAAATATTAAAGGGGACTCTTTGGGTGCAAAAAAAAAAAAAAAAGACCAAAAGCAACAAAGACTAGAAAGGAATAGAGAAAATCTCCAGAAACACTGACTTTACAGATAATACAGTGGCACTAATTAATACCTATTAATAACCACCCTGAATGTAAATGTACTAAATGCTCCATCAAAAGACATAGGGTACCAGAATGGAATAAAAAACAAGACCCATTTATATGCTGCCCTAGACAGACTCATTTTATACCTAACGACATCTCCAGATTGAAAGTGAGATTGAGAGCCATCTATTATAATATGGAGGTCAAAAAAAAAGCCAAAGTAGCCCTACTAATATCAGGCAAGTGACAAGAGATGAAGAAAGGCACTATGTCATAATAAAGGGGTCTATACAACAAGAAGATGTAACAACTGTAAATATTTATTCCCCCAACTTTGGAGTAGCCAAATACATAAATCAATTAACAACTAACAAAGAGTCTCATTGATAATAATACAATAATAGTAGGAAACTTTAACACTCCATTCACAGCGATGAACAGATCATATAAGTGGAAAATCAAAGAGGAAACAATGGCTTTGAGTGATATACTGGACCAGATGGACTTAACAGATATATTCAGAACAATTATCTTAAAGCAACAGACTACACATTCTTTTCAAGGGCACATAGGACATTTTCTAGAATAGCCTACATACTGAGTCAAACAAATACAAAAAGAATGAGGTCATACCATGTATGATTTCTGACCAAAACACTACGAAACTTGAAGTCAACCACAAGAAAAGAAATTGGAAAGACCACCAATGCATGGAGGTTAAAGAACATCCATAGAATGAATGAGTTAACCAGGAAATTAAAGAAGAAATTAAAAACACATGGAAGCAAGTGAAAATGGAAACCTAACAGTCCAGAAACTTTGGGATGCAGCAAAGGCAGTCATAAGAGAGAATGAATTTAGATTTATAGCAATACAGGACTACCTCAAGAAGCAAGAAAAGTCTCAAATACATAACCTAATGTTATACCTGAAGGAGTTAGAAATGGAACATCAAATAAGGTGTGAAGGTGGTACAAGAAGGGAAATAATAAAGATCAGAGCAAAAATAAATTATATAGACAAAACAAAACAGAACAGATCAACAAAACTAAGAGGATGTTATTTGAAAGAATTAATAACATTGATAAACCCATAGCCAGACTTAGCAAAAAGAAAAAAGAAGGGACCCAAATAAATAAAATCATGAAAGAGGAAAGATCACAACACCAAAAATACAAATTATAAGAGAATATTATGAAAAATTATATGCCAACAAATTGGGCATTCTGGAGGAAATGGATAACTTCCTAGAAATATATAAACTACCAAACTGAAACTGGAAGAAATAGAAATTTTAAAGAGACCCATAATCAGCAAGGAAATTGAATTAGTGATCAAAAATCTCCCAATAAACAAAAGTCCAGGGCCAGATGGTTTCCCAGGGGAATTCTACCAGGCATTTAAAGAAGAGTTATTTCCCATTCTTCTGAAACTATTCCAAAAAATAAAAAATGGAAGGAAAACTTCCAAATTCATTCTATGAGGCCAGCATTACCTTGATTACAAAACCAAAGACCCCACTAAAAAGAATTAGAGGCAAATATCCCTATGGAACATGGGTGCAAATATTCTCAAGATGATACTAGCAAATTGAATCCAACAGTACATTAAAAGAATTATTCACCACAAATGGGATTTATTCCTGGTATGCAGGGCTGGTTCAATATTTGCAAATCAATGTAATATACCACATTAATAAAAGAAAGGATAAGAACCATATGATCCTCTCAATATATGCAGAAAAGGCATTTGACAAAATACAGCATCCACTCTTGATAAAAGCCCTCAGCAAAGTAAGGATAGAGGGAACATACCTCAACATCATAAAGGTCATATATGTAAGACTCACAGTTAATATCATCCTCAATAGGGAAAACTGAGAGCTTTACTTCTGCAGTCAGAACAAGTTAGGGATGACCACTCTCACCATTGTTATTTAACACAGTAATGGAAATTCTAGCCATAGCAATCAGAGAACAAAACGAAATAAATTGGCAAGGAAGAAGTCAAAGGTTCACTATTTGCAGATTAAATAATACTTTATGAGGAAAACCCAAAAGACTACAACAAGCAGGAAGATGGCGGCATAGGAGGATGCTGGGCTCACCTCGTCCTGCTGATCACTTAGATTCCACCCATATCTGCCTAAATAACCCAGAAAACCACCAGAAGACTAGCAGAAGGGACTCTCCGGAGCCAAGCGTAGACAAGAGGACTATGGAAGAGGGTAGGAAGGGTGGAGAGGTGGTAGTGCTACACAGACTGGCAGGAGGGAGCGGGGATGGTGGAGGGGCAGCCCACTGTGCAAGGCAGAGCTCCTGAAGTCTACCTTGCAAAAACAGAGGGGCTGGACTGCATGAGTTCTGACAGCCAGCAGGACTTAACATCTGGAATGTTAACAGTCAATAGCTCTGCTCTCAGAGAGCAGGGAGGGCGAGAGGACACCGGGAGGGAGAGTTGTTGAGTCCTGGGAGACAGAGCTCAGCTCTGCAGGGAAAAAAAGGTGCTGGCAAGTGCCATATCCCTCTCCCATCCCCCAGACAAAATTCCAAAGGGAACAAGTTACCATCACCCAAATTCCTTGCACCATGCAAACACCCAACGCTGTGCTTCTATGGATCCATCCCTCCAATGGGTCTGCCTCCCTCCCGGTGTTGCAAGGACCCTCCTTCAGGGGACCACCTATGGCAAAGCAAGCTAATCCTGCCCCTCCTGCCCCTGTGCACCTTGCATATCCACCCTGGCTAATACACCAGATCCCATGGAAGCAGAACCACAAACCTGGCAGTGTGCAAGTAGCCCAGACAGGGGTCACACCACTCCACAGTCAGTCCTGCCCCTGGGAGATGGGAAGATAAGGTACACACCAGTCTGACTGTGGCCCCAGGGGTGGGCTGGGGCACACATCAGTTCTGACTGCAGCCCCGCCCACCAACAAGTTACTCCAGACAGCACAGGGGAAGTGCCCTGCAGTTTGGAGCCACCACAGGGACTACCCAAAATGATGAAACGGAAGAATTCTCCTCAAAAGAAACTCTAGGAAGTAGCGACAGCTAATGAATTGATTGAAAATGATTTAAGCAATATAATGGAACAAGAATTTAGAATGATAGTCATAAAATGAATCTCTGGGCTTGAAAAAAAGCACAGAGGACAGCAGAGAATCTATTGCTACAGAGATTAAGGGACTAAGAAATAGTCATGAGGAGCTAAAACATGCTATAAATGAGGTGCAAAATAAGATGGAGGCAGCCATAGCACGGATTGAAGAGGCAGAGGAGAGAATAGGTGAATTAGAAGATAAAATTATGGGAAAAGAGGAACCTGAGAAAAAAAGAGATAAAAAAAATCCAGGAGTATGAGGGGAGAATTAGAGAACTAAATGATGCAATCAAACAGAACAAATTCCAGAAGAAGAGGAAGAGAGAGAAAGGGGCTGAAGGTGTACTTGAATAAATCATAGCTAAGAACTTCCCTGATCTGGGGAAGGAAAAAGGCATTGAAATCCAAGAGACACAGAGAACTCCTTTCAGATGTAACTTGAATCTATCTTCTGCACGACATATCATAGTGAAACTGGCAAAATATAAGGATAAAGAGAAAATTCTGAAAGTAGCTAGGGATAACGGGCACTAACTTACAAAGATAGACACATAAGACTAGTGGCAGACCTATCTACTGAAACTTGGCAGGCCAGAAAGGAATGGCAGGAAATCTTCAGTGTGATGAATAGAAAAAATATGCTGCCAAGAATCCTTTATCCTTCAAGTCTGTCATTCAGAATAGAAGGAGAGATAAAGGTCTTCCCAAACAAACAAAAACTGAAGGAATTCATCACCAGTAAACCAGCTCTAGAAGAGATCCTAAGGGGGATTCTGTGAGTGAAATGGTGCAAGGACCACAATGTACCAGAGACATCACTACAAGCATGAAACCTACAGACATCACAATGACTCTATACCCATATCTTTCAATAATAACACTGAATGTAAATGGACTAAATGCTCCAACCAAAAGACATAGGGTATCATAATGGTTAAAAAAACAATACCCATCTATTTGCTGTCTACAAGAGACTAATTTTATTTTATTTTATTTTATTTTATTTTATTTTATTTTTTATATGAAGTTTATTGACAAATTGGTTTCCATACAACACCCAGTGCTCATCCCAAAAGGTGCCCTCCTCAATACCCATCACCCACCCACCCCTCCCTCCCACCCCCCATCAACCCTCAGTTTGTTCTCAGTTTTTAACAGTCTCTTATGCTTTGGCTCTCTCCCACTCTAACGTCCTTTTTTTTTTTTTTTTTTTTTACCTTCCCCTCCCCCATGGGTTCCTGTTAAGTTTCTCAGGATCCACATAAGAGTGAAACCATATGGTATCTGTCTTTCTCTGTATGGCTTATTTCACTTAGCATCACACTCTCCAGTTCCATCCACGTTGCTACAAAGGGCCAGATTTCATTCCTTCTCATTGCCATGTAGTACTCCATTGTGTATATAAACCACAATTTCTTTATCCATTCATCAGTTGATGGACATTTAGGCTCTTTCCATAATTTGGCTATTGTTGAGAGTGCTGCTATGAACATTGGGGTACAAGTGCCCCTATGCATCAGTACTCCTGTATCCCTTGGGTAGATTCCTAGCAGTGCTATTGCTGGGTCATAGGGTAGGTCTATTTTTAATTTTCTGAGGAACCTCCACACTGCTTTCCAGAGCGGCTGCACCAATTTGCATTCCCACCAACAGTGCAAGAGGGTTCCCGTTTCTCCACATCCTTTCCAGCATCTATAGTCTCCTGATTTGTTCATTTTGGCCACTCTGACTGGCGTGAGGTGATACATGAGTGTGGTTTTGATTTGTATTTCCCTGATAAGGAGCGACGCTGAACATCTTTTCATGTGCCTGTTGGCCATCTGGATGTCTTCTTTAGAGAAGTGTCTATTCATGTTTTCTGCCCATTTCTTCACTGGGTTATTTGTTTTTCGGGTGTGGAGTTTGGTGAGCTCTTTATAGATTTTAGATACTAGCCCTTTGTCTGATATGTCATTTGCAAATATCTTTTCCCATTCCATTGGTTGCCTTTTAGTTTTGTTGGTTGTTTCCTTTGCTGTGCAGAAGCTTTTTATCTTCATAAGGTCCCAGTAATTCACTTTTGCTTTTAATTCCCTTGCCTTTGGGGATGTGTCGAGTAAGAGATTGCTACGGCTGAGGTCAGAGAGGTCTTTTTCTGCTTTCTCCTCTAAGGTTCTGATGGTTTCCTGTCTCACATTTAGGTCCTTTATCCATTTTGAGTTTATTTTTGTAAATGGTGTGAGAAAGTGGTCTAGTTTCAACCTTCTGCATGTTGCTGTCCAGTTCTCCCAGCACCATTTGTTAAAGAGGCTGTCTTTTTTCCATTGGATGTGCTTTCCTGCTTTGTCAAAGATGAGTTGGCCATATGTTTGTGGGTCTAGTTCTGGGGTTTCTATTCTATTCCATTGGTCTGTGTGTCTGTTTTTGTGCCAATACCATGCTGTCTTGATGATGACAGCTTTGTAGTAGAGGCTGAAGTCTGGGATTGTGATGCCTCCTGCTTTGGTCTTCTTCTTCAAAATTCCTTTGGCTATTCGGGGCCTTTTGTGGTTCCATATGAATTTTAGGATTGCTTGTTCTAGTTTCGAGAAGAATGCTGGTGCAATTTTGATTGGGATTGCATTGAATGTGTAGATAGCTTTGGGTAGTATTGACATTTTGACAATATTTATTTTTCCAATCCATGAGCAGGGAATGTCTTTCCATTTCTTTAAATCTTCTTCAATTGCCTTCATAAGCTTTCTATAGTTTTCAGCATACAGATCCTTTACATCTTTGGTTAGATTTATTCCTAGGTATTTTATGCTTCTTGGTGCAATTGTGAATGGGATCAGTTTCTTTATTTGTCTTTCTGTTGCTTCATTGTTAGTGTATAAGAATGCAACTGATTTGTGTACATTGATTTTGTATCCTGCAACTTTGCTGAATTCATGTATCAGTTCTAGCAGACTTTTGGTGGAGTCTATCGGATTTTCCATGTATAATATCATGTCATCTGCAAAAAGCGAAAGCTTGACTTCATCTTTGCCAATTTGGATGCCTTTGATTTCCTTTTGTTGTCTGATTGCTGATGCTAGAACTTCCAGCACTATGTTAAACAACAACGGTGAGAGTGGGCATCCCTGTCGTGTTCCTGATCTCAGGGAAAAAGCTCTCAGTTTTTCCCCGTTGAGGATGATGTTAGCTGTGGGCTTTTCATAAATGGCTTTTATGATCTTTAAGTATGTTCCTTCTATCCCGACTTTCTCAAGGGTTTTTATTAAGAAAGGGTGCTGGATTTTGTCAAAGGCCTTTTCTGCATCGATTGACAGGATCATATGGTTCTTCTCTTTTTTTTTGTTAATGTGATGTATTCCGTTGATTGATTTGCGAATGTTGAACCAGCCCTGCATCCCAGGAATGAATCCCACTTGATCATGGTGAATAATTCTTTTTATATGCTGTTGAATTCGATTTGCTAGTATCTTATTGAGAATTTTGGCATCCATATTCATCAGGGATATTGGCCTGTAGTTCTCTTTTTTTACTGGGTCTCTGTCTGGTTTAGGAATCAAAGTAATACTGGCTTCATAGAATGAGTCTGGAAGTTTTCCTTCCCTTTCTATTTCTTGGAATAGCTTGAGAAGGATAGGTATTATCTCTGCTTTAAACGTCTGGTAGAACTCCCCTGGGAAGCCATCTGGTCCTGGACTCTTATTTGTTGGGAGATTTTTGATAACCGATTCAATTTCTTCGCTGGTTATGGGTCTGTTCAAGCTTTCTCTTTCCTCCTGATTGAGTTTTGGAAGAGTGTGGGTGTTCAGGAATTTGTCCATTTCTTCCAGGTTGTCCAATTTGTTGGCATATAATTTTTCATAGTATTCCCTGATAATTGTTTGTATCTCTGAGGGATTGGTTGTAATAATTCCATTTTCATTCATGATTTTATCTATTTGGGTCATCTCCCTTTTGTTTTTGAGAAGCCTGGCTAGAGATTTGTCAATTTTGTTTATTTTTTCAAAAAACCAACTCTTGGTTTCGTTGATCTGCTCTACAGTTTTTTTAGATTCTATATTGTTTATTTCTGCTCTGATCTTTATTATTTCTCTTCTTCTGCTGGGTTTAGGCTGCCTTTGCTGTTCTGCTTCTATTTCCTTTAGGTGTGCTGTTAGATTCTGTATTTGGGATTTTTCTTGTTTCTTGAGATAGGCCTGGATTGCAATGTATTTTCCTCTCAGGACTGCCTTCGCTGCGTCCCAAAGCGTTTGGATTGTTGTATTTTCATTTTCGTTTGTTTCCATATATTTTTTGAGTTCTTCTCTAATTGCCTGGTTGACCCACTCATTCGTTAGTAGGGTGTTCTTTAACCTCCATGCTTTTGGAGGTTTTCCAGACTTTTTCCTGTGGTTGATTTCAAGCTTCATAGCATTGTGGTCTGAAAGTATGCATGGTATAATTTCAATTCTTGTAAACTTATGAAGGGCTGTTTTGTGACCCAGTATATGATCTATCTTGGAGAATGTTCCATGTGCACTCGAGAAGAAAGTATATTCTGTTGCTTTGGGATGCAGAGTTCTAAATAGATCTGTCAAGTCCATCTGATCCAGTGTCTCCTTCAGGGCCCTTGTTTCTTTATTGACCGTGTGTCTAGATGATCTGTCCATTTCTGTAAGTGGGGTGTTAAAGTCCCCAGCAATTACCACATTCTTATCAATAAGGTTGCTTCTGTTTATGAGTAATTGTTTTATATATTTGGGGGCTCCGGTATTCGGCGCATAGACATTTATAATTGTTAGCTCTTCCTGATGGATAGACCCTGTAACTATTATATAATGTCCTTCTTCATCTCTTGTTACAGCCTTTAATTTAAAGTCTAGTTTGTCTGATATAAGTATGGCTACTCCAGCTTTCTTCTGGCTTCCAGTAGCATGATAAATAGTTCTCCATCCCCTCACTCTGAATCTAAAGGTGTCCTCAGGTCTAAAATGAGTCTCTTGTAGACAGCAAATAGATGGGTCTTGTTTTTTTATCCATTCTGATACCCTATGTCTTTTGGTTGGCGCATTTAATCCATTTACATTCAGTGTTATTATAGAAAGATACGGGTTTAGAGTCATTGTGATGTCTGTCTGTTTTATGCTTGTAGTGATGTCTCTGCTACTTTGTCTCACAGGGTCCCCCTTAGGATCTCTTGTAGGGCTGGTTTAGTGGTGACAAATTCCTTCAGTTTTTGTTTGTTTGGGAAGACCTTTATCTCTCCTTCTATTCTAAATGACAGACTTGCTGGATAAAGGATTCTTGGCTGCATATTTTTGCTGTCTAGCACCCTGAAAATCTCGTGCCAATTCTTTCTGGCCTGCCAAGTTTCAAAAGAGAGATCAGTCACGAGTCTTATAGGTCTCCCTTTATATGTGAGGGCACGTTTACCCCTTGCTGCTTTCAGAATTTTCTCTTTATCCTTGTATTTTGCCAGTTTCACTATGATATGTCGTGCAGAAGATCGATTCAAGTTACGTCTGAAGGGAGTTCTCTGTGCCTCTTGGATTTCAATGCCTTTTTCCTTCCCCAGTTCAGGGAAGTTCTCAGCTATGATTTCTTCAAGTACCCCTTCAGCACCTTTCCCTCTCTCTTCCTCCTCTGGGATACCAATTATGCGTATATTATTTCTTTTTAGTGTATCACTTAGTTCTCTAATTTTCCCCTCATACTCCTGGATTTTTTTATCTCTCTTTTTCTCAGCTTCCTCTTTTTCCATAACTTTATCTTCTAGTTCACCTATTCTCTCCTCTGCCTCTTCCATCCGAGCCGTGGTGGTTTGCATTTTGTTTTCCATTTCCTTTAAAGCGTTTTTCAGCTCCTCGTGACTGTTCCTTAGTCCCCTGATGTCTGTAGCAAGAGATTCTCTGCTGTCCTGTATGCTGTTTTCCAGCCCAGCGATTAATTTTATGACTATTATTCTAAATTCACTTTCTGTTATATTATTTAAGTCCTTTTTGATCAGCTCATTAGCTGTTGTTATTTCCTGGAGATTCTTCTGAGGGGAATTCTTCCGCTTGGTCATTTTGGATAGTCCCTGGTGTGGTGAGGGCCTGCAGGGCACTTCCCCTGTGCTGTGGTGTATAACTGGAGTTGGTGGGCGGGGCCGCAGTCCGACCTGATGTCTGCCCCCAGCCCACTGCTGGGGCCACAGTCAGACTGGTGTGTGCCTTCTCTTCCCCTCTCCTAGGGGCGGGATTCACTGTGGGGTGGCGTGGCCCGTCTGGGCTACTTGCACACTGCCAGGCTTGTGATGCTGGGGATCTGGCGTATTAGCTGGGGTGGGAAGGCAAGGTGCACGGCGGCAGGGGGGGCAGGCTTAGCTCGCTTCTCCTTAGGTGATCCACTTCAGGAGGGGCCCTGTGGCAGCCGGAGGGAGTCAGATCGCTGCCGGAGGTTTGGCTCCGCAGAAGCACAGAGTTGGGTGTTTGCGCGGAGCGAGCAATTTCCCTGGCCGGAGCCGGTTCCCTTTGGGATTTTGGCTGGGGGATGGGCGGGGGAGATGGCGCTGGCGAGCGCCTTTGTTCCCCGCCAAACTGAGCTCTGTCGTCCGGGGGCTCCGCAGCTCACCCTCCCTTTGTCCTCCAGCCTTCCCGCTTTCCGAGCAGAGCTGTTAACTTATGACCTCCCAGACGCTAAGTCGCGCTTGCTGTCGGAACACAGTCTGTCAGGCCCCTCCGCTTTTGCAAGCCGGACTCGGGGGCTCTGCTTGGCCGGCGAGCCGCCCCTCCGCCCCGGCTCCCTCCCGCCAGTCCGTGGAGCGCGCACCGCCTCGCCGCCCTTCCTACCCTCTTCCGTGGGCCTCTAGTCTGCACTTGGGTCCGGTGACTCTGTTCTGCTAATCCTCTGGCGGTTTTCTGGGTTATTTAGGCAGGTGTAGGTGGAATCTAAGTGATCAGCAGGACGCGCGGTGAGCCCAGCGTCCTCCTACGCCGCCATCTTCCCAGCTACAAGAGACTAATTTTAGACCTGAGGACACCTTCAGATTGAAAGTGAGGGGATGGAGAACTATCTATCATGCTACTGGAAGTCAAAAGAAACCTGGAATAGCCATACTTACATCAGACAAGCTAGACTTTAAATTAAAGGCTGTAACAAGAGATGAAGAAGGGCGTTATATAATAATTACAGGGTCTATCCATCAGGAAGAACTAACAATTATAAATGTCTGTGCGCCGAATACGGGAGCCCCCAAATATATAAAACAATCACAAACATAAACAACCTTATTGATAAGAATGTGGTAATTGCAGGGGACTTTAATACCCCACTTACAAGAATGGATAGATTATCCAGACACAGGATCAATAAAGAAACAAGGGCCCTGAATGATACATTGGATCAGATGGGCTTGACAGATATATTTAGATCTCTGCATCCCAAACCAACAGAATATAATTTCTTCTCAAGTGAACATGGAACATTCTCCAAGATCACATACTGGGTCACAAAACAACCCTTCATAAGTATAAAAGAATTGAGATCATACCATGCACACTTTCAGACCACAGTGCTATGACACTTGAAATCAACCACAGAAAAAGTCTGGAAAACCTCCAAAAGCATGGAGGTTAAAGAACACCCTACTAAAGAATGAATGGGTCAACCAGGCAATTAGAGAAGAAATTAAAAAAGATATATGGAAACAAATGAAAATAAAAATACAACAACCCAAACGCTTTGGGATGCAGTGAAGGCAGTCCTGAGAGGAAAATACATTGCAATCCAGGCCTATCTAAAGAAACAAGAAAAATCCCAAATACAAAATCTAACAGCACACCTAAAGGAAATAGAAGCAGAACAGCAAAGACATCCGAAACCCAGCAGAAGAAGAGAAATAATAAAGAGCAGAGCAGAAATAAACCATATAGAATCTAAAAAAATTGGAGAGCAGATCAATAAAACCAAGAGTTGGGTTTTTGATAAAATAAACAAAACTGATAAACCTCTAGCCAGGCTTCTCAAGAAGAAAAGGGAGATAACCCAAATAGATAAAATCATGAATGAAAATGGAATTATTACAACCAATCCCTCAGAAATACAAGCAATTATCAGGGAATACTATGAAAGATTATATGCCAAAAAAACTGGACAACCTGGAAGAAATGGGCAAATTCCTAAGCACCCAAACACTTCCAAAACTCAAACAGGAAGAAATAGAAAACTTGAGCAAACCCATAACCAGTGAAGAAATTGAATCAGTTATCAAAAATCTCTGAACAAATAAGAGTGCAGGACCAGATGGCTTCCCTGGGGAATTCTACCAGATATTTAAAGCAGAGATAATACCTATCATTCTCAAGCTTTTCCAAAAAATAGAAAGGGAAGGAAAACTTCCTGACTCATTCTATGAAGCCAGCATTACTTTGATTCCCAAACCAGACAGAGACCCAGCAAAAAAAGAGGACTATAGGCCAATATCCCTGATGAATATGGATGCAAAAATTCTCAATAAGATACTAGCAAATCAAATTCAACAGCATATAAAAAGAATTATTCACCATGATCAAGTGGGATTTATTCCTGGGCTGCAGGATAGAAGGAACATACTTAAACATCATAAAAGCCATTTATGAAACGCCCACAGCTAATAACATCCTCAATGGGGAAAAACTGAGAGCTTTTTCCCTGAGATCAGTAACATGACAGGGATGTTCACTCTCACCGCTGTTGTTTAAGATAGTGTTGGAAGTGCTAGCATCAGAAATCAGACAACTAAAGGAAATCAAAGGCATCAAAATTGGCAAAGATGAAGTTAAGCTTTCACTTTTTGCAGATGACATGATATTATATATGGAAAATCTGATAGACTCCACCAAAAGTCTGCTTGAACTGATACATGAATTCAGCAAAGTCGCAGGGTACAACATCAATGTACAGAAATCAGTTGCATTCTTATACACTAACAATGAAGCAACAGAAAGACAAATAAATCTGATCCCATTCATAATTACACCAAGAAACATAAAATACCTAGGAATAAACCTAACCAAAGATGTAAAAGATCTGTATGCTGAAAACTACAGAAAGCTTATGAAGGAAATTAAAGAAGATACAAAGAAATGGGAAAACACTTTGTGCTCATGGATTGGAAAAATAAATATCGTTAAAATGTCAATACTACCCAAAGCTATCTACACATTCAATGCAATCCCAATCAAAATTGTGCCAGCATTCTTCTCGAAGCTAGACCAAGCAATCCTAAAATTTTTATGGCACCACAAAAGACCCCGAATAGCCAAAGTAATATTGAAGCAGAAGACCAAAGCAGGAGGCATCACAATCCCAGACTTTAGCTTCTACTACAAAGCTGTCATCATCAAGACAGCATGGTATTGGCACAAAAACAGACACATAGACCAATGGAATAGAATAGAAACTCCAGAATTGGACCCAGAAAAGTATGGCCAACTAATCTTTGACAAAGCAGAAAAGAATATCCAATGGAAAAAAGACAGTCTCTTTAACAAATGGTGCTGGGAGAACTTGGCAGCAACATGCAGAAGAATGAAACTAGACCACTTTCTTACACCATTCACAAAAATAAACTCAAAATGGATAAAGGACCTGAATGTGAGACAGGAAACCATCAAAACCCTAGAGGAGAAAGCAGGAAAAAACCTCTCTGACCTCAGCCACAGCTTGTCTTACTTGTCTTAGTTGACACATCTCCAAAGGCAAGGGAATTAAAAGCAAAAATGAACAATGGGACCTCATGAAGATAAAAAGCTTCTGCACTGCAAAGGAAACAAATCGACAAAACTAAAAGGCAACCAACAGAATGGGAAAAGATACTTGCAAATGACATATCAGACAAAGGGCTAGTATCCAAAATCTATAAAGAGCTCACCAAACTCCACACCCGAAAAACAAATAATCCAGTGAAGAAATGGGCAGAAAACATGAATAGACACTTCTCTAAAGAAGACATCCAGATGGCCAACAGGAACATGAAAAGATGCTCAACGTCACTCTTCATCAGGGAAATACAAATCAAAACCACACTCAGATATCACCTCACACTGGTCAGGGTGGCCAAAATGAACAAATCAGGAGACTACAGATGCTGGAGAGGATGTGGAGAAACATGAACCCTCTTGCGCTGTTGCTGGGAATGCAAATTGGTGCAGCCACTCTGGAAAACAGTGTGGAGGTTCCTCAAAAAGTTAAAAATAGACCTACCCTATGACCCAGCAATAGCACTGCTAGGAATTTACCCAAGGGATACAGGAGTGCTGATGCATAGGGGCACTTGTACCCCAATGTTTTTAGCAGTACTTTCAACAATAGCCAAATTATGAAAAGAACCTAACTGTCCATCAACTGATGAATGGATAAAGAAATTGTGGTTTATATACACAGTGGAATACTATGTGGCAATGAGAAAGAATGAAATATGGCCTTTTGTAGCAACGTGGATGGAACTGGAGAGTGTTATGCTAAGTGAAATAAGTCATACAGAGAAAGACAGATACCATATGCTTTCACTCTTATGTGGATCCTGAGAAACTTAACAGAAGACCATGGGGGAGGGGAAGGGGAAAAGAAAGTTGGACAGGGAGGGAGCCAAACCATAAGAGACTCTTAAAAACTGAGAACAAACTGAGGGTTGATGGGGTTGGGAGGGAGGGGAGGATGGGTGATGGGCATTGAGGAGGGCCCCTGTTGGGATGAGCACTGAGTGTTGTATGGAAACTAATATGACAATAAATTTCATATAAATAAAAAAAGAAAAATAACACAAAATATTACTAGAACCCATACACGAATTCAGCAATTGCAGAATATAAAATCAAAGTACAGAAATTTGTTTCATTTCTACACACTAATAATGAAGAAACAGAAAAAGAAATCATGGAACTAATCCTATTTACATCTATACCAAAAACCATAAGATACCTAGAAATAAACCTAAACAAAGAGGTAAAAGATCTATACACTGAAAACTATGGAAAGCTAATGAAATAAACTGAAGATGACACAAAGAAATAGAAAAACATTCCATGCTCATGGATTGGAAGAACAAATATTGTTAAAATGTCTATTTACCCAAAGCAACTTACACAATTAAGGCAATCCCTATCAAAATACCACCAGCGGGGTACCTGGGTGACTCAGGTGGTTAACTATCCAACACTTGGTTTAAGCTCAGGTTATGATCTCATGGTTTGTGGGTTTGAGCCCTGCATTAGCTCTGCACTGATAGTGCATGGCCTACTTGGGATTCTCTCTCTCCCTCTTTCTCTCCCCCTCCCCTGCTCACACAGGCATGCCCTCTCTCTCAGTCTCTCTCTCAAAATAAACTTTAAAAACAAAATATCACCAGCATTTTTCATAGGCCTAGAACAAACAATCCTAAAATTTGTATGGAACCACAAAACACCCTAAATAGCCAAAAAAATCTCGATAAAGAAAACAAGGCTGGAAGCATCAAAATTCCAGACTTCAAGCTATATTACAAAGTTATAGTTATCAAGAGAGTGTATGGTAATGTCACAAAAACAGACACATAGATCAATGGAATAGAATAGAAAACCCAGATATGGACCCACAACTATATCGTCAACTCATCTTCCACAAAGCAGGAAAAAACATCCAATGGAAAAAATTCTCTTCAACAAACAGTGTTGGGAAAACTGGACAGCAACATGAAGAATAAAACTGGACCACTTTCTTACATTACACATAAAAATGAACTAAAAATGGATGAAAGACCTAAATATGAGACAGGAAACCATCAAAATCCTAGAGGAGAACATAGGCGGTAACGTCTTTGACTTCAGCTGTAGCAGCTTCTTACTAGACATGACTCCAGAGGCAAAGGAAACAAAAGCAAAAATGAATTATTGGGACTTCATCAAGATAAAAAGCTTCTAAAGGGAAGAAAATACTCAATAAAATGAAAGGGCAGGCTACAGAATGGGAGAAGATATTTGTAAATGACATATCTGATAAATGATTAGTATCCAAAATCTATATAGAATTTATCAGACTCAACACCCCAAAAATGAATTAATTCAGTTAAAAATTGGACAGAAGACATGAATAGAAGACATCCAAAGAAGACATTTAGATGGCTAATAGACACTCATGATAAGGGGAATATAAATCAAAACCAAGATGAAGTACCACTTCACACTTTTCAGAATGGCTAAAATTAACAACACAGGAAACACAGATGTTGGCAAGGATGTAGAGAAAAGGGAACCCTCTTACACTGTTGGTAGGATTGTAAAATGGTGTAGCCAATCTGGAAAACAGTATGGAGGTTTCTCAAAAAGTGAAAAATAAAACTACCCTATAACCTCACAATTGCACTACTAGGTTTTTACCCAAAGGATACAAAAATATATTGATTTGAAGGGGCAGAGGCACTCTGATGTTCATAGCAGCATTATCAACCATAGCCAAATTATAGAAAGCCCAAATGTCCTTTGACTGATGAATGGATGAAGAACACATGGTATCTACACAATGGGATATTATTCAGCCATCAAAGAGAATGAAACCTTGCCATTTGCAATGATGTGGATGGAGCTAGAGTGTATCATATTAAGAAAAATCAGTCAGAGAAAGACAAATACCATATGATTTCACTCATATGTGGATTTTAAGAAACAAATAGATGAATATAGTAGAGGGGAAAAAACAGAGCAAAGCAAACCATGAGATTCTTGTTTTTTTAATGTTTATTTGTTTTTGAGAGAGACAGAGTGCAAGTGGGGGAGGGCAGAAAGAGAAGGAGACACAGAATATGAAGCATGTTCCAGGCTCTGAGCTATCAGCATAGAGCCTGAAGTGGGGCTGAAACCCACAAACTGTGAGATTGTGACCTGAGCTGAAGTTCAACGTTTAACCGACTGAGCCGCCCACGTGCCCCAAGAGACTCTTAACTATAAAGAATAAACTCAGTGTTGATGGGGGGAGGTCAGTGGGGAGTGGGCTAAATGGGAGATGGGTATTAAGGAGCACACTTGTGTTGAGCACTGGTTTTGTATGTAAGTGATGAATCACTAAATGTTACTTCTGAAATCATATTTACTATATGTTAACTAGCTAGAATTTAAATAAAATTTGAAAAATATAATAAAAATAACAAAGCTTCAGCTATCAGAGATGAATAAGGTTTTGAGATCTAATGTACAGCATGGTGACTATAGTTAATTACACTGTATTGTGTACTCAAACTTTGCCAAGAGAGTTCATCATAAATGTTCTCCTCCACACAAAGACAAAACTATGTGAGGAGATAACTAGATATGTTAATTGGCCTGATTGTGGTAATTATTTAACAATTATTTGTGTATCAAAACATCACATTGTATACCTTAAATATATACTATTTGTATTTGTCCAGCAAACCTCAATAAAGGTGAAAATAAAGAAATATAAACATCAAATAAGTAAATAAAATTGTATGGAACCACAAAAGGCCCCAAATAGCTAAAGAAATCCTAAGAAACAACAAAGTAGAAGGTATCACACTTCCTGATTTCAAGCTATACTATAAAGCTATTGTAATAAAGACATATGGTACTTTCATAAAAATAGACAGGCTGATGGAACAAAATCAAGAGTCCAGAAATAATCTCAAACAAGAATGGTTAACTAATATTTGACAAGAGGCCAAAAAAATTCAATGGAGATAAACAGTCTCTTCAATCAATGATGCTGGGATAACTGAATAATCATATGTAAAAGAATGAAACTGGGCCCATATCTTACAACACTCATAAAAATTCACTCAAATTAAGGACTTAAATGTAAGATCTGGAAACATGAAACTGTAGAAGAAAACATAGGAATAAAGCTCTTTGACATGGATCTCAGTAATGTTTTTTCTTAATGACACCTAAAACACAAACAACAATATAAAAAATAAACAAGTGGGTATAGGAAGAAATTATCAAGAACACATGACCACTGGTTGTTGTGTGAGATGGACATGGGCAAAGGCTCTTTGCCCTTCCCCTGTCTTTGGAATGTGGGTTCTGCATGCCTTTCCCATTTCCAGGGGCTACCCTAAGGACAGAGCCTTGAGATAATGATACACTGTTGAGAGTATCTGGATTGTGTACCTGACTAAACCCAGTTATGGCCTCTTTATAAACTTTTAGTGTGAGTGGGAGGGGGGATCCACTTGTATTGCTGCCACACAAGACAAGCCTTGTGTGTAAATTCCCTTTGCTTGTTAAACTTGCCAACTATCAATCTGGAATTGTCTGCCTCTTTGGTTTCTCCCTGCCCTCTGAGAATGGGGGCCAGTTTCAGATTACAGCTGGGAAGGTCCTAAAGGGGTTACAAACCTTCAGTAGGACTACAGCAAACTAAAAAAAAAAAAAAAAAAAGAAACTTCTGCACCCCAAAAGAAACTATTAACAAAGTGAAAAGACAACCTCTGGAACAGGAAAAAATATTTATAAACCATTATAAACCATACATCTGATAAGGGGTTAATATTTCAAAACATATAAAGAACTTCTACAACTCAATAGCAAAAAGAAATCCAATTTAAAAATGGGCAAATGACCTCAATAGGCGTTTCTCTAAAGAAGACATGCAGAAGGCCAACAGGTGCATGAATAGATGCTCAACATCACTAGTCTTTAGGGAAATGCAAATTAAAACCACAATGAGCTATTTCTTCATGCCTATTAGAATAGTCATCAAAAAATAAGAGATAAATGCTGGCATGGATGTGGAGAAAAGGGAACACTTGTGTATTGTTGGTAGGGATATAAATTGGTACAGCCACTATGTAAAACAGTATGGAAGAGTCTGAAAAAATTAAAAATAAAATTACTGTATGACCCAGCAAGTCCACTTCTGGAAATAAATCCAAAGAAAATTAAAACACTAACTTATAAGGTATCTACTCTGTCATGTTCATAGCAGCATTATTTACAACAGCCAAGACATAGAAAGAACCTAAGTGTCCATTGGTGAATGGATATATATATACACATATGTATATGTATACACACACACAATGAAATTTTATGCAGCCATTAAAACAAACAAGGAAATCCTGGCATTTGTGACAGCATGGATGGAACTTACCTTACCATTACATTAAGTAAAATAAGTCAAAGAAAGACAAACACTGTATACTCTCATATATAGAATCTAAAAACAAATGAGCAACAAAAAACTTCTTTGAAAAAGAGATCAGACTTGTGCCTACCAGGAGCAGAGTGTGTGTGGAAGGGAGGAGGAATTGAAGGAAGGTGATCCAAAGATACAGACTTCCAGGTATAAGATAAATAAGTACTAGAAATGTAAGGTAGACATGATGACTACAGTTAACATTTTTATATGACGTACAAGAAAAATGTTAAGAGTATATCCTAAAAGTTTTCATCACAAGGATAATTTATTTTTTTTTCTTTTCTTTTTATTGTATCTATATGAGACAATGGATGTTAGCTGAACCTACTGTAATGATTTCACAATAAATAAAGCAAACCATTATGCTGTCTTGTAGGCAGACATTCCTGAGGAGTATCCTCTGATATCTAAACAATGCAGTTTTCCACTACAGCACAATTTTTTCCTATGTACCCTTTAATTAAACTTCACTTTTGAGTAGGAAGAACTAGATGTATGGCAGAAATTAGTAACGAATTCCTTAGCACAATCAGTACATTGTTCTTGGAGAATCCCTAACTTTTACTTATTCAGACCTCAAGCTCTCATGCTAACGGTACACCCAGCAGGCTTTCCCCTTCCGTGATTGTTTCCTATCACCACAAATGACATTGCTAATTCAATCCAAATTAATCCTTCATATATTTTATGAAGTAGAACACATTTTACTAAATTTATTTATTTATTTTTTTTTTTTACAGAAAATGAAACTAAGACACAAAGATCTGTGAGTAATCTGATATGGGGTACAGTGCATGACTAGACCTTCATATCAGAGAGTTCCAACTTACACTTTCTTTCCCTGAAAATAGGCAGTTGCATTTATGCCCATGATCCCATTTCAAGGCCAGTATCTGTCTAAACACATTTTTATGGCAAAATTTAGAAGAATTTTGAAGTAAAAACCAAACCAAGCACCTCTCCCCTGATAAAAGAACACGGGTCCTGAAGAAAGGTGTCAAATATTAGCTAATACTTATTACCTATTTGACAGTGTGTGTTGCATTATAATTTTGAGTATTGGATGTATGCTTGGTCATGGTAAGTCATCTTCCTTCTCTGCTTTAGTTTATTGATTTTTGATGTCTAATCATTAGGGTTTATGTCACTGCCTATTTGTACACCCATCAGATATTTCACTAAAACAGAGGATATATTTTTTTAATCTGCAGTTCTCTATTAATTATGCAGAAATTAGGGAAAGAGATTTCGTTTTGAGAATCTGACTAGAAACTATATTTTCTTCCTTTTTGATGTATCATCTTTTGGATACTAGCTCTCACCCAAGGCATTGGAGAAACAGTCTCCTTCTAATCACATTAGGTGATTGGTACCTAGGTTCCTACCAGCCCAGTAGGTTGCTGGGTAGCTTTCATTCTTGCCTACTGCTTCCCTCATAGATTGCTGCTTTTGTGAAGATAAGAGCTTTTCTCACTTTTTTTTTCTTGAGAGAGTGTAAACATTATGGTTTACTTTTCCACTCCAAATGTCATGTTGTAGTGAAGTTATTAGAATCATTTTTCCCCCTAATATGCACACATGAGAGGTCATTAACAGTTTCATGTAGAACTTTACTGCAGGCTGATCCTCATTAAGAATCATTTTGCAGGACTCATTGCTTGACATAATTTAGTGTTGGATCAGCAGAGCTGGAGTTCATTTCTCAACAAAGAAGTTACATTTTAACCACCATCATCATTGCATACAATGTGTATATATTTTTAAATGTTTATTTATTTTGAAAGGGAGAGAGAGAGAGAGAGAGAGAAGGGATACAGAGAGACAGAGTCTCAAGCTAAGCATGGAGCCATATGCAGGGCTCAATCTTGTGACCATGAGATCATGACCTGAGCCCGAATCAAGAGATGCACACTTAACTGACTGAGCCAACCAGGCACCCCTATGATGTATTTTTATTGTATATTTATTATACCTACTAGATGTAAAATTCTCAGTTGGGCACTGGGAAGGATACAAAAGTTTATAATGAACTTACAGTAAAATAATGGAGATGTGTTCAGAAATTACTGTAATATAAGGCAGCATGTTTTACAGTACAAGAGTACTGTTATCACTAAGTACTATGGGGTTCTGGGAAGAGAGAGTTCATACTTTTATATTTCACATGATTTGGGTTGGGCTTTGAAGGATGAGAGAGATTTTGAGAGTCAGAGATAATATCATAAGTAGACGCGTATCATTAGTCAGAATTGATGAAACCCAAAAGATGTCAAAAGAAATGGAAGTCATTCATTTACTTGTAGGGTAGATTGTATCTAGGAGGATAGGATAGTGTGTTTCTAAAACAGACAAAGGGGAGACAGGGAGGAACTTCAGTAATCTATTGAGAATTTATACTTTTCAACATAAGAAATAGGGTGTCACTGAAACATTTAAGCAAGATATTGGTCATGTGATATTATTTTAGAAGGGTTCATTTTTGGCATTGGACACGATGAGGCTGTGAAGGGTTGGCATAAGAATAGAGCAAGGGAGTCCGAGGAGGGAGGGTTTTGATTGGTTTGTATGTAAAATCAGGTAAAAAGTGAAAGATTGATTTGGATGAACATATGTTTGATTTTATATGTCAGGAAGAAGTATGGCAGAAATAGAAAAGTCAAGGAAAAGGACACATGGAAAGGAAATAAAATTAATTTAAGACCTGCTGAAATGGAGTATCATAGGACATCTATACCAATGTATATATCTAGGAATATAATTAGAATCTAGGTGGCAGGAAGGGTTAATAATAAATATTTGGAAATCCTCAGTATATAACTTAAGGTTGAATTTATGAGACCCTATTAAATTACTTAGTAACATACATTTGTGCACATTTACACACACATTTTCTTCTAAGCTCCAAATTCAACTCTTCACATTAAAATAATACCTCATTCATCTGAACTACTCAAATAAGAATTTGTGATCATTTGAAAGCAGCTATGCCATCTGTGAAAAACATAACTTGCCAAGTAAATCCACAGGGTAATCAAATTTGTAGATTGGGGAAAGGAATAGTAAGCCACTCAGGAGAACAAATTGTTTTCAAATATTTAAATGTGTTAGAGGAAAGCAGTCATTACAAAAAAAAGGAAGAATCACATATCTTCTTTAATAGATTGCAAACGTCCAGAGGTCAAGAACAACATTTTATATGTAGATCTGGCATACTGATTAAAATACCTTGAGTATTAGAAAATATTTGTTGACTGAAGAAATAATTGGCTACACTATTTCAACTACTCCTCCCAACATATGCAGTAGTGGTTGGTAGCAAAACCTGCAGAGTTTGTCAGACACGGGACGGAGCACTGGCTATAGCACTTACCACGTACGTGAAAAAATAAACATGTAATTAGAGGAATAGCTATTCCATAGGTTTATAATGAGGGATAAATAAAATAATGCATATGAAGAAAGTAATGAAAAAAATAGTTTAGTCTCAGTAAGTCTAAGATGAAAACTCAATTTGATAATGTCTATTTAAAAATTTTTTTTTTACATTTATTTTTGAGAAACAGAGTGAGACAAATTACGAGCGGGGGAGGGGCAGAGAGAGAAGGAGACACAGAGTCCAAAGCAGGCTTTAGGCTCTGAGCAAGCGGTCAGCACAGAGCCTGATGTGGGGCTAGAACCAACGAACTGTGAAATCATGACCTGAGCGGAAGTCAGACGCTCAACCGAATGAGCCACACAGACACCCTTGATAATGTATATTAATAGAAAGTCACCATTCCTGTTACTCTAGACTCATTCTACTCCTAAAGAGGATGTAGATAGCCATGCATTGATTAGGTTGCAATTTGCTGATTGGCTTAACGCTATCATTCAGTGGAGCTTCCACTATTCTGGCGCCCACAGGTGGCTAAATTTTGGCATGCTTTCTCTTTTTAAGGAGAGTCTGGAGAACAAAGTCAGCTTTAGAGGCACCTTCACTTTCAGATCTGTCCCTCAGTAAGGACACCTAAGGTCAAAGTCCAGGATAGCTTCATTCCAGGTATGGGTGAGGGTCATTTTCTTTAGCTATGATGTTCATGAGCTGGCTTCCAAAAGGCTGTTATACTCTGCTTGGACTTTGCGCCACTAGAATTGCAGGAGTTTAGTTTAATATTATTATGGACTGAGAGGATTTTTAAAAGAGGCTCTCATACCACTGTCAGTTCCAAGTCTGTGAGTTGACTCTGGTCTGAGTAAAAGAAGCCCACCTATTTGTCTAGCCAAGACATAAGAGACGATATAGCATTTGTGGCCAGATTTCATAGTCATATAGAATTAAAAGGGGGAGAATAGAGAAGTTAACATGATTTCACTTAATCAGGAATTTGAGATATTTTATCTCTTCCAATCTGTGTTATATATTTATATATTCATTGGTTCCCTTTGCAATATAGTACTTTGTTAGTTTAGTTTCTGTAATGATGTGTATACAAAACCAGATAAACTATCTATAGTAGGAATTCATAATTTATCTATAATATTGTGTGTTCCATAAATATTTATTGAGTATATTCTCTCTGTAAGTCAATATGCTGAGAATTCTGAAGCAAGCCAAAAGGAATTTGATATGCATTGCCCTTATGAAATTTTAAGTATAAATTGAAAGAAAGTCACATAAATAATACACTAAGATGAGGGTAAATAATATTTTGAAATGTGAGAATGATGATTACATTAGCATAAAAATAGATTCCATAGCTCCTTGAAATAGAAGGTGAAGTATTCATTTATAGACACATGTAGGTGGGGATATTTAATAATCAGTTGGAATTACAAGGCTGAAATTGTGAGAAAGGTCAGTGTTAGAGCACAGCAAGCTATGGAGTATATAACCCCAAAGTAAACAAATCCATGAAAGTAAAAACTTTAAAGAAGACTTTTTCTTGGATAGGAGTGTAATATACTTTTTAAACAAGGTCTCTCATTATTCTTTGGCAATTCATTCCTTGAAAAACTATTTATTGAGCATTTACTGTGTGTCAGGTAATGTGTGATATTGTGATAAACAAAATAATCTATAATCCTGTCCTCAGGGAGTTAACAGTCTAATAAATGACACCAAAAAAATAAGCAAGTGAAAAAATATGCATATTATATGGAGATAAGAACTTTGAAGAAAAATAAAGCAATGTAAGACAGAGAACACTTGAAATTGGGGAGGAGGATTTCTAGTTTGTATAGAAATTTGCTGAAAAAAATTACAAAGCTTGAAAGGTGTGAAACATGTGAATACCTAGAGAAAGAACTTTTCTAGAAGAGAGGATAAGGCATATAAAGTCCCTGAGGTGGAGACATGTGTGGAATGATCCTGTTTAAAAAAATACCAAGAAGGCTAATGCAACTGAAATACAGTCATCAGGTGGAGAGGAGTGAATGCTGAGAGGGCTATAGTAGGTGGAAATATACTGTAAGAATGTTGACTCTTTCTCTGAGTGACATATCATTTTGAGCCAAGGATGAGTAGCATGATCTGATTATAGTCTTACTGTGTGTACACTGAAATCAAGGAGACAAAAGACAAGTCAAGGAGAGGAGATAAAAGTTGATGGCAATAACTCAGGCACAAGATAAGGATGGCCTGGCCCAGCCTGTTAATACACAAGTGGCTAAAAATAATGGTTTCAAGGTACATTTTGAAGGTTAAACAAGTTGAATTTGCTGATTTATTGAGCATGTGGTTTGAGTGAGAGTCAGGATTTTTTTCTCCAGGCAACTGGAATACATGGGGCTACTGTTTATGAAGATGGGAAAGAAAACACATTTTGGGAAACATTCAGAGTTTTGTTTTGAAGATTTTAAGTTTGAGATGTCTACTTTATATCCATGTAAATATGTCAAAAGTCAGTTTAGTATTTGTCTGGATGAAAGTCTAGAGATACAAATGTGATAGCTGTCAGAGTATAGAGGGTATTGAAAGCCTTGAGATTTTAGGACTATAAAGACAGTGGGAATAAATAGTAAACGAAGCATCCATGTAGTGGATGAGGGATCCCAGGTGTCTCTGATGTTTACAGAATTTGAACAGGAAATTTGAAACTTAGAAAATACACCCAGTTAGTAAGGAGGAAAACCTGGAGAAAGCAGTGATTTAAAATGTGAGTAAAGTTGTGTGTGTGTGTGTATGTGTGTGTGTGTGTATTTTTTTTAATGGAGAAACGATTGACCTGTTGTATCAAATAATGCCCATAGTCCAATTAAAATGAAGATTAGGAACGGACCATGGGAGTTGGTATTGGGAAAGTCAATGATGATTTGACCATTAAGTGGGCATGAATGAGTTCAGCTAAGAAAGAGTGGGAGGAGTGTGCTACAAGGCATAGAATTTTCCAAAATGATACTCTGTGCTCATTCAGGGTTGCCTGCTGTACTGAAAGAATGTCAGTACTTTCTCCAACAGGGGGACTTTATCATCCAGTAAGCCCCAAGTACAATTCCACAAATAACCAACATTCAAATCCAATCACACCAAAGTTGTCTATTTCCCGACAAATAAGGAAACTTTCTTAAATCAGAAGATAAAATAGAACATAATGTTTATCCACTGAAACACAGATCTATCCTGTTGACAAGAAAACTGAGTCAGGTTCCTGCATGGCTCTACGGAATGATTGGTGCATGATGAAAAGTTGCCTCCTTTCTTTTGCTGAACTCAATCTTGTAAGTTTCCCTTTCCTCAATAAAACCTATTCCTTAACCCATACTGTGTGATGTAGAATCTGTCTTACTCTCTGCAGAATAAAAGTATATGAGAGATTTTTTTGAAAAATGCTATAATATTCTTTCCCCTGAATCCACGTTTCTTTGAAATGTAATTTTTCAGGTCTTTCCATAAAGATGTGGAAACTTTTCTACTCCTTGATTCTGGGCTTGTTTTGACCAGTAGAATGTGGCAAAAAGTGACATTGTGCCATTTTTTTTTTCAGTTTTATTTATTTGAGAGACACAGAGACAGTCCAAGGGAGGAAAGAGCAGAAAGAGAGGAAGAGAGAATCTCAAGCAGGCTCCATGCTGCCAGTGCAGAGCCTGAGGCAGGGCTCAAACTCACAAAACAGTGAGATCATGACCTGAGCCAAAACCAAGAGTCAGTTGCTTAACTGAGACATCCAGGTGCTCCAACACTGTGCCACTTTTGATGATACATCTCAAGAGGTATGGCACACTTTGGCTTGTTATTCAAGTATCTTGTACAAATAAGGCCATTCTGGATATGCCAGAAGATTTATCAGGTTTCTGAAGAAGTATGAATGAGCCCAATGAAGATCAGCAAAAATGCGCAGATGGTAGGCTATTGATAAAAACAAATTCTTTTTTTTTTTTTAGTTTTATGGTTTTATTAACACAAATATGATATGCACATAAGCTGTCTATTCATTTTCTTCACTGTGCAGTCTGGCATTGGGATTCGTGACTCTGATGGTCAGCTGGGCTGCCCTTTCCACAATGGTTTTACAGTTCTTGGAGGAGACATTGTGAGCATCCTCTGCACAGTAAGATTTGTTGCACATCAGCAGCACCTCAAGCTCCTTGACATTGTGGACTAGGAACTTCCGGAAGCCACCAGGCAGCATGTGCTTTGTTTTCTTGTTGCTCCCGTAACCAATGTTGAGCATCAAGATCTGGCCCTTGAATCTTCTGCACACCCTATTGTCAATGCCTCTGGGTTTCTGCCAGTTGCGCTTAATTTTGACATATTGGTCTGACTGGTGCCAGATGAACTTCTTGGTACTCTTTTTAACAATCTTGGGCTTCACCAGAGATCTGAGGGCAGCCATGATGCCAAGTTATAGATGGCTGCCCAAAACAAATTCTCTTTTATGACACTAAGTTATAGTCTGGTTTGTTACACAGCAGTAGCTAACTGTTATAGAGAGCAGGTAGAAAATGTCTTTGAGCTTTCCATAAAGGGATAAAGAGAAATGGAGCAGTAGTTAAAGAAAGTTATGAGAGCAATATTTTTTTTAAATCTTGGCATAAATTAAAATTTACTTTATATACTATTGTAAAATGAAAGGGAAAAATAATTTAGAATACAGAACCATTAGAATGTAAATTCCATAACCATTAGAATGTAAATTTTTGAGGTTTCTTTTATTCACAGTTTTTATCTCCAGTGTCTAAAACAGTGTTTTGCATATTACAAATGCTAAATAATATTTTTTAAAATAATCAGTGAATACAGGAAAATATATGGGCACATCTCTGTATGAATGATCTAATATTATTTTAAATTCTGTATATTAAATACCCAAACTTCTATGGTTATCCACAAAATCTTGTTCTTCTCAGAATTATACTCATGAGTTTCATTTCTATTCACTTATTTATTTATATTTGTGAGGTAAGTTGTACATGCCAGATGCTGGCTTAATTGCTGGGAATGCCTCAGAGATCCTAAGAAACAAGGCCAATTCTTTCAGGAAGCTTGCTATCTTACAGTAGAAGAGAAATAAAAGCAGAAAAATAAAATCAGAAGTATTTAATTAGCTACAATTGTGACAATGTAAAAACTCGTAAGTTACTTAATAAGGGTTCTATAAAAGGAATTATTATTCTTCAGTTGAATTAACCAGAAATTTAAGAAAACCTTCGGTCCCTCTTTTCTCTCTTCTCCTATGTTCAATGAAATCAGTATAGATTCTCAACTCTTTCTTAAATGTCCATTTTCACTGCTTGGTATCAGGGACCAGATCTCAGTATATGTTTCTTGAACTATTTCAAAAGCTTTCCAATAATCTTTATCTTTCTCTCATTTGTATCAAGTATATCCTGTGCAAAAATCCACAAAAAATAAAGTTTCTCTGTATAGTTCTTTAACATCTAGCCCCAAACTAATTTTCCAAACTCTTTTTAAAATGCATTCCTTTATTTCTAGCTTAAGTTGATTCATAAACCCATATTCCAACACAGTCCCTCATTTTCAAACTTAAATTGATTTAGAATATTCATTCAGTATTTGCAAGATCTATGCCTTTTGTGAGTGTGGTTCCTCTTCCTCAAAACTGCTTAATCTATTCTTTTAACTATTGAAATTGTCTGAATTCTTTAATAGACTAATATAATCCTATCATTTCCATGCTATCCATATTGACCTTGTTATTTTATAATTGCTAAGCATTTTCTCTGAACTTATTTTTAATTCTTGAGTATAAAATGTGTCATGCTTTACTTTGTATTGGATTTTAATATTTTCAATTGCATTTCAAGCACTATGTTTTGTGTTATTCATTGGCAAAAATTACACTTTGATTGTATTTGAGAATACCTATTCTGTTCCACTGTGCTTACTAGATGTCCAACAGCTAGGTCCAATTTATTGATTTTAGAATGCCATGTCAATTATAATTTCTTAGCTAGGACTCAATTGTCCTAATCCAGAAGTTTGTAGGTATTCATAAATCATAACAGGTAACTTAAAAATATTAACTAATTCCAATTTTATTAATAAGGACAAAGGAAGTAGGTGATACAGTCTGCAGAAGACAACTTTGAGTACACAGACAGATAATGCATTAGCCCTGTGTTGGGGATGCAGGGAGAGTGAGGAGTAGATATGGCAAACAGAAAATACTGTATTATTTTAAAGGGTCAGAAATTACAGCAATATTTCCAGATCTTTCCCCACTGTTGACAAAGTATAATTGATCTCATTTAGGTATATATGCATTTCTACAAATAGTATTTTCCCATGTGTCTGAAATTGTAAGCAGTAATTATATCTAAGATAAAAGGAGACCCTATGTTTCTTTGTAACTTATAAGGGTGAGGGGAGAATGAGAAATCTAAGCCATTTTCTTTAGAAGATGAGTGGAAACAGAAACAGTAACGCTAAAGATGGATATTTCAAACAGGCAATGCTACTCTGTTAGAGTCATGGCTATAATTTACAATCTCTGACATCACTTCACTTAGTATGCAAATATTATCATTTTGTCTGATTAATATTACTCTTACATCAAAGGCTGTTTCTGCATTTGTAACAGGACAGCTGAATGTGGCCAGAAAGAACACTGTACTGTTTTGATTTTTTATTCCATTTTAAATTCAAGACAGTTCATCTTTAGTGCTGCTGCGCAGTCCTGCCACATTTCTCTCTTTTAATTCATCTCACCTTCTAAAATTTGACTGTTTCCAGGCTAAGTCTTGGTATCTATTCTCTACTTACACATGACCTTTTATTATGTCATTCCATCTTGTGCCTTTAAATCTTTTGTTTCTGCTGATATGCATATTTTCATATCCAGTTCAAACCTGTTTCCTGACCTACCAACTTCTATACAACTGCCTGTTCAGTATCTTCATCTGTACATTAAGCACCTCACATCCAACATGTCTAAACATGTCTCCCCAAGTGTATTTTTTTTATTTTTTTTTAGTGTTTATTTATTTAAAAAATTTTTTTTAAATGTTTTATTTATTTTTGACAGAGAGAGAGAGAGAGACAGAGCATGAGCGGGGGAGGGTCAGAGACAGAGGGAGACACAGAATCCGAAGCAGGCTCCAGGCTCTGAGCCATCAGCACAGAGCCCAAAGCGGGGCTCGAACTCATAGACTGCGAGATCATGACCTGAGCCAAAGTCAGACGCTTAACTGACTGAACCACCCAGGTGCCCCTCCCCAAGTCTATTTCTTCTACAACCATCTCTACACTGTGAAATAAACTCATTCCAGTTGATCAGATCAAAAATACTTCCCTCGTTTTTCTTTTTGATTACATCCTATGTCAGCAAATCTGTTAAGCACTACTTTCAAAACATACACATAATCAAACTGTCTTATGTCTGTAACTGTAAACTGTAAACTGTAGCATGGCATTGTTATCATCATTGTCCTAGCCAACATCTGCTCTTTCCTCAAATTATTTCCATTACCCCAAGTGCTTGAAACAGTTATAAATGTATTTTATCTCAGCTCCAAATCTACTCTTTGGTACCTAATCTGTGATAATAATACACTTGTTTTCTTTTTTTTCTTTTTTTTTTTTTTTTTTTTGCATTTCTCCTTTATAGTGAACATAAGACTAAGCTCTATCAGTCGAGAATGTTGGAGGGATGCTATAGAAGAAAATGGGCTTTCCCCCCACCCCCTGATTCTCATGTATTGTGTTTTTGGAAAATACTACTGTCACATGCTTTGCCAGTGGTGTGGGAATATGAAAATACTTGGTGGTGCTGTTTCCAGCCATGGACCTAGCATGCTCTTTTCTGTGTTGACTGCCTTCCTGGTACCCTTCCAATATGGAGGCTTCATGTTCCTGGCCTCACACCCACAACTGCTCTCGGACTCCCTCTGCATGTCTGCTTACCAGTCCTAATTTACTTGTGCCCCAGAGGGGTTTTTCTTGCTTGCCCAGTGACGACGAAACAGTCCTGTTCCTAAGTTCCAATGAACTTCTTGACTATACAACAGGCTACAGAGGTCCAACTTCCATTTGAGTGGAGGGGGGCCTCCTTATAAGTTGTTTCTTCCTTAGGTCTGCTGCCTTAGCCCTTACCCTTTAGAGTTCTCTTTACCTCATATTTACTCTTCTATCATTGATTCAGAGGTAATTTTTATATTAAATTTACACTGTTCAATTAACTGTGTCCTTTCAATCTCCTCTTTGGACCCAAACTGATAACATTGCTCTCCCTGCTAGTTTTGTCCTACAGTCTCTTTAATTTACAGTAGTCACAGAGATTCTCTGAAAATTCAGACTTCAGATTAGGTCATTCCCTAGATCCAAGCACTCCGATCAAGTCCTATTTCATACAGAATATAACTCAAAGAGGCATTTATTATTTGGCATCTACTCTTACTCTCTCTGGTGCACGGACTTCCTTGCTTTTTCTTGAAAACAACATACCAAGATGTTTTTATTTCAACACCAATGACCTTGCTATTTGCCTAACCTTTTGCCCAAGTGTCCACATGTATCAGTACTTCATTCTCTAGTTCTTTTCTCAAAGTTATTTTCTCTGAGAGGCTTTTCCTGGATACTTGATATAAAACACCAAGTATCCCCCACCTCCATCCTGTACCAATCCAGCACACTGTCTCTCTGACCTTGATTTTCTTCATGATACTTTGGGCTATATTAAGAAAAAAAAACCTTCTTTTCAACAAAAATGCCAGGTAGAGATTTTGTTTTCTTTACTAGCATCTAAATAATTCCTGACACATATAGGTGCTCAATACATATTTGTTGATGAGTGAATTTATTTTGGAGATTACTTTTGGGCACCTTCAGAATAATAAAGACAGAAGCTATCATTTTGGCTTGTAAGAGTCAAATGGGGTCGGATTTATTTTTAGTTTTAAGTCATTTGAGGACAAGGACAATGTCCTAGTCATACCCTTGTCTCTGATCTCAAGCATGGTCAATCTACATTATGTTTTTTTTTCTTCTTTAAAAAAAATCAACTTCATTGAAATATAATTGAAAAATAAAATGGAAAGATATTTATAGTGTACTTTGTGGGGATTTGATATACATGTACATTATGGAAGGATTCACCCCATCTAGTTAATTAACATCCATCACCTCACTTTGTTTTTGTTGTTGTTGAGAATATGCAAGTTCTATTCTCTTAGAAAATTTCAATTATACAATATAGGGTTATCAGCTGTAGTCTCCATGTTTTACATTAGGTCCTCAGAACTTGTTCATATTATAGGTGAAAGTTTGTGCAATTTACTAACCTCTGCTTCCCATGTCTGGTCCCCAGTCCCTACAACTACTTTTCTATTGTTTCTATGAGTTTGGCTTTTATTTTAATTTTTTTTTTTTCAACGTTTATTTATTTTTGGGACAGAGAGAGACAGAGCATGAACGGGGGAGGGGCAGAGAGAGAGGGAGACACAGAATCAGAAACAGGCTCCAGGCTCCGAGCCATCAGCCCAGAGCCTGACGCGGGGCTCTAACTCACGGACCGCGAGATCGTGACCTGGCTGAAGTCGGACGCTTAACCGACTGCGCCACCCAGGCGCCCCTGGCTTTTATTTTAGATCCCACAGATAACTGATACCATGTAGTCTTTGTCTTTGTTATTATGTAGTCTTGTCTTTATTATGTAGTCTTTGTCTTTCTCTGCCCACCTTATTTCACTTGCATTATGCCTTCAAGGTCCATCCCTGTTTTTGCAAATGTCAAGATTTCCTGCTTTCCCATGCCTGAATAATACCCCATTGTATATGTGTATTACATCTTCCTTATCCATTCATCCATTGATGGACATTTAGGTTATTTGTCTTGGCTATTGTCAATAATCACTGCAATGAATGTAGAACAGCAGATAGCTCTTTGATATCTTATTTTAATTTCCTTTGTATATATACCCAGAAGTGGGATTCCTAGATATAGTAGTTCTATTTGTAATTTTTTGAGGAATCTCTATAATGCTTACAGTCTGTTGTTAAATTCAGGTGAAATTGGGGTGTCTGGATGGCTTAGTCGGTTGAGAATCTGACTTTGGCTCAGGTCATTATTTCATGGTTTGTGACTTCAAGCCCCACATCAGGCTTGGTGTGGTCAGCAAGAACCTGCTTTGGATCCTCTGACCCCTCCTTTTCTTCCCCTCCTTGTTGCTTGCGATCTCTCAAAACTAAATAAACATAATTTATTTTTAATTTCAGGTGAAACTGGTATGAAATAATAGCCTTAAAAATTCATCCTTTACATAATTAATTTTATAATAGCTTGATGCAGATACTGCTCCTTTGACTAATACATCTACAGAATCTCCTGTTTCCATTGTAATGGTGGTTCATAATATTTTTGATTTTTATCAAGTGATGCTAGTGTCTTAATCTAACTGATTTTTACGTTGTGAAATAAACCAACATTAAGGCCACGTGATTTAGCGTCAATCTGCTCATGTTGATGCATTCTTATGTGTTCTGAACTTTACTTTTGGTAACTCATGGTTTTTAGGCTTATAAAGTGGAACACTAACAAAATTTCCCCTTCTAAATTTGAGAGTATGAGATGGAATTATGTCAGTAGCAGGGACATGTGTATAAAAGTGATTTTTTTTACTGTTTATCTAAGAAAAAATCACATTATAATTGGAAAATTTAATTTATAATTTTCTGCCATAAAATGCATAACCCTTCAAGAATGAATTTTCTCCCCCCCCCATTCTTAAGAAATATTTCCAGAATGTCTAAGTGACAGATTCCAAACGTTATTGTTCTCACTGGTGACTCCAGTTCAAACAGAATAAGATCCAAGAGAGATGTTAGAGGCAGAGATAATTAAGTAAAAGGGAGAACAATAGTACTGGGTGATAGAAGAACTGCAAAATAATCAAGCTCTGAAATGTTTAAGTTAATAGGAAAATTTCTTCTGCTATAGATCAAACAGTTCTGATAATCCCAGCCACTTTGATGTACTGGTAATATAGAGACCCTGAATGTGAGGGAAGAGTCACTACCCTTGCAGGCAACTCTAGTTAATCTAATTTACATGGAAGTTCCTCACTCAAGTAAAAACACAGGAATTTCGCAAGTATACCAATTATACAAATCTAATAGTGACCTATGTTAGAGTTAGAAATGTTAGAGTTGTTGTCAAGTCATATAGTAGCAAAAATTTAGACCATTTGAACATTCACTATTAAAGTGCTTCAATAATATGCACCAGTTGGGAGAATGTCAGGTGAACACAGTTGGATATGAAAAAATGCAATGATATGATTTTAATTGATCAGAGTTATGAAAGTCAGAGTTTGCAAAATGAGTCTTTTCTGCCTCCAAAGTCATTTTGTTTATATAGATAAATATAATTTCTGTGACATTTATCAGCAAGTCATCATTATATGCATTTATTTAGATTATTCAATGTAACTTAAACTGGATATATAGAGTGAAGTGCAAAATTAATTTATGAGTATTCAGAAAATTCGGAATTGGTGCACATATGAACTTAGCCAAAATTATAGGGAAAAAATTGTCTAATTTGTAACTGAAGTGGCATACAGTGCTTGGTGAGACTGAAGGGCATGCAATTGCAATTCAGGATAGGTTGATTGGCACTAAAAATAATTGCAAGTACATAATGAGAATAAACTTCCTTGATGAAATAAGCAGATGATATATAGTGTCTAACAAGACAATAGGACATGTAATTGGATGATGTACCGTGTTTCTTGTTGTAGATTAGGTAAACGTGCACAAAAGTGTTACTATCATACACATCAAAATTGGATTTCAGCTACAAAGTCTCAAATGGATTAATACAGGATTAAAAATAAGACAAGTATTAGTTCAAAAGAGTTCTAAAAAGGAATAGAGAAAATACTGTGATTATTGGCAAGTCATTCCACCATGTGAAGAATTTAACAATGGAATCCATATTGTTGTTGTATATTGCAGCAATTAAGTATGGATTGAGAAGATATTTACACATTTGGAAATGACAAAGGAACTCCATTTTAGAGCAATTGACTAGGAAGGAAATTGTAAAGGTCACTGTGTATAATCTTTTGCCGTGTGTGTGTGTGTGTGTGTGTGTGTGTGTGTGTGTGTACACACACAGATATCTGTATATATATGGACAGAATAAGTATACAAATAAAACTATTTTTTTCATGCTTAAAAATATTGCACCCATTACAAAATACTAGATTATTAAGAGATTTACCTATAAAATAACCAAACAGGGTATCTATATACTTGACTCTATTTTACTTTTTTGAAGTTTTTAAATTATGACATATCACTGAAAACATTCTCCTAAATTACTCATGAGAAAATCTTAAAGATTTGAATTGATTATTCTAATGAAGAAACCAAGGAGGGATTTCATTAAATCTTTGCTATGTTAGAAGCATTTCTATCAAGTTCAAGAAGATCAGTTTTTAAAAGTGTACCAACTAAAAGAATGTGAGCTTAAATTAAAATCCAAATAGTTGTCATTAATTACATTCAAATGCTCAGATAACACAAAGACCTGTAGCAATAAGAAATGGTCAGCTGTTGCAACCTGAAGCTGAATCTGACCTAGATCAGCAGAACTCTTCCAACAGACCCATGGGCTCATGGAGAATAAATGGTTATTATTTTGAGATGCTAAGTTTTGGGGTATTTGATTATAAATTTTTTTGTTTTAGCAATAGTTGATTTTTATGTGATAGCACGTGTTTTCATAAGGTTTCTAATATAATAATGCTGAGTAACAATGACAACAAAAAACAAATCTCAAGGGCTTATGTAAAAAAATAACTTTTTTTCTACCCTCACTCACGCATTTTTGGATTAGCTGTGTGGCTTTGTTCAGGTTGCAAGTTCGTTTCAGATCACTTCTACCTGTCTCTCAATCTGGGAATAGAACATGATCTTTTCATGGCAGAGGACAAAAGGGCAAGAGAGAGGACAAACATGAAAGCAAACTAGTACATCTCTCATGTTTGCTCACTTCCTATATGTCAAGCAATTCATGTGGTCATTCCCAATGTTGGGGAGAGTGGAAGGAAATACAGTCTGCTGTGAGACAGAGGGGATAGGGAAGTAAGTAAATATTTGCTGAACAATTATCTATCACATCATACATTACTTGCATTGATTTCTGTGTTGAGGTTTCAGGGTAAAGGCTGATAAAGAGGATATCAGAACCCATGATCTTCAACTTCTTTTTCTCACTCCCACAGCAAGTGGTCTTAAAGATGTGTAGAGCCGATGTTCTTCAAGGAGGCTTTGTTTTCAGAAAGGTGCACTCTTGCCAAGAAACAAGTTGTGAGTGAGTTTTCAGCCTACTCAGGAATGTTTCCTTCTTCAGAATTCCATGTAAATCCTATCAGATCCAGGGCAACATTCCTTAATAAATTCAGATCTATAATGATAATCATTCTTTCTTATATTTCTCACATCTGTATCACCTATTTTTATTTTTTAAGTTTATTTATTTATTTTGAGAGAGAGGGAGAGACAGAGAGCATGTGAATGAGTGGGGGAGGAGCAGAGAGAGAGAGGGAGACAGAGGGAAAGAGGGAGACTCCCAAGCAGGCTCTGTGCTGTCACCAACAGTGAGATCATGATTGAGCTGAAACCAAGAGTCCAATGCTTAAGTGACTGAGCCATCCAGTCACCCCTCTCTCACCTATTTATTATTATTTATTTATTGATTTTTAATGTTTATTCACTTTTTGAGAGACAGAAAGAGACAGAGAGTCAGTAGGGGAGGGGCAGAGAGAGAGGGAGACACATAATCCAAAGCAGGTTCCAGGCTCTGGGCTGTCAGAACAGAGCCCGATGTGAGGCTTGAACCCATGAACCGTGAGATCATGACCTGAGCCAAAGTCAGATGCTCAACCGACTGAGCCACCCAGGTGCCCCTCACCTATTTTTAATACTAAAATATTACAACCCAATAGTAATCCCAAACTTTGATTTTAGCATGAGTGTATTATTGTTTTGGAGGTACAAAGGTACATGCCTGTCTGATTTACTGAATCACAAGTTCTGTGAAGGCAGAGAAAATATATTGCTCATCTTTTACCCCCAGTATCTGGTTCACTCACTGGCCTCCTGTAGGTGCTCAGTGAACACTGACTAGGATCCATTTGTCTGAGAGAAGCACCTACTCCTGTCACACAGACACTCCCCTCTTAAAGTTCAAAAAACTACTTTAACACATTGTTTTTTTATAATGATTAGAGTAAAATCAATTCCAGATACCACACATACCCTCTGGATATGCTGTATAATTATTTTTAATATTATTAGATTATTTGATTGTATGATAATCACTTTTTTTTTACAATTACTAAACTAATTCAAATATATGTGTTATTGAAACTAATGATAGGATTTCTTCTTCCACATTACCTCCACATTCATCCTCTTATGATAACATTTATCTATAATAATCCATTTGTCTTGGGACCTAATGAATATTTAGTCCTTGACTTTGCCTTATACATGACCTCATCTGAGTTCTCCCTTTTTTTTCTTCATCTACTCTAGATTGCAACTATTGAAACTTCCTTTTTTATTCTAACACATGGTTGTATTTTATTTCCAATGTGATATTCTGTTGCTGGTTGCTGTCCAAGAGTGCCTTTGCAAATACTTTATTTTATTGTAAGGACAAGCATTGCTTTCCTCTTTGTGCTAAATATTCTGAGGACTCAGAGGGTTCTTTTTTAAATTTTTCTATAAAGTTTATTTATTTTGAGAGACAGAGATAGTGGAGGAGGGGGAGGGACGGAGGGAGGGGGAGGGAGGGGGAGGGAGGGAGGGAGGGAGGGAGGGAGAGAGAGAGAGAGAGAGAATCCCAGCCAGACTTTGTGCTGGATTCAGAGCTCGAACTCATGAACCACAAGATCACTACCTGAATCAAAACCAAGATTTGTACCCTTAACTGACTGAGCCACCCATGCACCTCTCAGAGTGCTGTTTCATATTGTGTTTCTTGAGTATTTCTTAAAAAATAACAAAACGTTTTTAGAGGAAGATGGTGGTAGAGTAGGAGGACCCTAGGCTTGTCTTGTCCCATGAACACAACTAGATAACTATCAAATTATCCGAAATACCCCAGAAATTGACATAAAGACTGAACAAACTCCATAGTTAAAGGGAGAAAAGAGGTCAGTTTGAAGAAGTTAGGAAGTGCAGAGACAGGGTTTAGGGAAGAAACAGATTATGGGTGCTGTGGAGGGGAGGGAGAAGGGCAAGAAAGAAAGGAACACACAGGGGAACACATAAGGAGAACATTTCCCCAAAGCTATTGGCTTGGAAACTGAGAGGGGATGAATTTCATGAGTTCTTGCAATACAGGGTTAAAGCCTAGAGTTTTAAGGTCAGCAGGTTTGGCTGCAATAGAGCCCTGAGGGCATTGTACTCCTTCTGGAGAAGGCAGCAAACCACTTGGAGGTAGATGGCATGGAAACAGTGAACTTAACGTTTGGGGCACGATGTGGAGAGATGATTCACTCTTCTCAGAGCACATCCCTGAGAAGCAACATTCACAGAGACCACTCTCTGGAAATGGCAAGTGTCATTTCCTTTCCCTGCCCCTCAGAATACACAGAACCACCTGTGGAAAGCAGCTCACCCCTGACACTGGCTGCCTAACTTGCTTACACCAAGCTGCACACCCTGTGCTTTGACAGGACTTCCCTTCTCAATCCTGCCTCAGTCCCATAGTGATGGGCCCCTCTCCTAGAAGATCAGCACTAACCTCTGCCCACACCACATCACCTGAGCAGAATGTTCTACAGGGTCTCAGTTCTGATAGAGACAGTTTCTGGCCTCCTTTCACGAGCATACCAGAGCATACATAGTTAAAACTTGCCACATTCAGTCCAGGGACCAAACACTGCCCATAGCAGGTAAGGAGTGCCTCTGCAGATCACTGGCCTGAAGGATAGAGCAGCCAAACCACAATAGCAGAGTACACACAGCACACACAGAGACACTCCATGAAGGCCAGATCCTGGGTGCTACATGACCTCTTCTTCTAAGGCCATTATGAAGCAGGAGATATAATTGGCTTTTCTAATGGAGAGAAGAAGGCAGAGACTTAGACTGTCCAAGACAGAGGAATTTATCCCAAATGAAGAATAAGACAAGGCAATTGGCCAGAGATTTAAGCAAAGCTTATATAAGTAATATGACTGATGGAGAATTTGAAGCAACGATCATAAGGACACTCACTGGGCTTGAGAAAAGAATAGAAGACATCAGTGAGATGCTTATCACAGAGAAGAAAAGAGAAAAAAATCAGTCAGAGATGATGAGTGCATTGAGGTGACTGGAAACAGGCTTGATGCAATGAACAGCAGGCTGGAAAAAGCAAAGGAACAAATTAGTGACTTAGAAGACAAAATAAAGGAAAATAATGGAGCTGAACAAAAGATAAAGAATTAGACAACATGAGAATGGACATAGTTTGACTTCATCAAATGTAGTAACATTGTATTCTAGGAGTCCCAGAAGAAGAGAGAAAGGGGGACAGAAAATTGATTTCATGAAATAATAGGAGAAAACCTCCCTAATCTAGGGAAGGAAACAGACCTCTAGATCTAGGAAGCACAGAGAACTCCCATCAAAATCAACAAAAGCAGGCTAACATCAAGACATACTGTAAATAAACTTGCAAAATATAGTGACAAAGAAAAAAAGTCTTAAAAGCATCAAGTCAAAAGAAGTCCTTAAGGTGCTAGGGAAAACCCATAAGGATAGCTGGAGATTTCTCAAGAAAAGCTAGACAAGCCAGAAGGAAGTGGCATGATATACTCAAACTGATGAATGGGAAAATCTGTAGCCAAGAATACTCTAGGCAGCAAGGCTATCATTGAATAAGAGAGATAAATAGATTCCCAAACAAAAACTAAAGGAGTTTATGACCACCAAACCAGCTCTGCAAGAAATATTAAAAGGAACTCTCTGGGTGGGAAGGAGAGACCAAAAGTCTCTCCTCCAAAGGAAAAGATTACAGAGACTCTCTCCAGAAACAATGACAAAACAATAAAATGCAATAAATACGTATTTGTTAATAATTACTTTGAATGTACATGGACAAAATACTCCAATCAGAAGATACAGGATGTCAAAATGGATTAAAAAAAAACCCAGTACTTATCTCATCTGTATGCTATGTATAAGAGACTCATTTTGGACCTAAAGTCACCTGCAGATTGAAAGTGAAGAGGTGGAGAAATATTTATCATGCAAATAGATGTCAAAAAAAAGCCTGAGTAGCAACACTTAGATCACAGAAACTAGACTTTAAAGACTGTAACAAGAAACAAAGAAGGGTACATATAACAATAAAGGGACAATACAACAAGAATATATGACAACTGTAAATATTCATGCACCCAACATGAGAGCATCCAAATATATAAAACAATAACAAACATGAAGGAACTAATTGATAATAACACAATAGTAATAAGGGACTTTACCACCTCCACGGACATCAACGAACGGTTCATCTAAACAGAAAATAAACAAGGAAACAACGGTTTTGAATGACACACTGGAACATATGGACTTAACAGATATATGTTCAGAACATTTGATCCTAAAACAATAGAATACACATTCTTTTCAAGTATACATGGAACATTCTTCAGAATGTATCACATATTAGGTCACATAAGAAGACTGAACAAATACATAAAGATAAAAATCATACCATTCACCTTTTTTGACCCCATGCTATGGAACTAGAAGTCAACCACAAGAAAAAAATTGGAAAGATTACATATACATAGAGGTTAAATAACATCTTACTAAACAATGAATGGGTCAACCAAGATATCAAAGAAGAAGTTTTTAAAAATATATGGAAACAAATGAAAATGAAAGCATGATAGTCTAAGACCTTTGGGATACAGACAAAAGCAGTTCTAAGAGGGAAGTCTATAACAATACAAGTCTACCTCAAGAAGGAAAATCTCAAATAAACAAACTAGTCTTACACCTAAAGGAGCTAGAAAAAACAAATGAAGCATAAAGCAGCAGAAGGAAAGAAATAATATAGAGCAGAAATAAATGATATAGACACTAAAAAAAAAACCAATAGAAAATATCAGTGAAATCAGGAGCTGGTTTGAAAAAATTAATAAAATTGATAAACCTCTAGTGACACTTATCAAAGAAAAGAGAAAGGACCCAAATAAATAAAATCAAAATGAGAGAGGAGAATCAGCAACCAACACCACAGAAATACAAACAATTATAAGAGAATATTATGAAAAACTTTATGCCAAAAAATTGGATAACGTTGAAGAAATGGATAAATTCCTACCAACATATAAACTACCAAAACTGAAACAGAAAGAAATAGAAAATTTGAACAGACCAATAACCAGCAAAGAAATTGAATCCATAATAAAAAAACTCCCAACACACAAAAGTCCAGGGCCAGATGACTTCCCAGGGGAATTCTACCAAACATTTAAGGAAGAGTTAATATTTATTTTTCTCAAATTATTCCAAAAAATAGAAAAGGAAAACTTCAAAATTCATTCTATAAAGGCAGCATTTCCCTGATATGAAAACCAAATAAAGATTCCACTAAAAAAGATCTTAAGATCAATATCCTTGATGAATATGGGTGCAAAAGTTCTCAATAAAATACGAACTGAATCCAAAAATACATTTTAAAAAATTATTCACCATATTCAAGTGGGATTTATTTCTGAGTTGCAAGCATGGTTCAGTATTTGCAAGTCAATCAATGTGATACACTACATTAATAAAAGAAAGGATAAAAACTATATGATCATTTCGATAAACGCAGAGAAAGCATTTAACAAAGTACAACATCCATTTATGATAGCCAAAAAAAAAAAAAACCCTCAATAAAGTAGGTTTAGAAGGAACATACTTCAATAAAGATGATCTATGAAAAACCCACAGCTCATATCATCCTCAATGGGGAAAAACAGAGTCAGAAACAAGACAGATTTCCACTCTCACCACTATTATTTGACATAGTACTGGAAGTTCTAATCACAGCAATAGACAACAAAAAGAAATAAAAGGCATCCAAATCAACAAGGAAGAAGTCAAACTTCCACTATTTGCAAACAACATAATACTCCATGTAGAAAACCCAAAAAACTCCCCTGAAAATTTCTAGAACTGACAAATTCAGTAGTCACAGGATACAAAAATCAAAGTAAAGAAATCTGCTGCATTTCTACACCCCAATAATGAAGCAGCAAAAAGGGAAATTAAAGGAATCAATCCCATTTACAATCACACACACACAAAAAAAACCTAAACTAACTTAGGAATAAACCTAACCAAAGAGATGCAGATGCAGGACCTGTACTCTGACAACTATAAAACGTTGTTGAAAAAAACTGAAGATGGCACAAAGAAATGAAAATATATTCCATGCTCATTGATTGGAAAAACAAACATTGTTAAGATGTGTATACTAACCAAAGGAATTTACACATTTAATGCAATCCCTACTAAAATGTCACCAGCATTTTTCACAATTAGAACAAACAATTCTAAAATTTGTATTGGAACCACAAAGGATCCTGAATAGCCACACACACACACAAAATCTTCAAAAAGAAAAGCAAAGCTGAAGGCATCACAATTTTAGGCTTCAGGCAATATTACAAAGCTGTAGTCATCAAGACGACATGGTAATAGAACAAAAACATACATAGATCAATAGAATAAAATAGAAAACCCAGAAGTGAACCCCCACTATATGTTCAACTAATCTTTGACAAAGCAGTAAAGAATATCCATTGGAAAAAGGACAGTCTCTTCAACAAATGGTATTGGAAAAACTGGACAGCAACATGCAAAAGACTAAAACTAGATCACTTTCTTATACCATACACAAAAATAAATTCAAAATGGATGAAAAACACCTGAAACCATAAAAACCCTAAAGGGGAACACAGGCAGAAATCTCTTTGATCTTGGCTATAGCAACTTCTTTCTAGATATGTCTCCTGAGACAAGGGAAACAAAAGCAAAGATAAACTATTGGGATTTCATTAAAAAAAAAAAAAGGCATCAACACACCAAGAGAAACATTCAAGAAAACTAAAAGACAACCTACAAAATGGGATGAGGTATTTGTAAATGGCATGCCCAGTAAAGGATTAGTACAACAAATATGTAAGGAAATGATACAACACCCCAAAATGAATAATCCAATAAAAAAATGGGTAGAAGACACGAATAGACATTTTTCCAAAGAAGACATAGAGATGGCCAACAGACATATGAAAAGATGTTCAAAATCATTGATCATTAGGAAAACAAATCAAAACTGCAATGAGATATCACTTCATACCTGTCTGAATGGCTAAAATCAGTAACTCAAGAAACAAGTGTTAGCAAGGATGCAGAGAAAGAGGAACGCTCTTACACTGGTGTTGGGAAAGCAAACTGGTGCATCCGTTCTGGAAAACAGTATGGAGCTTCCTCAGAAAGTTAAAAATAGAACTGACCTGCGATCCAGCAGTTGCACTACTAGATATTTACCCGAAGAATACAAAAATACTAAATCAAAGGGATAGATGCACTCCAATGTTTGTAGTGGCATCATCTACCATAGCCAAATTATAGAAATAGTCCAAATGTCCATCACCTGAAGAATGGACACAGAGAGTATGGTATATACATACAATGGGATGTTAATCATAAAAAATGTATAAAATCTTGCTATTTACAATGACATGGATGGAATGAGAGAGTATTATACTAAGCAAAATAAGTCAGTTGGAGAAGGTTAAATACCATACGATTTCACTCATGTGGAATTTAAGAAACAATAAAAACAAGCCAAGGGGAACATGAGAGAGAGAGAGGGAGGCAAACCAAGAAACAGACTCTTAACTATAGAGACCTAATGGTTACCAGAGGGGAGGCGGGTGGAGAGATGGGTAAAATAGATGATGAGGATTAAGGAGTGCATATGCTGGAGAGAGCACCAGGTGTTATACGGAAGGGTTGAATCACTATATTGTACAACTGAAACTAATATTATACTTTATATTCACTAACTGGAATTTAAATAAAAACTGTAAAAAATAATGAAACATTCCAATTCTTCTTGGCATCAATCTTTGGTTGTAGTTACACCTTTCATTCTGACTTTCTGGCCTAGTTCTGAAGTTCTTAATTCTTTTCAATCATGATTTCACTGAATATTAAATATAACATATTTGTCCTTCTGCCTAACTTCTCTTATCAGCTTACCTTTGAATTATTGTAATCATTTTCATTTTGGTTCCACAAAGATCTGACATCAATTTTAATAACATTTTCAACCTTAACTATTTCCCCTATTTTCTCTTGCTCCCTCATTTTTTTTTCACTTTTAGTTTTATATATATCCTTAGGAGAACTACTCTTAGAAGTCTTCAAAAAATTAAAACATGATTTACCTTCTACACTTTCTACTTCTTACATGAAATGCAAACATCATTTTCTTCATTTCTCCATTAAGCTGTAAATTAACTAAATTACTGCACAATTTCCCTTCAGCATCTAGCTACCACTTCTACCATTCTTCTGAAAATAGACTCTTGCTGGTAGGAAATAATCTCCCAAATATAAAACACAATGAATTTTGAGGCTTCCTCATCTTCCCCTCTGTCAGGACAATTTGGCACTGCTACTGATAATCCTGGTTCTCTCACCTCCCTCAACATTTTCTCTCTCAGGTTTTCCCTTCATTTACCCTTTGCAAAATGTGAGCCTTTCTGACAGTTGAGTCACTTGCCCTCTCAACTATTCTCTTTGCTCCTTCAGAAAACTCCTGTACTCCAAAAAGTGTCTTTTTCTCCTTGTCCCTAGTGGCACATCCCAAACAATCTATCAACGGTTTCTTCAAAGATATCATCCTGTGCCACTCCGGACTCGTTCCATGTTTACCACTAATTTTTACCACTTAATTTTCTCATTTTCATAAAGATCCCTGCTATTTCTGCTATTAACACTCTAAGTCTTGGTTACAGTACCTAGTGTTTATCGAGCCCCTGCTGTGTTGGATAGAGTAGGTATTCTTCTTAAGCAAAATCTGTCATATTTTACTCTTTTGAGGACCTGTAGACCTTTCCTTATCCTGATGCCTCTCAAAATTTTCTATAGACATATATTCAGTTAAAATTGATGTTCTGCCCTAAGCCTTTCTAAATTTTTTTTTAACATTTATTTATTTTTGAGAGACCGAGAGAGGCAGAGTATGAGCAGGGGAGGGGCAGAGAGAGAGGGAGACACAGAATTCGAAGCAGGCTTCAGGCTCCAAGCAGTCAGCACAGAGACCGACGCGGGGCCCGAACTCACAAACCGCGAAATCTGAGCCACCCAGATCTGAACCACCCAGGCGCCCCTGCCCTAAGCCTTTCTAAAAATATTGTACTCTCTTCTAGAATATATTTGCTTATCCTCCAGTCTTCTAATTGTTGGAGTGTTTCAGAGTTTAGTTCTGAAATTTATTTTCTATTATATCTACACCTGCCCCCTGAGTAATCTCATAAATCATGAATATTCAAATATTTATAATTCCAGCACCAGCCTCTTGCTTGAAATCTAGCCACTTACATCTACATTTCTATTTAACATCTTTACTTCAGTTTCTAATAACCAACTCAAACTTAACATGTTCAAAACCAAACTCTTGGTGAATATATCCCTCAACGGTGCCCAAATCCTGTTTTACCAGGAGTCTTCTTCATCTCAAAAAGTCACAGTTTCACTCTTTCAGTTGTGGAGGTCACAAAAAAAATAAAAAGTAAAATAAAATAAATCACTCCTTTTACATCCAAATACCAATCCTGTTAACTGTATTTCAAAATATATCCAGAGCTCTCCATTTCTTACCACTTTCACTGCTACCATCCTTACAATTATTTTTAATCTCTTATTTGGATTATTGCAAGAGTCGCCTAACCAGGTCCTCTGCCTTCACTCTTTTTCACCTACAACCTATTTTCCACTCATCAGTCAGAATACTGCTAAAACTTCCTCCTCTGCTCAAATCACTGCAGTGAAGGTCCTTAAAGTGTGCTACAGGGTCCTGCCTATTACTACTGACTTTTAGAGTGCTCTCTCAGACCACATCTCCTATCATCTCTCTTGTTCCTTTTGTCAAGATCAGTGTTTAGATCATTCTAAAACCATAGGATGGGGGGTGATCTTGGACCACTCCCTCCCAGGCAGGGACATTAGCATTATCTGGAGGTAGGGTATATTTACAGGAGGTCGTTACTGGCATCTGGTAGGGAGAAGTCAAGGATGCTGCTAAACATCCTACAAAGCACAAGACAATTCCCCACAACAGTTATCTAGCCCCAAATGTCAACAGTACAGAGTTGAGAAACACAGTTATAGTTACAGTGATCCTCTTCAGATTCCCATATTAAAAATATATTAAGAATATATTAAGAGTGCCACACCTTCTGGCCTTTTCACTAAATGTTGTTTCTCTCTGGAACATTCTTTTCCTGATGCCTCTCTCAAAAACATTAATTTTCCTGGAGTGCCTGGGCATCTTGGTCAGTTAGGCATATGACTCTTGGTTTCAGCTCAGGTCATGATCTCACAGTTCATGGGTTTGGGTCCCATGTTGGGCTCTGCACTGACGGTGCGGAACCTGATGGAGATTCTCTCTTTACCTCTCTCTCTGTCCCTTTCCCACTCACTCTATCTCACACTTAAAAAAACAAAAACATTTTTCTGATAGAGGTATGCCTTTATTTTATGCAGATCTCTGTCCAACATTATCTCAGAAAGCCCTTCTGTAACTATCTTATCTATTCTCCAAGTAGCTGCTATCATGAAACCTACTTTCCTTCATTATGATATTACATATTATTTATATATTTGGTTTTTGTCTCTTTCTGTCCACTAGAATGATCTCCATTACAGCAAAGTTTTTGTCACTACCCATCTCTTATCCTTAGAACCTAAAAACAGTGTCTGAAACATACAATAATATGATGAATGAATGGAAAAATGAATGAATGAATTGCTTATCCAGAGCTAAATCATCCTATCCTATTGCTTTCACTCTATCTATGGTAATTTAGCACCTTAAGTTTTAAAGATTTTCTTTCTCTAATGTGCTTACTACTCGCACCTATTCTTTGGAAACAATAGCATTTCTGCTTTCACAAAATTTTTTAAGTTTGTCTTTGTAACTTTAACTACTTAGCAGGAAATGCCTACCACAAACCATTTATCCTACACAGTTTAGTCCACTGCTTCATAAAGTCTATTAGCATAATTTCTTTGAATTATCAAATGTAGTTTCTGTATTAGGTGCTATTTTCCTGGTTGACTCACCATAATTTTTATGGCAGCATATACTTCTTAAATAGGACCATAACCATCTTTTTTTTTAAAAAAAACCACAAGCTGTGACAATCTTAACTATAAATACTAAGTTCAAATAATCAAGAATATCATCTTGATGTTAAGGAAAATTTTTTCAGATTCATATCTTAAAAAGTTAGTTAAATTATATAGGCAATGAAAAATTATATAGGCTATGAAAAAAATTTACTCTCACCCTCTTCAGACATATTTTGCTTTTGTCTATGAGATTTAGGTTATCTAGAGTTCTATATTAATTCATTAATGAATGGATGTTACAGTTAATACAATGGATAGAAATTAGATTAATCATGAACTTGAAATAAGAATAACTGTCTAATCCTGGAAATTCTGAGTCCTAATAGGGAAAAAAGACAAGTTTTGAGTCCTAAGTATCCTTGACATGGATAAAATTGATTCTGAAATGAGCTGAATAATAATTCCAGACCTTTTTTCTTTCATATCCTGCTTACATATACATGTGGGTGTGTATGTATATGTATACACTTATTTATACAAATATTATTTACTAGTTTGTTGCTTGCATTTTTATTTTTATTTTCTACAGTGTATTTTGAAGAGCTGAACATTCCAATTTTGGTAAAGTCCAATTTAACCATTTATTCCTTTATGCTTTGTGTTTTAGTGTTTTATTAAGATATCTTTACCTAGCCCTTGGCCATAAGATTTTTCTCCTATATTTTCTTTTCTTATCATTTTAGGTTTTACATTTCAATCTATGATATACTCGAGGTTAGTGTTTTTAATAGTATAATGAAAATGTTGATATTCATCCCCCCCTCCTTTATGGATGTTCAGTTGTTCCTGCTTGAATACCTTGGGCATTTGATTTCAAAAAGCCAAATTGACCACATTTGTGTGTGCCTAATTTTATATACTCTGTAGTGTTGATTTGTAGATATAACTTCACACTATACCACACAGTCACATACTAGGTAACTTTATCTTTAGAGTGAACCTCTAAATCCATTAATGTAAGGCCTGTAACCATATTCTTTTATACAAATTTAAGATTAGTTGATTTCTACAAAAATCCTCTGAATTACTTCTGAGAAATTGATTTATATCTATATATCAATTTGGAGTGAATTGTTGTGTTCATAATACTGAATTGTACCTCCCAACCCATAATAAATCTCTATATATGTTTAGAATTTCATAAATTTCTCAGTGATATTTTCCAACTTTAAATGGACAAGTCTTAAACATATTTTGTTAAATATATTGCTAAGTTTTTAAATTTTTATGTGACTGTAAATTATCATTTTTATTCTACATTTTAATAGTGCGTTGTGAGTATATGGAAATAAAATTTCTTTACAAATGTTATGTCCTGCAAACTTGCTAAAATAGTTTATTAGTTAAAATCACTTTGTGAATTTCTTAGAATGTTCTAAACACAAAATTGTGTCATTTTCTTGCTTTCCAGTCATATTTTTATACTATTTTTTCTAGCATTAATGCACTGGATAGGCCCTCCAGTCCAATGTTGAATAAAACATCCTGCCCTGTTTATTGGAGAGAAAGCATTCAGTGCTTTATCATTAAATATGTCAGTTTTAGGTTTTTCTTACTTGCCCTTTGAGGAGGTTTTATTCTTTTCCAAGTTTGTTGTAAATTTTAATTTACATCACTGCAAATACATTAATTTGTATTACTGCTGAATTTGTCAAATGCCTTCTCATTTATCAAGATGATTATATTATTTCTCCCTTTGTTAATGTAGGGGATTACAGTGATCTACTTCGTAATGTTAAACTTTGCATTGCTCAGTAAAATCACTTGGTCAGGATGGATTATCAGACTTTTATAGTGTTCAGTTTGATTTGCAAATATTCTGCTAAAATTTTCTGTTTCTTATAATATCTCTCTGTCACATCAACGTAATGCTGGCTTCATAAAATGATTTGAAAAAGGCCCTTCTTCTATTTTTCTGAGTTTCTATGAGATATCTACTATTTATTCATTAAAAGTTTGATAGAATTCCTCATTGAGTCATCTAGATTTGGGTTGTCTTTTAGGGAAGAGTTTAATAACAAATTAATTTGTATATTTGAGATATTTTCATTTCAGTCTTTTCTTACAACAATTTTAGTAATTTGACTTATTCAAGGTATTTGTCCATTTTATCTAAGTTAGTTAAATTTGATAAGCATAAAACTGTTCAGAAAGGTAATTAGAGCTTTATCAATTTATCGATCTTTCAAACCATCAGCTTTTAGTTCCCTTAGATTTTCTCTAATGTTTGTATCGCATTCCACTGATTTCTGCTTCTATCTGTATTCTTTCTTTTGTTCCACTCCTTTGAGATTTTTCTATCTTTTAAAATATCTTAAGATAAACAACTTACTTCACTAATTTGATATCTTTTTTCTTTTCTAATATAAGCATTTAAAGTTATAAACTCCCCTCTAAACACTGTATTAGCAGAATTTAATAAACTTTTATATATTTTTATATCCATTCCATTCAAAATATTTTCTAAATTCTTCTATAAAATCTTCTTTGACTCTTGGGTTATTTGTGTGTGTGCATATGTATATGTGTGTGTGTGTGTGTGTGTGTGTTTGTGTGTGTGTGTGTGTGTATAATTTTCAAGTAGTTGAGGATATTCCAAATATCTTTCAATTACTAATTTCTAGCAATTTACATTGTGTTTATAGAACATGATTTATATAAGCTAAATCATTTTAAATTTGTTAAGGATTGTATTACAGTCTAGCAAATGGTCTATCTTCATGATTGTTTCATACGCACTTAAGAAGAATGGATTTTCTGCTGTTGTTGGGTCTAATTAATTATAAATATATAAATTCATTTATTTTGTTTGATGGTCATTCAAGTCTTCTTTAATCATACTAAAGTTTGTGTATCAATAACTGAAAAAGCAGTGTTACAATATCTAATTCTAATAGTGCTTTTATCTATTTCTTTTGTCTTTATCTCTTCTTCAGTCTGTCAGCGTACCTAAGTGTTTTGAAGATCCATTATTAGGGCCTTAATAAGTTAGAATCATTACTACTTTTTAATGTAATAACCATTTAATCATTATGATATATTTATATTTATCTATAACATTTCTTGTCTTTATATCTATTTTATTAAATATTAATATAGGTATTCAAACTTTCTCATATTATTGTGTTTTTGTTATATTATTTCTTATTTCTCTTTTTTAAAATTTACTTTGAAAAAAATTTAGGCTTACAAAAATTGCTAACATATTACAAAAAAAACCTCAGTATATCCTTCAACCAGCATCCTCTAATATTGACATCTTACAAAACCAGAGGACAGTTATCAAAATAAGAAATTGTTATAGTTTTATTAATTAAAAACTTTATGTGGATTCTACCAGTTTCCTACTACTATACTTTTGTTTCAGATCCAGTTCAGGATTTCACATTGCATTTAGTGGTAATGCCTCCTTAGTCTTCTCCAATAGAGGATAACTTCTTCTCAATTTTGACTAATAATGGCTTTTGTATTATTTAACAGTTCATGTGGGTTTTTTCCCCTTCTTTTGCCTGTTATTTGGTGAATCACATTGATAATTAAATGTTTCATGAGTCTTCCATTCCTGAAATAAACTATATTTTATTCCTTTACATGTTCCTGAATTCAAATTGCTATATTTTTAAGAATTTTTGTGTTGATATTCATGATAGTATTAAGCCCTAAATTTGTTTCTTGTAGTCTTTGTCTTGATTCGGTATTAGAGTAAGGCTGGACCCCATAAAATGAGTTGGGAAGGACCTCATTGTGTTTTTTATTCTAGAATATATTGTGTAGAATTAGTATTATTTCTTCCTTAAGTGTTTGGTAAAATTAGTGAAACTCTTTGTGGTTGGAATTTTCCTTTTTTGGAAGTTCTTAAAAATATATATATAGCTAATTTCATTAATAGAATTATTCATATTTATTTGTTCTTGAGTTTTATAATTTGTCTTTTTCAGTTAATTGGTCTATTTCATTTAAATTTTTAATTTTTGGACATATTTTTAGTAGTATTCTCTTATTGTATTTGTTTTAAACTTTACCTATTTTGAAAGAGAGAGAGAAAGAGAGAGAACAAGCTGGGGGGAGTGGCAGAGAGAGAGAGAGAGAGAGAGAGAGAGAGAGAGAGAGAGAAAGAGAATTCCAAGCAGGTTCTATGATGTCACTGTAGAGCCTAATGTAGGACTCGATCTCACAAACCATGAGATCATGACCTAAGCCAAAATTGAGAGTCAGAGGCTTAACCGACTGAGCCACTCAGGTGCTCCCTTTCAGTGTATTTTTAATATCTGTGAATTAGTGGCAATTCCTTCCTCCATTCCTAAATTAGCAATTTCTTTTATTTCTCCTTTGTGCTTGGTAATCAGGCTAGAAATTTATCAATTATATCTGTTTTTCAAAAATCTAGCTT